>NC_048232.1:29052333-29123159 GCF_002007445.2 Ailuropoda melanoleuca | reverse complement strand
AAGGGGAGAGGAGAGGAGAGGAAAGGGGAGAGGAGAGGAGAGGAGAGGAGAGGAGAGGAGAGGAAGAAAGAAAAGAAAAGAAAAAAGAAAAGAAAGAAAAGAAAAAAGAAAAGAAGAAAAGAAAAGAAAAGAAAAGAAAGAAAAGAAAAAAAGAAAAGAAAAAAGAGGAAATTTGACTTTTCACCTGGCGGGTACTGGAGGGGTTGGGTCACTGCTGGTCCACAGCACTCTGAAGTCTGAGCAAATGCAAAAGGAGACTCTTCAGGCTGCCCTCGCTCTCAGTGGGGGTGCTTCTAAGAAAGTTGCACGTGTTTCTTATAAGCTTCCAGAAAAGAATTGTGTAGAGTTGTATTGCATCAAAACATGTGGTTTTCACACATACTGCTGTAGACATCACAGGATTTGGGCACTTACAGGAACATCTTGGGAGAAAGACCAAGAAAGAAATTTGAATCCCTCCACAGACTTTTCTTCCCATTAAGATTAATCTTCGCCCAGATGTGATCTGCCCTAATCTCGCTATTCCCATGCCTTAGACCAGTTGTGCTATCATTTGTTAAATAAAAATGGAGACCCACCTGTGAAACTCACTACAGCCATTCCAATAAGGAAGGACAGGAATCCATTTTGTCTCTTTTAAAATGTAGAGTTAATAGTAACTTCAAGATTGTTTCTACAGCCTTTTTGAGGGAAGCTGAAGCAAATGTCCTTAGGGAGTGATTATCTAGTCTCTCTTGGTTGTTCTTTAGGGTACAATATGTAGTTTTCCCCTGGCAGCTGGAAAATTATGTCGTGGCAGGAAGGACATCATTCTGCCTGTCTTGAAAGGCTTTTCCCAAGGGATCTCAAGCTGAGGCTGTGTTGATAAAATATACATAGAGAAGAGATCGATCTTTCTTTCTTTCTTACTTCCTTTCTTTCTTTCTTTTAACTTTTTGGTTACACATCTTCGGAAGGAAACTAAAGATAGAAATGAAATGGAGAAGAAAATTAAACACCTAATTTGACTTAGCCTCTGCCCACGTAATGAATGGACTAAATCATGGCAATGTCTACATAACTCTTTCAACTTCAAATGGAAATTGGCCCATTTGTAGATTGGGGCATCTGTTGGCAAATAAACCAGTTGAACTTCAAAAGTATATATGCAGATACATCTGAAACCTATAGTTGGGAGCGGATTGATGAAACCCCCCAGGAAACTAAGTCGTCCTGCCTTCATAGGCCTTCCTAACTCTCAGAAGCTGTGTTTCAGAAGCTCTCTCATCCCTCCCTACTACCAAGCTTCACTGTTATACTTATTGTGTTTACTGACAACCACAAACCACTTCAAGGTCCCATCCCTACAGTCACTTACATTGCAGGTGGTTTTGAAGAGTCGTTCTAATCACTCTCCATGAAGGAGGATAGCACCCAGTTAACTATGACTAGAGCCCTCTGTGAACAGACCAGGCTCCAGAAATGAGCTCAATGAGCTCAAATGAGCTCAACAAAACAAATTCTTAGCACTTTTTGGACAAGTGAATTCCTCTGGCTTAAACTGTTCCCTTTCCAACCTCTGAGATCCTGGAATAAGTAAAGAAAAGTGTATAGGCATTGTTCTCCAATACATTTGTGCCTGAACTTCAACCTACCATGTCTGAGCTGTATGACTTAAAACAAGTTGTTTACTTTCTTTGAGCCTCAGATTCCTGATCTGTGAAATGAGTATTCTAGTCTTTTCCTTACACAGGCACTGTGAAGATCAATTGAGATGATATATTTGAGGCATGTGGTGCAAAGTAGGCATGTAGTACTCTTGTTGTTGTCCTTTGGTCCATTGGTAAGGACATGCCCCAACCCTAAACTTATATAAAGACTCTTAGAAGAAAATTGGAAAGACTCACAAGAATACAAAGGGAGGATAGATCCAAACAGTAACACACTAGACTGCACAAACTCCAAAGAGTTAGTCCATCTTTCCATCTATCTTCTTAACCTCTTTATCTTACCTCCCGGATCGTCTACATGGGTTACCAGATGCAGAAACTAGTTTAAATTCTGAAACTTGCAACCCTCATTAAATGATTCAAATGTTCTGTTCTCTCTTTCCGGAAGAGTTCAGAGCAGCAGTGACCACAGGCTCTCCTAACCAGTTCCCACATTACTGCCTTTCCCCTTCTCTTAAAAAAAAAAAAATTGACCCTTTGGCCTGATCCAACTGGAAGGCTATTGAAACTTCCTGGGCCAGGGTCGCCTGGGGTCAGGTACGTTTTATAGCCATTCCCTCCTCTGAAGCTTCCTGGGAATTTTAGAAACCTCCCTGATCCATGGTAATGAGCCCTACTTCCCATTTCCTAAAGGACCATGGAATTTGAGCTTTACCCAATATCCAGCAAGTCTGCATTATTCTCCTGCACTTTTCCTTTCGACTCCATCGATTTATCATTTGATAAATTGATATCACCATTTGATAATCTGAGAATTTGTTAAATCCTCCATTTCTACAAAATATTTCCCATTGATTAAATCTGCTCATTAAAACCAAGTCCTTTTTTGGGAAGGGCTCTACTAAGAATTTATTGATAAGTCTCCAAAGTAGTTTAAGTCTCTAAAGTATATTTATTGAACACATACTTCATAGCAGACATGGTTCTAAGAGCATCACCTCAATTTCTCTTCCTAGCACTCCTATGAAACAAGTACTCTTGATGCAGATGAGGGAAACTGAGATCTGGAAGGTCACAAAGGTACCTAAACTCCACCACCTGATATCAGACCCTGAACTCCCTCTGCTATCCTCCCCTGCAGGTACTAACCCAAGCTGTGTCTTCTGCTGCTTGAGTGAGCGCCACATTGGTATTTCAGAGAAACTAAAGTCAACCATGAATAATACTGACACAAAACTGAAGAAAATTCCAGAACTGTCAGAAAAAAAAAAAAAGGCTGTCTTTCTGTTTGAGCCAAATCACCATAATGTCTGTTTCCAAAATCCAATAGATCTTCTGCAAAGTTGAATGGGTCCTATAGGAATTTAAAACCATGATTAGGAGCAAACCACTAAAGCCATTTCCCTTTGCTGTGGCAGCTATTTAATTATGGTGCACAGATTTTGTCTTGAACTACAAGGGACAACTTGGGAAAAAACTAGCATGGGAAACGTAGAGAGGAAATGTTAAGTTTCTATTGAGCACGAGAAGCAGTTTCAAAAACATCTCCTGAACTCTTAGTCTTCACAGACCTCCTCTAGTTCTTGCTGGCTGGCCAGCTGTGGTCTGAGTGTCCTCCTCTTGAGCTACATACACTTTCTAGCAAAGTGCCAGTGCAGGTGCCTGGAATCCTGTGACAATGACCAGCACAACCAGAGCATCAAGGACATTTCTGATGTGCTGAATGTTACCTATGCCAGAAGACATTCCTTGATTTTCATAAATAATGGATGTTTATTTTAAACAAACTGCTCATTTGCAATGTTGAACTTGAGTTTAAAACAGCGCTAGCTATCAGTTTGCCTCCAGCTAATTAGAAATCCACTCCCAAATGTCCTCATACCTTCAAGTGCAATGCTACTAGGACTAAGTTTGAGGCCTGCCCTACGTGTGCAGTTTAAGAGTATGAGGTTTTTCCCTTTTCATTCTACAATTAATGTACATTCATTGTAGGAAATTTGTAAAGTAACAAACATACCAGTCATAAATTCCATCATCCATATTGTACACATGTGTTGGTGAAACTGAGCCCAGTGTTTTTCATATATATCTTGGACTACGTAGTACAAGTTATTTAGTAACAATCCAATCTGCTATTGACAAATTAGAGCATGTTGTGAATATTTTCCCATGTTATTAAATAGTCTTCTACTTTGTCATTTCCATGACTGACCTATATCCTACCACAAGGGCATACCATAACTTTACCCCATAAGCTCATGATTAATGTATGTATTGCTGTCTTACAAATTATCTAAAACTTAGTGGCTTAAAGGAGCAAGTATTTATTATCTCACCATTGCTTTGGGTCAGAAATCTGGGCACAGCTTCACTGGGTTTTCTGACTTAGGGTCTGTCATCTGTCACAAGGCTGCAGTCCAGGTCTTGGCTGGGGCTGTAGTCGTCTCAAGGCTCAAGTGGGTTGATCTGCTTCCGTGCTTATTCACCTGGTTATTGGCAGGCTTCAAGTCCTCACTTACCTTTTTCTTTTTTATGATTTATTTTCACTGTTTTTATTTAAAAGTCCTCACTAACTTTTGACTGACAACATAGATTCTTTGCGATATGGGCTTCTCCATAAGATGTGTCACAATGTAGTAACTGGCTTCTAGAGCAAAGGTTCCAAGAGGAAGAATGTGAGAGAGGACACCCAAAATGGATGTCACAGTCTTTTTGTACCCTAATCTAGGAAGTTCCATACCATCACTTTAACCATACTCCATATGTCAGAAGTTAGTTACTACATCTAGCCCACACTCAAGTGGACAGAATCACAAAAAGGCATGAATTCATAAGACGGGGATCCTTTAGGACCATCTTAGAATGACTATCGCAGTGGGCATTCAGGAACACATGCATATACACAGTTCAAATATTAATAGAGAAATATTTGTAAAATATCCTAGAGAAAATGATCAGTTGAAATTTTCAAGACTCGATGTTTCAATCATTGAGTAAAAGCAAGCAAAGTTTGTCTTGGCAAATTTTTCATGTCAGCTCTGAATGTGCACCAGAAAAATCACCTGTGAAATAGGTAATTTGTGAACATTTTGCCAGTGTGGTGTTGGATTTGAAGAAGCAAGGTCTACGTCAATTCACTTTCATCTTCTTCCTAAACAAAGCATTCATCACCCCAGTCCCCAGCTCGTCTTCATCAGGCTGTCATAGTGGCAGGAGAAGAGCCAAACTCCTCAGCCAGCATTTAGCTCATCCACAGCCCAAACACTGGCTGTTTTCCAGTCTCTTCACTGCGCAGTCTATCTGGTCTGCCCACAATCTTAAAAAAGTGCCTTTGTATTCCCTTCTTTTCCACCTCTCTGAATCCTATCCATCCTTCTAAGTTCAGCCCAAATTAAGACAAACCTCCTTCCTCCCTCTCTGTGACAGTCCCCACCATTGTCCTGGCAATCACTTGAGTCTCTGCTATGGTTAGAGGGATCCAGAATTGAAAAGAATGAGAGAGTAAGATTCAAGACAGGGAATGGAGCTGCATAAAGAGAAACCATGACATCTACACCAACAATTGCCACAAATGCAGCAATGGCAGCAGGCCCAGTGACACTTTGAAGGCACATTGAGGTAATGAAGGGCTTGAGAGGGCCTCATATCAAATATTAGGGAACATTGAGTAAGACTCAAGAATTAGGAAAGCAAAAATCCAAGAACACAATATTCAGAGCTAAAGCCAAGATGTCAACCTAGAGTGAATGGTGATCAATGTGGGACAGCTAACCCTAGTCATAATGAAAAACTGCTAGTTACAAAAAAAAAAAAAAAAAGCATTCTTTTGAATCTCTTTTGAACATCACATATGTAATCAGCCATGCATTGCTATATAGTCCAGCCACACAGATGTTTGGCTGTTCTCATACACTTTTTTTTTTTTTAATTGCTAGGTGAAAAATCCCCATTGAATCCAAAACAGTGAGTATGGCCCAGGAGTCCGGGTGCAAAGACGTGGGTTGCATAACCAGCCTCCAAGCCCTCCATCCCCCGTTCCTCTAGCAGTGGGACTCCATTAATATTGAGGCACAACTGACCGTACTACGCAATTAGAAGGAAGTAAACGAGGCAGCTTCTCAGTCTCTCTATCACTTGGAAAGACAGCAACCACTCAAGTGCTGCTTTGGTGCAAAAATGGGAAGTGGATTGACTGCTCTTCAGTCCCTGGACATGCAAGAACACTGGGATTAGTCTGAGGACTGCAGAATTACCAGAGATGGCCCCCACATCTCGATGGTCTTTTTCCTGAAGACCTTTTAGAAACTGCAACAGCTAGGGGGCAGAGTTCTCTATCCTGCATGTATCTCTTGCCCACTCTCTATGCTTATAGCAATTGATGGGGGGCCATGAGAAAAGCAAGGATGAATAGACGATAGTCCTTGTCCTCACAGTGCTTTCAATCTGGCCGGTGAGAAGAAACACGTTCAACTAAAAAAGAAGTGGCATATGCTGCAGTGTATGATTAAGTACCAAATGAGGAGGTGATCAATCAATGTCGTGTCAGACTGTGAATCTGCACGCTGGCCTGCCTGCTACAGCCCAGTGCACAATGACATGAGTCAGGATGCAGGGGGACTGCGGATAAAAATGACTCAAGGCACTTAGATGTATATAATCAACCCAGAAAAGCAGCTGTATCAGGGAAGGGGGGCAGTGCAGGAGGGGGAGCCCCCCCCAGTTCCTTTCTGCCTCCTGCCTAGACTTCCCCTCCCTGCCGCCCTTTATGAGGAAGGATCCTTGCATCTCTTCCCATCCCCCACCTCATTATAGGGAAGAGGTGTATTTGGGTTCTTTTTCACTTTTTCTCAGCACATTTCAGTTCTGCTTTTTGGCTTGTTCTATCTCAAGCTCATTAAACATGATTTAAAATATTTTACCTTACTTCTTTATTCATTTAGTTCTTTAAAGTCTCCCTTCCCCACTTGTGTTTTATTATCACCTCTGCATTCTAATCATGTTCCCAGCTGCAAATACCCTCACACAACCTTGCGTTAGCAATAGATTTCTTTTTCTTTTATCTTCTAATTGGAATTTACCTTCAAAACCTTCCAAGGCTCCTTCCTGCAGACTCCCCATTTTATTACCAGCCTTCCCTATAATTCACACCCTCTCATGTCCAAACTCCTTCCCTTCAGGAAGCCAAACACTAGTGTTTTCGTTAGGTTTCTCTCTATTCAGTTACTCATTTCTTAGAAAGACCTGTATAAGAACCTGAAATTCACCATAAAATGCTCAGCTTAAGTTGTAATGGAAACCAGCTAATTTCTATAGAATGAACTAAGAGTTCACCTTGATTCTACCATATAACAGCCATCTACAAAGGAGGGTTGAAGGCAGAAAGAATAGAGAAAAAGAAACTATACTTGATTATAATGGTGCCTTATGTGGTTTTTTCCTCCTAAATAAGAAACTAAAAATAGAAAATTTGTTCCATAATTTGCTAGTGAGCAGTGTCCAGATGGCAAGGAACAATTGACTATTTAACTCTGTACAAAAAGAAAGCCAAGTGTGAGCATGTCAGTCCATGACTCGAAGAAAGGCCACAGATGACTGTCCTCGGCTAGAGGCTATCTGAAAAACAAGGAGGAACTTGTCCCTGCCAGGACCAGCCAAGTGCCTTCCAGGAGCAGTGATTGCCAGGACAGGCTGTAAGGGCAACAAAGAGGGAGTTGATCCTTCTCAGTTACTTTTTTCAAATTTTCCCACCCCTGAGAAAATGGGCCAAGGATCTATCCTGAAGAGATGACTGCTGCATTTAAAATCAATATTCTAGAATTTATATTCAGTAGGGTGGAGGTGGGAGGAACAAGCCTATGCAGTAAATTCTGAGAAATTTGTGAACATGGGGAATGGATGGACCTAAGTACTAACTAAATCTGCAGTTAAACTTACCCAGAACTGAGATAGAGTCTCATCATTTGAGATTCCATAGTCTATAATCAGGACTCAAGGAAATTTGACACAAAATAATCAGCAGCTGGATACTCTTTAACCATTATAAACAATCTCCCTTTAATAATTATGTGAATTCAGAAGGCAAATAGAGCATTGAAATGTGTAAAGGTCATGGAAAGAAATCCATATGTATTCTCAATGGAGGAGCAAAAAGCCCCAGATTCGTGGTAAACAGCTCAGTTGAATGGTGATGTTATCCATCTTGGAAAGTCTTGGAAAGTCTCCTGAACTAAATTGTAGGGCCACCATATCTAAGAGCAGCACTTACATTTTTATAACCACCCTCACCTAGCCTCTGTCAATGTCATGGAATTAGCATATGGCGTCAGTCTTCCAGAAATCTATAGTCAGCTGTTTAGAATCCCTTTCTTGACCATTAGAGTCATAGAGAAGGCCCTTACACATAGCGGCTGTTTAATAAATAAGTATGAATGACTAGATTCTTCACCAATATCATGAACTAGTCAATATTTGGTTTTGTCTCTATGTAGCCATATTTTGCTTGAATGTGCTAAGGGTTCTAATGAATGCAGTTACTCCACCAAAGTCTACAATTCTGTGAGCTAAAAACACATCTTATGGTTGGACAGTAAGGGGACCAAACACAGAATCAGAAGAATGACCACTGCAAGGACTGAGAAAAGGCCAGTCTAAGAAGCAGAGCTGGTGTACTAAAGGCAATGAGCAAGGAGCAATGCCTAGACAGGCAATTGGCAATGAGATCCAAGACAAAGAAGGGGGTGTCCTGAGATTTAAAAAACTCAGGGTGATAATTCCTATGCCTGATCATCATGAAAATAAAAAGTATGTTGTAGACTGGGAGAAAATCATTTGCAAAACATATCCGATATAAAACTTGTATCTGGACTATAGAAAAACTCTTATAATTCAATAATAAGTCAAATAACCCAATTTGAACAAGCAAAACAAAGATATACAGATGGCATTGATGTACATGAAGAGATACTCATTAGTCATCAGGGAAATGCAAATTAAAACCACAAGGAGATACCGCTGGGTACCAGTAGGTACTCAAACGGCTAAAATTAAAGACTGACCTGCAAAGTGTTGGCAAAAATGTGGAGAAACTGAAACTGTCACATACTGCTGGCAGGAATGTAAAATGGTAAAACCACTTTGGAAAACCGTTTAAGCAGTTTCTTACATAATTAAACATACACCTACCCAACCGTTTAACCTAGCCACCCACCTCCTAGGTTGAGAACTGTAATCATATAATCACACAAAGACTTGTAGACCAATGTTCATAGTAGCTTTCTTTGTGATAGCCCAAACCAGAAACGTCAAACGTCCATCAATAGCTCAATGCATAAACAATAGGAGCACATTCCTGAAGTGGTAAACTATACCACAATAAGAAGGAACAGATTACTGACATATGTCCTGATTATAGGGTAATATTGTATGATTCACTTATAGAAAATTCTAGAAACTACAAACTTATCTGTAGTGATATAAAGCAGATCAGTGGTTGTTTAAAGGTGGGGAAGGGGTGAGAGGAGGCAAAAGGAAAAGGTTTTGAGGGGCACCAGGAAACTCTGGGGGGCAACGAAAATGTTCCTTATCTTGGCTGTGCTGATGGATCCATGAATTATACATATGTCAAAATTCATCAAATTTACACTTTATACATATGCAGTTTATTGTGCTTCAATTGTACATCAAAATGGCATAAAAAAGAAACACCACATCTTCAGACACTCCATTATTAAATAAGAATTGTAGTTCTATTTTAATTCAAATGTTTTGGTGTATACCCATAAGAAATGTGAAATCATAATTGAGACACCAAAAAAAAAATAGTCCCATTAACCTACTACAGCACAGACAATAGGAACATCTGAACATGTATATTTAAAGGATGAATTAGACAAAAGGAGTATTCTGATGGAGCAGGATACAAAAAAAAAATTGGATGACAAGAGTCCAGAAAAATGTCTTAAAATATGAATACCTGAGTTAAAACTTCAGTCCCACCGGTTGCTAGCCTAAGGGACTGCTATCAATTTCAATACTTGTGAGCTTAAAGAATTTTTATAAAATGTATAAAAGAATAATACTAAAAATATCAACAACATAGGTGGTAGCGAGGATGAAATGAGAAAAAATATGTGGAAGTTGTTACAGAACTATAAAGCATAGAAGAATTAACAGCTGTATTCTGATTATAATAAGTAGCGCATGCCAGGCAGCATCCCGAGAGCTTTTTACTCATGCACTCTTGCCAACGGCCCTGGGAAGTGAGTATGGTGACTCTCCACACTGCAGATCAGTGTACAGGGCTTTGGAGAGTTGGGACAATTTGCTTGTGGGCACATATCTAGCACATTGTGGGGCTGTGATTTTCCCCAGGTTTCTCCAATTCCACAGCCCTTAATTGTGAGTATTGCATAATCATGCCTTCTCCTGTGATTCATGCAAGAAGGGAATCCAAGTGCATAAGTAGATGTGTCCACACCCTGGGAGGCCAGATTCTGCACTGCATTGGTTTTCTTAAGCTCTGTGGAATGTGATGTTGGCTCGAACTTATGAAGTGCTTCACTGCAAGTACACATGGTATAAGGCGGAAGTTTGAATCTCTACCCTATACAGATGGGTGGGTAGAAACCATCCCCACTAACACAATAGAGAATTACGTCCTTATTAAAAAAAAAAAAAAAGCAATATGTGCACATGCTTGTTCCTAAATCCATAGCAGCCATTTTCACTACCAAAACTAATAAGCCCAGATTAAAGAGTGGCTTCCCGGAGAGCACAGCTGGATGGACTAGCAAAGGCATAGGGAGCAAGGTTTTCTTCTCCCACACCTGGCTTTGTTTATCACGCACTTCATGAGGCTTTTCTGCGTCATTCGCCCATTTATTTCCCTGCCCATTCTCCTATTATTTCTGCTTTTTCGAAAACCTTTTCAACTCTCCTCTTATTGTTCGTAACACTGGCCACTCACTGATGGCTTAATTAAATGTGTCTGATATTTTGCACTAGCCAATGAAATTGTCTTATAAAAATAAAATGGAGAAATGAGAATGAATAGTAGCTTGAAATGATATCCAGCCAACTTTCAATTTCCCCATTCCACTGGCAGAAACGGTGAACACAATTACAAGAAGAGACCCCAATGAAATCATCGAAAATACTACTGTAGCCTTCTCTCCCATCATCTGTTTAAGTAATAATGCTTTTTCTATTAGACTAGCACTTAATGAGTTCCAAAATGTGCAAACAAATCATAAAAGGTAAAGAGACAAGCTGAGCAAAAGGAGAAATAAGATAAACTATATGTTATACTATGCTATGTATATAATATAGATCATACATTATGTGTAATGTACAGTTATATGTTGTTTATTATGATGATTATATTTTATACATTATATATTAATGTGTGACATGTACATCATGCTCTAGAATAAACTGAATTAGGTATCAAATGTGTGTGTAATATTTATTTATATGATTTAGTCTGAAGAGCAAAACCTCATCATAAAGATCCTTATTGAATTTCATTGATTTGTTTTTAAAATCATGTATCCTGGTATATATGTTCCAATGTGCCTCTCTATTGTAACAGGAAAAAAAATTCTATTATCAAAAGGAATCGTTCTCTGTATATGTTTCAATCCAGATCTTTACTGTATCCTATATTTCATTATTCATTATTTTGCATAATTTTCTAGAGGAAAAAATTTAAATGCAAGAATTTGATCTCAGGACAGCCTGCTTGCTTTTTCCCTGACTATGTACCCTACTGCACATGACCCCTATATCTTACGGAGCTGCCTCCCTTGGGAAGACAATCCGAGTGCCCCCAAAGTACATAGAAAGAGAGATTCAGGCTCATGTCCATAGCATAAAGGAAGTTGAAATATGGATTAATTATTTAAACAAGCCAAATTTTATTTGCACTTGCTTGAGAATTTTACCTTCAAGGGTGTTGAGTTTTCAGCTTGAGTTAAATTTAAGTTTCTGTGTATTTTTAGATATCCAGCATTAAGAAGACCCCTTTGTGTATTTGGGGAACTCCCCAGTTACGTGTTGATGAGAAACAAGACTAGCTCGCACTTTGAAACTAGCAGGGGCAAATTTCCCCTTCTCCACCTCCACACGGTACGAGCCTGTGGCCTGAGCTTGGCCAATTGAGTTTTAAAATTGAAGTCAGTGATCAGAATGGAGCAGGGAAGCAGCAGCTCAGGCAGGGGCAGGGCCCACAGGCATGGTTTTGGTGGGGCTTCAGGGCAGCGCCAGTGGGCAGAATGGCAGTGGTGAGGCAGAGGGAGCCTCCCTGACTTGCGCTGGGCGTGGCCTTGGCTGTGGTTCCAGCTCCCCAGCTTCCCTTAGTTCCTGTCATTTAGTTCTTGAGTCTTTCCATCGATTGTAAGACATCCCCAACATCATTGAACCAATTCCACTCTGACTTAAGTCAAGAAGAATTTGTCCTCTTATGTAAAGCCAAGAGCCCTGAAAGTATACTGGAGATGAATCTTTTTCTTCAGTGTGTGTTTTGTCCCAATGCAACATTTGCTTCCATAGTAACTTTTATTCTATGTAAAGCAAATTGTCAACTCAGAGGTAGGGGCAATAGCTGAACTAATAAAACTACTAAATTATGTGTTTTTTTCTGAATGCATAGTATTCCTCTTAAATGCATGAAATGATTGGAATGGCCTATTCTAGTTCTTGGGGGGAAGTGATCCGAGCAAATACATTAAGGATGAGTGCTGCTTCACAAATACACTACCTGTTAACACAGAGCCACTAGAGCATATTGGAAGTTGGTATCTTGGGGAATGATAAATATCTTGCAGCCTTTTTCTGTTTGTTTTTTGTTTGTTTGGTTGGTTTTTGGGGTTTTTCAAGTGATACTAATTCAGTAAACAAAACCTAAGAGGCTGCAATTTGTCTTTGAGAGAATCAGCTTGAGAGGAATCAAGACAGTTTCCCCTTTGAAACTGGTTTTCAGGGTCAAAGCTTTAATCCCTTCACAATGGAGAGGGGAGATAGAGGTGCTCATTTAAAATGCAAATATCCCTGGATAACTGATATATCACGGAAATGGTAGGGAATTTGGTCGTTGTTCATTATGAAAGAAAGAGGAAGTGGGACAGAAGAGAGTTATGTTTGGTTTCAAAGAAGAATGCTAGAAATATCCAAGACACTGTGCAACCAGGGGGCCCTGAGGGGACTGTGGGCCTCGGAGAGAATCATATTCACTCCCTGGACTGGCCAAGAACTATGCAGTTGAGATTTGGCTTGTATTTGTTTACTGTTAATATTGTTCTTGTTGTTACATTTCCCCTCATGAATCTGTCCTTCAGATCATTCACCACTTCTGGGACTCATCCTGAAATTGGCCACAATCTGTCCATGTTGCCCAAGCCCTTAACAAACGTCTCTCGTTTGTTGCTTTGTTCCCCCCTTGACTCACCTGTAAGTTTTGTAAGAAATGGAGGAAGCATGAATATTACTGTCTGTCAAGCACAGAAAGGCATCAAGTAGCCAATGTCATAAACACCACAAGGCAGTAAGCCCAATTCGCCCAGAGGCTGACTTGCTCCCTGAGGTCAGACCCACAAGATATTCCCCGAGAGGGCTGTAGACTCTAGCAGACCAGCATAGGTAACGCTCAGAGGGATGCCGGTCATGGTCAACATGGAGTCACAGTGCAGAAAGGGCAGGGGAGGGCGCCAGACTAGAGGCCCGGGGCCCGCCTGGCCACCACCTGGGCTGAGACTTCTAACCATCAGCAGACCTGAGTTTGAATTTCAGATATCCTCCAACTAAAAGACCTTAGTCAAGATCTAAGCTTTTACGTATCTGTCAAATGGGGATAACATCAGCATCATGGAGGTTTGTAAAGATTAAATAATATATGTAAGATGCCTGGAACCTGTGTGGCATTAAATAAACGTTAGCTTTTTAAGCTTTCCTTTTCTTCCAATGGGAAGTGTTAAGAATTCACTTTAAGGATGAATATTGAACTTATTAAGAGATACATAAAATATTAAAATAGTGTATATGAAAATATCCCGTAAGCTCTAAAGAGTAACATTAAATATAAAGCATTTTGAAAGCCAAAGCACTACATTAGCAGGGAACTTCTATTAATTATTATATAAATTCACAAAATTAATTTTGTCCTAATTTGTTCATCTTAACAGAGCACAGTATTCCCAAAGAAGCTATTACTTATCATTTATATTTGTTGAAAGGAGTCATGGACTAGGTATTCAAAGAAAGCAGATAATTGAAAAGTCAATTCTAAGGTCAGCTGCCCTTTGAAATGCATTTTACGTCACTAGCGGACAAGATCCTCGAAGGTAGAAATAACAGTAATTCCTTTTCATAACCCAAAGCCTTGTTCATTGTAGATGTCCTAGAAACAGCTTTTGAGCTGAACTTACTAAGTAAAAAGTGCAAAGTGTTTATCACGTGTGTGCGTGACGTGGGAGAGTCAGAGACCATGCATGAGGTTTGGAATTCATCTCATGCATTTGAAGCTAAGCCCCAGAAAAAAACCACCCCACATTCTGAGGAGACCTGGACTCACTGGAGAAAGATCCCCAAAAGGCCACAGGATTTGAGTCCGAACTGGCCGTGTGGGTGTCTCATAGGGACACCTACCCATCACCTGCCTGCACCCAGCCCTCTGTCTCAGCACAGAATTTGTCTCCTGTTTGCTCAAGTATTAAAACGGCCTCAGTGTCCACACACCCAACGTACCACCTCACCTGACCGGCATCCACCTTCTTCTTCTTCCTTCCTGTTACAAAGAAAGACATGCTTCCTGCACCACAAGTGTATCTCCACCTTGCCCACCCATTCCCAGTTGTGGCTGCCTTCTCCGGGGAGGAGGAGGGCCCTCTGTACCGATTATCCCGTCTCCAGCATCTGTACCTCCCGCCTGACTCCCTTCTGTCAGCCCTGGAAACCCTGAGGACACACCCATTGTAAGGAGCAAACAACAAACAAAATCTCTTCGTATCATTCACTCTATTTCTAGCCCCCCTTCCACAGAAAACCTGAGGACTCATCAATACTGCTTGTGTGCCTGCCTCCTCACCTCCCACACGCTCCGCAGCCACGTCCATGACTCCCCGCGATCTCTTCTCACCAGGGTTCTATCGATGACCTCCTTACTGCTAAATGCAACAGATATGTGTTCGTCCTTATCTTCAGCTCTCTGTGGTGTTTACCAGTGTTGACCATCCCTCCTTTTTAAAGCACAATATTCCCTTTAGATAGACCATCTTCTCTTAATTTGTTTCCCACCTCCTCTACACCCCTACACCCCATTTCAGTCGTATCTGGAGGTTCCTCTTCTCTTGCCCATCCCTTCCACATCAGCATTCCTCAGCTTACCCTGCCTTAGGCTCCCATCTACTCGCTAGATTACACCAAGAAGCTGTGAGGTCTGTCTCAGGCACAGTTGCAACCACAGAACCTTGAACATCCTGTTTAAGGAAGGCCCTGAGAGAGGCAAAGAGGACTATGGGTCCATGTGGGCAAGGGGAGATGCTCAATTCAGCCCTGACTAGTGCATTGAAGACAGCTGGCACTCTGGGAGTTGGTTAACAAATGAGCCCAACAGGGAGAATTACAACCTGGAGAGCTGAAGGTAGAGGGGCCTTGGCCCAGCTTGGACGATAATGGGACCATGGACCTACAAGGGATCTGTGCCACCAGGACTTCACTGCAAAATGCACCAGCATCCCACCAGTCATCCTGCAGAGGATAAGCTTTCGATGGCAACTCTGTGTCACAGTGAGAGTGAAAGGCAATCTGTCCAAGGCTCCCACAATTCAGGCTCAGGGGAGAACATTTCAAGAGGAAGAGGCTTCCTACTGATATAGTATGTGGTGATTTAAGTCATTCATTGGAAAACACAAAAGAGAGGAGACCATATGTGTACTTTAGGTAGATGCACAGTTCAGAGAAGGCACCAAAGCTGGGATCCCTGATGTTACATTTATGTCTTACTGGTATTTTCTCTGAACCTAGAAGCTTCAGTAGAAGAGGCAGCAGATAGAATATGTGCTCTCAGTCACAGTCCTGAAAATGAGTAGCAAATTTATTCTTTGCTTATATTTCTCATGGAAGTATTCTGCCAAATATGTGCTCCCCCAAGAGCCCTAGAGGGAGCCGACACTTTGACATGCTCAGTAAATAATGAGCAAACTCCTTACAGAATGTCTTGTCGTACGATGGCTTGCGACATGATACTTGCTATGATTGGATGGAAACAACTTGCCAAAAGACCAGAGGTATTCGATCCTGCTTCTATGTAGCTCCTTGCATCTATTTTACTACTGAGCCTAGCTCAGATTGGAGCTGAAAGTGAAAGCAGTATGGTTCCTCCGAGAACATGATGGAACTTGGAAGCACCCAAGAGTTGTGGTATCCCAACAGTGATATATTCCTCAGGTATAACATCCCCTTTTCTCTTTGTCTCAGGGGAGACACATTTACTCCAAAAAGCCTTCCAATTTTACCTAAAAAGCAGCCCCTAGGATCTGTCACCATCCTCAGAACCTCAACAAAATTGGCAACTCTTCCATATCCTTCCTTCTTTTTTTCAAACTGTCCCTTTTCAACTAAATAATTCTGATCTCTGACTGTGGAGGAGCTGCAGTCCCTCACCACCAAAGCCTGGGTCCTGACTCAACTGGACACTCAGGTCCTCACTGCCCCCTTAGCTACACTAAATGCCATCCACTGGTCAGTTTTCTCCAGGAAGTAATGTCTTGCTGTGCCAACTTCTTGTTAATGTGTGTTACCCTAAAGCACTTTTATTTTTTAAAACAATTTTCATAAACACATTTATTTTAAGCTTTGAAATATGGATCAGTGACCTGAAAATGGGAGCTAAATAGGTAGAGAAAGGAGGAGCTATTTGGAAGCTGGAGAAGCCCTGGTACTCTTCAAGGTGCATTGGAATACTACAAAGATGGCTGCCTCTTTCTTCCATTGGTAAACCCCCAAGGTAATCAAAATTATATTAGCTCATAAATCAAGATAATGAGGCCTCATTAGAATTTGTTGAACAATGAACTCAGCCAGCCATCTGTGTCCTGAATTATTCTCAGTGAAAATATGCCCTTATCTTAATTTATTGTCCACACACCACCTACCCCCCCACACACATATACATATGCATACTAAAATAAAAGTAAACACTCCCAGCCACTCCCACCTGCTGACCCTGTTCCTAGTTTCCCTCTGAGAAAAGACAGGGGATAAACAGAAATCACTTAAGATGAGAGAAATATCCCTCACAGTAAATGTGTACTTTGAAATACAAATTATTTACCAGAGAAATATTATTTTTAACTAAAAGAGGCTGCTATTTTTAATTGAGCTGCTTGTGTTTTTGCCACCAGCAAAAATGGAGCTTCCAAAGCAGAAGAGATTAATTATAAGAAATACAAAGATTTTTCTTTCCCCTTATGTTACATATTTATGCTCCACCTTTTTCCAGAAAGGATTTAAAGAAAAAATTTAAAATACAGAGCCACAGAAATTAAAAGAAGGAAGAACAGAAGAAAGAAGACAAAGAGAGTAATGTAAATGGAACCAGGGATAGTGACAGCATACATTCCATAATGAACTCTTCCCTTGCAACTGTTGGCCTGCAAGGTAGATGTTATGGTCCCCAAGAGTTAATGATAAAAGGGTGATTCACAGTGTCCATGACATTAAAAACAAACCACTGCTTAGGGGAAGTACAACTTTCTCCCCAGGAAATAGGAGGGGTCCTTCTAAGTAGGACAACATTCTCGTAGCAGATTCATAATAAGTTACATGAGGCTACATTTTACAATAGCCTACTTCTGCTAGTGGGTATGGCATTACACCAAAACATTCTTTGGAAGAAGCAATTCTTTAAGGGTACATTACAGTGTAAGCTGAGCCTTCAGGTTCCAACTACCCCACTTGATACAGAGTGTAAATTTTTAAGTTTCTGAGGGAAGTGATGGGCTTAGCATACTTTGATCCACTGAGTTGCTCATAAATATTGGGCAATATTAAGTACCCCTAGCAAATATGTAGTTATCACTATACCCCCATCTTCCATTACAGATGACCTAGGAGTTTCATTGACACCTTTTTGTAAATGCACAGAAAATGGGACAGCATGGTCCTAAAGTTCTAATAAAATAGTATGAACACACACAGTTTACACACTAGGTAAAACATGTGGTCACCTCAGGCAAAATAGTCACATCAAAAGAATGTTTCATTCTGAATAAGACTGCTTTTTTGTGGGATTTCCAAAATAAATTACTTGGGAATATGACCCAAGGAACAAATTGAGATTACTTTTTGTGGGGGGAGTTATGTATAGACTAGATTAAAAAAATAGGCAGCACCCATCTCGAATATAATAGCTTTAAATTTTGAGTTATTCTTATAATATCCAACTAGTAGTTCAGTTGCTGTGGTAATTACAGCCATTCTATTTCTCCTCCTCTGTACAACTAGGAGGACTGTGCTTCCCTGTCCCCTTGCAAGGTAGGCATGGCCAGGCGACTTGAGATATGAGCAAGAACAATTGCCACTCTCGAGTGGAGAATTTAAGGGCCAGTCTATGATTCTCCACTATCCCTTTTCCCCCTTGGCAATCACTGGAATGTAGAGACAGAGTTTTCTTCAACCAGAATTCCTGCATGAGGTCCACAACCAGCCTCCTCAGGCTATCACACCAACATCAAGCGCATATTCACACACATACAGTATTTCTTACCAGGCAGTCTTGTGTATGCTGAACTCTCAGCCTGGAAGGCCTTTTCTACCCTATGCCTTCAACATCCCCATCACTCACTCCTTCCCATAAGACCCATGTCAGGTCACCTCTTCCAGAAGCCATTCCCAAACCACCATCCCATTCTGGCACAGCATTAGAAACACAGTTTTTACACTTCAGAACAACTTGCACTTTGTTCGAATGTTGCATATCAAATCAAAATGATCTGTCCTTCCCTCGCTAGGTTTTGAGCTCCCCGACACTGAGGCTAACCTATTCAGAATCTCTGTATTCTCAGGCGCCAGGTCAGTACCTAGCACATGGGATGTGCTCAGTAAATGTTGGATGAATATGACTGACTTCGTGAACGAGTGAATGAAAATGACCATGTGTTGAGGCAAAGGAGAGAAGTCCTCTCCCCCAAGGCCACACGAGGAACTCTAAAGATCCTATTTCTACTAGTTACCAGATGGTATATGATGGCCGCTCAGTAAATATTTCTGGAATGAAAACAGACTAAGGCCTTTTTATTTTTCCTTCTTACATCCACGTTTACAACCCATTTCAGAGAAGAAACTTTACCGTGGGAAATTCGTTATTTAGGCTCCCCCAGTTCTGTAGAACAATACTAATGAATTCTAGTGACAGAATCCCAGAGCTTGTTCAGTGTGGTGACCTTGGGCAAACCAATTAACCTCTCTCTTTCTTCTTCTGTTAAATAAGAAAACAGGCCCTCATATCGCTCAGTCTTTAAGTGTCTCCCTATACTGAAAAACAAGGCCAAACAAAATTTTCAATTATAGACACAGAATGGTTGGTCAAGCATTCTTTTGAAATTGAGCCAGAGAAAAAAATCCTGGAATAAAAATCCAAAGTAGAGATTAGGCATATATTGTGCCTCCAGCATACCGATAGAAATTATGTTGGTTCATTCTCATAAAACAACTAGTACACTAGCATTCTTCCTCATGCTCGTGAAGGTCATGGTTCAGGGTGTGAATGGTGTCTCTCCCTTTATATTAACGTGTTCAGATACTACACTGGCATTTCAGGCTGGTTTATGAAGGAACAGAAAAAGGTCAGGATTTCAGTTCTTAATCTTCATTATTGCACTGTTTATACAACAAACAACCATGGGCTCCCTTCTCTATGCATGTTGCTTAGTGACAAAAGCATCACCTTCTCCCCTTCCAATAAAATATATTAAAAAGGGAAGGAAAAAAAAAAAAAACCCAGCTCAAACTTTCCCAAAGTCTCAGGAAATGAGAAACCACAAACAAAACAAAACAATTTAAGATCTTTCTAAGGCTAATACGAACTTCACTTTTTCTGATAGAGCTCTTGTAGAAGAGGGTGGGGGCTGGGGGATGCTGCACATTTTTGGCTCTTCTTTGGATAAACACGTTTTACTTTTCTTCACAGTAGCTGTGCAAACAGGCTCTAGTCACTGAAGCCTGCTTGCTTGACCCCCTACAGTCACCCTGGGGAGGGTGTGTAAAGGACAATAAATGTTGAACTTTCTCTGAAGATGAAATTCTGCATTCTAAATTAGCCGAGTAGAAAAATCCAGCCAGAAGGAGTACCACAGGGTCACAGATATTCAGGACCATGAATCACGATCAGGAAACAAATGCTAAGATAGGCCCTCTCTGGAAGAATGAGCTCATTGTCACACTGGGGTGCCCTCTGTGAGAGCAAGATGGAAACTTCCCTGGCACCATCCATCCCCAGCTAGATGTTAAGAAAAATAATAATGCTACCTGGCATGGAGGGAGAACATGATGCTTATTCACAATGACAGAGGACTCAGCGAGTGGTCCACAATCTTTCTAAATCACTATTTTATAGATGAGCTAACATTTACCCTAAGCGGGCTCAAGTCTGCCACAGCAGGGCTTGGAGTCTTACCCATGGGCCATGCATACATTTAGGAGGCTAATCAGATCTCACTGCTGAAAAGCCAAGAGCAACTGGTTGAGACTTCACGTATCCCTTCTCACAGTGGTTTGGTAATGTGAAGAAATCAATTACCAGATATCTTTCCAGAAAGAATGTTCCAGGTTGGGAGACGAAGATTCAAAAAAAGGGTCAATAGTGGAGAAGAACAAGAGCAGTAAGATTAGTGAGGACAGGTTTCATTTTTGAAAGACCTTTACTGGTGTTTTAACTCCACAGAGCGAGGTACGGTGTCTGCAGTCAGAGGTGGGTAGTGCCCTGTGAGTCCCCCGCCATTTCCTGGGAAAACAGAGTGCATGGACTTGGTCAGTCATAAACACAGGTGAATCATAGTGTAGACAACTTGGCTTTCACTAGGGCCTGGAATGAATGAGGAAGGGCAACTGCCTATTTAGTTCAAAACCAAACCTCTCTCAGCACCACGAGCCCCACTGTAGACCTTATTTGGACACCAATCAGAATCTTCTTCAGCACTGCCTTTTATTCCCTTAGCTAGAATTCCCCCAAGTTGCCGCCAGCAAATAACCTCCCCTCACCAGTTTATCCTATGTGCAGAGCAAATACCATTCAATGTCGAACCGACAAATGGCAGAGCATCTTCAAAACACACACAATGTGTACATCCACAACTGACACATTGTGGTTGATGGTCCATTATACAGAATTCCACTTAGGTTTCCATGTTAAAACCTTGGGGATATTCACCAGCAAATATTTCTCTATTCCGAATCTTTCAGGCATACCCGAGTTTCCCTGATTTTGCAAGAAAAGGATTTGTTACGCTCTTCGATTCATCTGATCATTAGATAAATCCTCTCTCCTCTTTCTTTCTTACTTCAAAGTGGCCCCAATCCCCACTTTCACCCTGATCTGTTTTTAAGGCATAGACTATTAACCTAAGAGAGTCACATTTGAAATGCATCTGTAATGGATGAAAGAAGCATTCAGAAGTATAAATTTTCTAAATAAAAGTGTCAAGCTCCTAGTAAAAGAAGATGGATTTATTTTTCTTTTGTATCTCTGCAGCATAATTTGTTTCCACCATTACAAGCCTTGTGCAGAGTACCAAGATCCAGAGTTTTCTCCTAGCAGAAAACATTAGCCTAATTCCTCCACTTAAAATGATTTAACTTCCCTGCAGATGTCCTAAGCAGGCTTGGGGTATGTTTAGAGGCTCTCAGCAAATTAGCTATAGTCATGTCCTGGGATGAGTAGACCCTTTA
Organism: Ailuropoda melanoleuca; assembly: GCF_002007445.2. NCBI lineage: Eukaryota > Metazoa > Chordata > Mammalia > Carnivora > Ursidae > Ailuropoda > Ailuropoda melanoleuca. Next base: position 29,101,572 of record NC_048232.1, on the reverse strand, counting down.
AATGCCTACAGCAGATTATTTAAGAGAGGAAGAGGAGCAGACCAGCACTAGAATAATAATTTTGAAAACCTCTCCAAGCATCTGTAATGCAGCAAAATCTTGATGTAAAGAGTGGCTTTATTATTTCACAGACGTGGATATGCTAAAGGTCACACCGTGTCTCTAAAAACAACTGCATGCAGTGAAGGCTGGATAAAATGCACTTTGGCCATGAGGTGTATGTTAGTGCTGTCCCCCAGACTTTGTTCAAAAGGGATTCTACTATTTATTCCAATTCAGTAGTGGGCCCTGGTGCCCTGGGTCTCCATTCACATGCCAGAAGGAGTATGTGTCCTCCTGTGTTAGATTCTAAGTTGTCAATGGATGGCTATACTATGCAATCAACAAACTATTGAAGGAAGCCAAGCATACCTATAAATTAAGTTTAGTGCTATAATCAAATAAAACTTACAATGGCACTCTGGGGTACATACTTCATTATTGCATATCACAGTAATTAAGAATAAAATTGGTGAGTTTATGCAAATGAATTTAATTAGTATTACTTTTATATAGTTGTAACAGTAGGGATTAGGTTTGGCTGCCCGTGACAGAGAATCCAAAATAACAGAGGTATAAAAAATAATTAACATTTATTTCTCCTGCACATAAAAGGATTCTGGCTGGAAAATAAAGCCCCCTCCCCTCAGAAACCACATTAAAGTTTCCTGCAGGGATGAGATGGTGGCCATGAACCTTCTGGAATCAATTGGCATCCTTCAGAGAAGAATATGAACCCAGGGTAGGACCCACTGAGTAGGGTGACCAACTGTCCTGGTTTGTTGGGACCGTCCCCTTTAATCACTGGAAGTCCCCCTTCCTGGGAACCCCCCCAGACTGGGAGTGTTTGTCAAGGATCATCCAGTGCCTCTCCACAGTGCAGGGACGGACACGAAGCTGGCAGAGGGCCTTCAGGAGAGTTGCACGAGCCCTTTGGGAAGTGTCCCCTTGATCTGTCCTGGGCCGAGCCAGGGGAGAGCTTTTGTCAACCTGGCCAGGCTCTGCATCTCATCCCGCCTTCCCGCGTCACCTTTCCCCTGTTCACAAACACTTGTTAGACACTCGTTCTAAAGTCAGATGTCGGGGTTTACTTCACACCACAGCCTGTTCCTAATGAATTTGGGGCACCAGGAGTGGCATATACCACATGTGAAGCATAATTTTATCTTCCTCTTCCTTCCCTGGGAATTCAGGTCACCATTAACTGAAGCGGAAAAGGCCATAGTGACTCTGTTGGAAAAAATAGAAGGCAAACCCCCAAATCCTCCACTACTACGGTATTTGAAGAATATTGTGGACAAATATGAAATGATCTAGAAAGATTTTCACAATGCATTGCTAAGTGAAAAAAAATGAGTTTACAGAACAATATGACCAGTATGATCCTAGTTCACGGAAATATATGTATCATATTTATTTACTTAATATAGTGACAGAAAAAAAGCTGGACAAATATGAGCCGAAATATTAGCAGTTACTACCTCTGCACAGCAGGTGTCGCGGCCAAGCAGCCGTGAGGGAGAGCAGGAGACCCCACGCGCAGCTCGTGCAAAGGCAGAGCAGAAGGGCTCAGCAGTGGATGCAGGGCAGGGAGTAAGGAAGACCGCCCGCAGAAGATTGGTGGTGGTGAGGGGGGGTGGACGGCAGTGGGACGGTTAAGAAAACACAGAGGAGGGAGGAGGAATAGGGGCAGGAGAGGGATGACCTGACCTTGAGACATGGGGAATCATAGGAGACTGCACCTTCAGGTCAAGATCCACACCAGATACTTGGGGACACGGCAGGAGAACTCAGAGGAGAGAGCGAGCTGGAAACCTGGCTTTGGAGGTCATCCACAAGGAAGTAGGTATGCAAATCCACAGCCAGAGCCAGGGAAACAAGAGAAGCAAGTCAAAGGCAGAAGATTGAGAAACATCTCCACCCGAGGGGGACGCAGGGGAAGGAAATGAGGCAGCGTGATGGACAGGGGCATGTTGAAGCCAGAGAAGCTGGAGGAGCCAGGGTAAAATAGAGAAAGGCAAGCAGGGAAGGGAAAGGAAAGTTCCAAGTGTGTCTGGGGCTGGCCTCTTGTTCCTAGGCATGACGGAGGTTACAGCTGACCTTCTCATGGCTTCTCTCTGGGTGCTTTCGAGACACCCTCCTGTATTAGGGATCTTTTACTTACAGTAAAGACAAGCCTGGAACGTTCCATCACTCTTCATCTCTTCCCCTCCAGTCTCGCAGAGGGAAGAAAGCTGAGCGTGGGGAAGAGAAGCTGATGGATCAAAGCAAGTTGGAGGAAAACTAAGTCAACTGCTCCCCTCCACCCTGCAAGTAACCGGCACAGCAGCTGGCAAAGAGAGGCAGCTGTGACCTTGAGCCAAGTTGAAAGTTGGGGCTATTACTCTGAATGAGACGTATTAATTACTGATTAGAAGACCTTTTATTACCTGACGGTGACCATAAAAGTCATGGTCATCCAGTAGCAAGAGACTAATTAGTCCCACAGAACGAAGGAGCCATAGGAGCAAAAATAAAATCGCTGAACAATTACACCCTGGAGTCACACTGAGTCAACATAATGGTTACAAAGGGACAAAGATACAGGGACCACTGCCTTTCCCATGGGTAGCGGGATGTTGTACATGTCTTGTAGTTTTATCTGGGAATTGAAGCTAAAATCCCAAGTTGAAAATAATAATACTGGAGCTGACCCCAGTGGCAGCCAGATGTTTCTCCAGGGCTCCCTGACCCAGCTACCATCACCCACCACCTGCCTCAAACAAGAAGATCCACTAGCTGGAATTGGGAATTGTTGCCTTAGATGGAGAGCACCGGAGTCTTTTCTGCCTCTTCCCTGCTTGCAGGAGAAGGAGCAGCATACATTTCTATTGCTTTGTAACAAATCACCAAAATCTTTGCGGCTCAAAACAACAGAAGCTCATAAGCTGACAGTTTGTAGGTCAGAAGCCAAGGCCCCATGCAGCTGGGTTCTCGGTTCAAGGTCTCACAGGCGGAAATCAAGGTCTTGGCTGGCGGTGATCTCACCTGATGCTGTGCGTTCAACTCCAAGGTCACCTGGTTGTGGCAGAACTTGGTTCCTCACAGCTGTAGGACTGACGTCGTGTTTTCCTTGCTGTCTGTCAGCTGAAGGTTGCTCTTGGAAGCCATCCACACTCCTCACCATGCGTTCCCCTCCACTTTCAAAGTCCAAAACAGAGCTCCCATGTCCGGTCCCTCTCCCACTTCAAGTCTCTTTTCAGGAAGAGCCCAGTCTCTCTTAAGCACTCTCCTGATTAGGTCAGACACACCCCAACAGCTTCCCTTTCTTAAAGTCCACGGTGCCATATGACATGACCTAATCATAGAAGTGAAACCCATCATAGTCACAACCTCAGAATAATGCAGGGCAGGGATCGTGGGGCTTTCTTACAATATTGCCTAGCACAGATACTCCCTCCAAAAAGCCAAGTGCTCCAAAAGCCTCATTTGTGAAGAATAAGAGCAAATGCAAGAAAAGTTACTAGGGACACTCCTCAGTTGGATGTGTAGGTCTGCCTTCACCGCCATTCCGAGAGGGACAGCAGGACGGCCAGACCAGCAGCGATGGAGAGGTTTGCACCCCACCATTTTTGCTTCACGAGGATGTGTGAGCTGCTCATGAATATTGCAGAACTCGGTCAGTTTTGAGCGGACTTCCCACTACAGCATCCTCGAGGCTGCCTTGCCCTGGGGGTGCGGGATGGTGTAGGAGCTGAGGGGTACAGTCAGAAAACATGGAGCCAGCTGGGTTTCCACATCAGGAACCTGTGTGTGGGGAGGCAGCCCGCCACCCCTTCCCGAGCTGGCCCTCTGATACCTCTGACAGGGACCGTCAACACCAGGAGAAAACTCCAGCAGCCACAGGTACATAAAAGCTTTTGCCCCTTTTCTCTATCATACCCCTCCTGCTCTCAACAGAGGTTAGAAGCAGAGGTGAAAAGCAACAAAAAAGCCAAACGCTCCCCTCCTCTCTAAAAGATCCTGGGTGCCTGGACGGCTGTCAGGGAAGTGAGTGAATGAGCCCTAAAGCTGATAATATATTATGTTTTCATCTGGATGGGACTGTTATTTGGATGCCGACAATAACTGAGAAGCCATGGGATCTACCATTAAGAGAAGGAAATGGAGATTTGACAAAGCATATTGGAAGGTTGTACGGAAAAATAATAAAACCACCTCCTGTGGGTTCCTCACCAAATTTATACCATTTAATAAACCAGTTACACATAGGAACACAGCGAGCTGTCAGCTTTCAGCAGTAGGCCCATGCGTTCCAGCTACCTGGAAGAGTGAGAAGAAATTCAGAGCGTGGCCTTATGACCACAGCCTGGACATGGATGGTAACAAACTGGAAGCCTCGTGACAGTGTGCAAGAGTGTGTACGTGTGTGTGCATGAATGTGAGAGAGTGTGTTCATGCATGAATGTGTGTGTGAGGAGACTGTGTGGTGCGGGAGTGTGAAGGAATGCACATAGGTGAGTGTGTGCATGTGTGTGTGTTCATAAGTCAGTGTGTTTGCATGTGTGAGTGTGAGGAGTGTTTGTGGTGTGTGAGGGAATGTGCATGGGTGAGTGTGTACATGTGTGGTCACTCGTGAGTATGTGAGTGTGAGGTTTGTGAATGAGTATGAGAGAATGCACATGGATGAGTGTGTGCATGTGTGAGAGAGTGTGTTCACACGAGTGTTGCGTGGTGCGTGAGGGAACACACATACATGTGTGTGTACATGTGTGCATGAGAGAGCGCTGCACGACAGTGAGCATGCGTGTGTTCGGGATGATGGCACAAAGACGAGGGTGGCTCGAGGCCAAGAGGAAAGAAATGGAGTAAGATGAAGCCGTGCGCTCCGAGCTCTAGCCGACAAAATAAAAACAGGAGGTTAAAAAACGGGAGGTGAGTAACGTAGAAAGCTTACTGCACTTGGGATCCTCCTTTAGGAGCTGGGACCTCAGTCTAGGGCGAAGACCAACATGACGAACTGTTACTGACTTTCCGAGTTGCTAACGTTATTCACGCCCAAGCCGTTTGTCTCTCAGTTCGCGTAATAATTTCCCACAGCTGTCGTGTAACGCAACTACCGCGGCACCACCGAGCCCAGTCCTCCCCGGCCGACCTGCTTCCCAGGAAGCCAGCGGGAAGACACAGCACCAGGGTCTTGCCGCCAAGCCCGCGAGAGCTTCCAGATTGGGTCGCAGCGAGCCCGGGGCCCAAGGCAACAGCACAGACACGCTGCCACCTCCATCCACCGGCTTCCCCGTATCTTTCCTTTCTTGCAAATAGCACCTCTTCCTCTTTGACTTCTGAAGAAATCTCTCCCTTCCCTATTTCCCTGGCTCTTTAAGAAAAGGAAAAAAAGCAAAGCCTAAAAACTAAAAATATTCATTTTAGGCACAACTCACACAAATAGTTGTGCAATGGCTTTTGATTCTTTCTATAAAGAGCACGGCTTCTATTTCCATCATCTTCTGTCTCCCTGAGAGCGTTTTGCCATGATTTCTTGTTCCCTGTTTTCCCCACTGGATGACTTAAACACCATTCCTGAGAGGCAGCTGTTTCCAGAATATTGCGCAGTTTACTGAGTTCACAAGAATTGTGACCGAAGACAGCACCGACCTTTACACAGACTCAAAGGCACTGCCATTCCAGTTCGCTCACGGGAGGAAGCATTTTCTCTGGGCGTGTCCCTTCACCCAGGAACAGGAGCCATCAAAGTGTCACGGACTTCAAGCGGGAAGGGTTCTTCGCCACCGTATATGCTAACCCTTTCATTTTACACATGAACAGAGAAGCTAGGTTATTCGCTAACTAGTCCCCCCATAGCAGAGCTGGAGTTAGCTCTTAGCAAGCCTGCTGGCCAGTCTCAAGCTGTCACCCCTGCCCTCTGCAGCCTCCTAGATGTTGGTCGTCTGGATACCGGAGCACAGCACAGGGTGCCAGAGTGGCTCCGTCGGTTAAGCGTCTGCCTTCAGCTCAGCTCATGAGGTCCTGGGATTGAGCCCAGGGCGGGGCTCCCTGCTCAGTGGGGAGTGGGCTCCCCCTTGCCCCACCCCCCCACTTGAGTTCCTTCTCTCACTCTGCGCTCTCTCTCTCTCTCTCAAATAAAATCTTTAAAAAAAAAAAGAGAGAGAGAAAGAAATACAGCACATTTGCCTAAATGTTAGCCCTGTGAAATTTCCTTATTCTTAAACAAATGGTTCCTAGATTTTCTCTCTCTGTTCTGTAATTAGAGCTCTGACTTCTTAGACTCCAGCTGGGTGCCAAGGACGGGGCAGTCTGTGCACATTAACACAGTGAGAGCTATTATTTTCCTCCAAGCTATGAAATTTAGGGGATTCATGAACAGCATAGATCAGGACGTTGATAAAACAAACCCACCGCAGAGACCATCTTCCCCCTCAGTATAACCATGGAAACTAGGCTAGTCAATATTTGCAGTTCACTAAAGAAATCAAGGGCTTACAGAAATATTCCCCACTACTGAATTAAGTGGCTGGCAAATGAATCCGGTGTAGGAGTAGACATGCATGGGCTGGATGTGTGTGTTAAAATTAAGTTAGAATGAAGTTGGGGTGTCTGACAGGTGATGGAAAGAGAAACGGCCTTCCAGGAAGGAGCTGGAAGAGCCTAGGCACAGAGATAACAAAGGCCACATGTCCAGTCACCCTATCCACCCTGCCTGCCACGGAGAAGACAAGCCGCAAACTATGCAGTTTGCAAAAGGGTTGTGCTGCTCACCATAACTCGAAAGGCCCAGTTCTAGCCTCCCTACCTGCTCTTGCTACCTTTTCTCTCTGTTACTTTGGCAAAATAGCTCAAGATGGCCCCTGAAGGAAAACCTTAATGCTAATTTCTCAGGAATTGAGGTGGTTTCTCTAGAATCATGTGGGTGAGTTTGATGAGTCTTGCGAAAATTGCTACTGCATCATCACGCCCCAGATTTGCCCTTACCTTCCAAATGAGGAGGAAGAAGCATCCGGAGAGATCCAGGCCACCCCCAGGGGAGCCAGGGAGGGAGGGGAGCGCAGAGAGAGCCCCGCTCAGTCAAGTGCACCATCATTTGGTATTTAAAGAAAACAAAACAAAACACCAAAGACTAGGGAACATCGACAGGGGCAAATGACATCAAACTGAAGCAGAGAGACCCCCCTCCAGCAAGTGTTTAAGTGAGTCTGAGAAATCAAGGTATTCTAATTAAACACATAGTTTGAAAGAAGTGTACTTGGCAGAGAATTACTGAGGTAGGAAATTAATAAAGTTCACTCCTAGTGTAAATGAGCCTTCTGAATTCTAAAACCCAAACCAATGTCTTCGGTGGTGTTCTAAATTCCAGGGAATCATATTCAAGAGTAGAGACAGAGGCCTCTCCCTGCAGAGGACAGTGGGGTCAGATGCTGCTTTTATTTACAATTTTGATATTTTGTTCATCTTGGGTTGTTCTAGTATTTTTTTTTACTTTTAAAAATATATCATTATAATATTTATCTTGACTGCTGAGCTATTTTGTGCCCCCTAAATTTAGCACTCTCTGAGGGTCTCACTCTTCCCTCTAGTCTGGTCAGAAGCCTAATACATACTCATGCAGGGAAAGTCAGCATGTCTTAGGGGTTGAGTTGTTTCCCCCATAGAGGTGTTGAAGTCCTAATCCCTAGTACCCCAGAATGTGACCTGATTTGGAAATAGGGTTGTTACAGATGTAATTAGTTGAGATGAGATCACACTGGAATAGAGTGGCCCCCTAATCCAGTATGACTGGTGTCTTTAAAAAAAATGGGGAGATTTGGGGGCGCCAGGTGGTGCAGTCGGTTAAGCATCTGACTCTTGGTTTTGGCTCAGGTTGTGATCTCAGAGTTGTGGGATCAAGCCCCACATCTGGCTTCACACTTGGATTCTCTGTCCCTCTCCCTCTGCCCCCCTACTCATGCTCTCTCTCTCTCTCTAAAATAAACAAATAAACACTTTTAAAAAGGGGGCATGGAATTGCACACAGACACACACATGCAGAGAATGCCACGTGAACATGAAGGCAGAGTCAGGCAGTTCCTCTACACTGAAGATTGCCAGCAAAGCACCAGACGGTAGGAGAGAGGCATGGAACGGATTCTCCCCTATAGTCCTAGGAAGGAACCAACCCAGCCAACACCTTGATCTTGGACTTCTGGTCTCCAGAACTGTGAGATGATACATTCCGGTTGTTTACAACACCCAATTTGGGGAGGCTGGTTACGGCGGCTCTAGCAAACCACTGCACCATCCTTGGTCTTGGGGAGAGAAAGCACCCCCATATCAGTTGTTCATAAGTGTCCTATTTCCACCCTGTAGCCAGGGAAGACCCGATCAGCTCTCAGCTCAGAGATGTAAATATCAAGCCAAATCCAGAGGCTAAGTGGGTGGGAATAGGAGGTAAAAGCGGTTTATGGTAGGGAGGACGTGGCAGAGCTGGAATCAGGGCTGAGATCACTGTCAGACACAGCAACCCTATGAAATGCCATAGCCAGGGAGGTCAGAGGAAGGTAACCTTCTGTGTGTCTGTGGTCAAAGAGAGGGGAGCCGTGGAGCAGGGTAGGTACATTCCATGGTCCCTTCAGAGGACAACTACTTTCTCTTGGCAGAGCCTTTATCCATCTGGGAAGCACACCCTTGATCCCTGCCTCTGGCCCCGTGACTATCAAAGCTCCTACTGTGCGCTCAGCTCATTGCCAGGGGCTGTATCAGAAAGTGTGTCAGTGTCAGAAGGAGGGAAGTCCTATCAGAACATACGGAAAAGGGGACACAAACAGTGCAACTTCCTTGACCTTGTCTTAAGGTTGGTTTTCTTGAAGAATTTGTGATTGACTTTTGAAAGGGAAGAAATAGCAAGGGAAGGAGGAAAGAAGGAAATGGAAGGAGAAAGGGAGGGAAAGAAGCGCAGCAAGGAGAAGGTCAGTCTTTTACCCCCAGCATCGCATTGACTTGGTCTGCAGGGGAGCTGATCCCTGGCCACGAGTTAGAGCCTTCCCCACCTTCTTACTTGTGCTAACCTGAGGGGGAGACTGGTCTCATTGTGAAAGCCTGATGCTTGAGGGCCAGGCCAGCTATGCAAACACGGCTTTTCGCCTCTCTCACATTTTCTGCGTTCTGACTGCTGGTGGGATAGGAGGGAAAGGATAATTCTCTGCCATGGGACAGGCACCCTGACCATCTCCTGCCTGTGTCCCGGGAGCCTGGCTGACTCAAACTATTGTCCTCGCATAAGCTGAGAGACCTAGGCTGGTCAGCTCTTGTCATTGCTACTGTACAAGAATGAGATCAGGCATCGTATGTAAAGTCAATCCACTAGAGTCATTTATTTTACCAGCAAAAAAGAATCTTTCTCACCGTTTTAAAGTTTCCCATTAACTGCTTAAAATGTGTTGACTGGTTACGATTTTATCTTTGCGGCACAGATTGGTCTCTTACCCTCTTACTTCCTTTCCTAGGTCACTAGTGTGAGTACCTGGGAGCCTCCGCCTCGTATTGCATAAGCAGACTCCTGCCTGTTATTTGTCTTGGAGGGAAAGGCAAGAGATAGAATACGCAAAAATTTGTGGAGGAAAACTAAAAGGCTAGAGTTTGGCATCTTACATAATTTTTATGTAATCTTAATCTTTTTAAAAACATGTTGAGATAAGTCTTATTCTGTTTTATAAATAGCTCGGAGACATTTATAGTGCCTCACCCACCAAGGTAGGAAAGGGCAGAACTGGGAGCGGTGACTAAGATTCAGGTCTCTCTTACTGGACTCTTCCCACCACACTGTCTATCCTAGCTCACCAGTGAGCAGCTAATGTACAAATCATATGCAAAAAAGAGATGTGTGGGTTTCTCTTAGTGATCAGCCCAAGGCCTTCCGGTTGGTTCTTTCCAAATCCAGCCCAAGGCCCACTTTTTCCAAAAAAACTAAACCCCTTGCCCTCAATTCTTGCAGGAAACACTGTAAACTTTGATGGCTATTTCACTTTGAAACTCTTGGGTGGTTGTTTTTGCACTGATATGGCCAGTCTCCCCAAATGACGGGAAACTTCTATGGCAGAGCCCGCCTTTGTCCCTTACCAGCCCCTCAACACCGAGGACTACAGCTCACATAGAGAACCCTGCCCTCAGTGACTGTTGCTCTCCCCGCCGCAGGCTGTGGCCGGGCCACAGCTCTGTGATTCTAACAAGCCCTGGCAGCAGGAGAGATGCAGTGGGCGGGGGTGGGGGATTTAATCTTTTTACATCTCTGGGTTCTCGCTATTACTGCACGTCTACCTTCTGGGCAGAATACTCACGTGACCAACCCAAAGGGCTCACCTACTAGAAGAATCAGATTGGACTGAATTGTTTGTAGCACCACATGCTTCTCTATTTATTTTTTTAATAATAATATTTTTATTATATTATGTTAGTCACCATACGCTACATCCCTGGTTTTTGACGTAAAGTTCGATGCTTCATTAGTTGCGTATAACACCCAGTGCACCATGCAATACGTGCCCTCCTCACTACCCATCACCAGCCTATCCCATTCCCCCACCCCCCTCCCCTCTGAAGCCCTCAGTTTGTTTCTCAGAGTCATGCTTCTTTAAAGCAGAACCCCAGAGGGAACTCAACCACCCTCGTCTTTGTTCTGTTGCTGGCAGAGGTCTGCTTTGTCTTCCTTTCTGATGGGTTCACATTTCACTCCTAATGTGTGCCCACTATGGAATTTTTTGTTCATAGCTGGACTTTCTGTTGGTCTGATTTAATTCCTTCTCAGATTCTCAAAGTACACATTGTCAAGAGCTAAACGGTGTCCTACAGTAATCCAATACCGTGCAAAAACCTCCCCTAACTATTCTTCTAGTGATGTCACCTCTCCCCGGGTGACAGTTCTGCCCCCTGTACCATCTGTCTCACTCCGGTACTTTCCAGTGACGGGAGGGACCGCTGGGTCTGCTTCCTTCTCCAACATCAAGACTTGTTTGCTTAGACTTCTGCAAGTAAAGAGCTACGAGAAACTAGCTTCTGAAGTCACTATTAGCTTTCGCATCACTAGGATTTCTAACCCCAAATAACTTGTCAGTGGGAAATAATTCAAAAACTTCAGAGAAACTCCCTGGGTTAGGACTTCTCTTCTTCCTTCTGAGACTGAGGACCCTCCAGGATAGGATCTGAACCTTATTCATCTTTAAACCCCTAGCGACTAGCTGACATTTACTAAGTGATCAAGAAAACTTTGTGATCTAGAATGATGTTCATCACCTGCCGCATCAAAGAAACACAGCTGTCCCGAGCGGGAGCCCACTGCAGGGTCTAGCTCCTGGGGACGGCAGCTTTGAAAGTCAGACACTCTCACCCCATCCACCTCCACTCCAAGAAGCACCTGCCTGCTGCCCTTTATCACGGTAAGAACACGAGCTGCATGTGTTAAGACTGAGATGCTGGGAGGCAGTCAAATGCCTCCAAATTCATTAAGGTGGATTAAATAACCCAAATAGAAGATTCTGAGTATTCTGTTATTTTAGCTTTATATTGAAATGTTCAGTGACTACCTGCTCCTTGGCGTGCCATGAATCATGCAGTGAATAAGTGATTTAAGGTGACTACTAGATTATGCCCAGGAGGGCCTGTCAATATGGCTTGCTATCAACTGCCACTTTATATCAAGGCTAATGGAATGAAATGCCATATGAAATTCTGGTTTGGAGAAAAATAAAATAGTGGTTGTCCATTGATTAAATTTACCTGAAAGTCTGACATCGTCATCGACCAAATGTTGTATTTCTGAATGAGTCATGTGCTTTTAAGAGGCTGCCAGTAAACTGCTGCTTGCATTTTAGACTGATCACTGCTCATGTTTGTGCCTTAGATTAACCCCTGTGTTCCTCGTGTGGACTGAGCACCCAAACCCCACGCTTGCCCAGGCAGGACCGTGGGCCTGGAGCAACCCTGTCTGTCCCCTGCCCAAGATCCAGACCTGGAGGGCTCCAACTGCAGACCGGAAAGAGCCTCGGGGATAAACAGGTCCAAAGCTTTGATTTCGCAGATGAAGAAGACTTTCCATGCTCACTTCCTCTTGCCTCTGTCACACATGACCACAGACTTAGTGACTTAAAAACAATACGGTCTTATTATCTTACAGCTCGGGAGGTCAGAAGTCTACAATAAGGACATAGTGCGGGGCTCCTTTTAGAAGTTCCAGGGGGGATCTCCTTTCCTTTCCCTTCCCAGCTTCCAGAGGCCACCCGCATCCTTTGGCTCTCATCTGCCCCCTTCATCACTAAAGCCAATAGCGCTGCAGCTTCTGGAGCCCTGACCTTCCTGCCCCACTCTTGTCAAGACCTTTGTGATGCTCTGGGGCCCAGACAGATCATCCAGGACCATCTCTCCATCTCTTAGCTTAGTCACGTCTGCAAAATTCCTTTTGCCATAGAAGTGAACATATCCTCGGGTCCCAGGGATTCGATTATAGACATTTGGGCAGGAGTGGTATGCAGCCTATTGTGCTGCAAAACAAAACAAAACAAAACAACAAAAATGGAGATGTGGCAAACAAACCACTGAAAATATTTCATTTCTGTGGAAAGCATTGCTGTCCATTGACCTCATTTTGTTCCCCTTTGGCAAGTGTGGCCGTGAGAACACTGAACATGGGCACGAGGCTCGTGCAGGGTCCGGCTGACCTGCTCTGCTGCTCCCTGCTCTGGAAGCTCAGACCAAACTATTCACCAGTTGTCCATGTTGCTTCAGCATCAGGACCTCAGTGCACGTGGCAGGAAATGAGGAAGGAGAGACAGTGTGAGTGAACCTGAACTATCATGCCGAGGAATCACAGGTAAAAATGTGAATTCCATGAGAGCAAGGCTCTCCTTTGCTCTGTTTCCCCCTGAATCCTTGGTACCAAAATAATCTAACATGATGAATATTTCATGAACGAAAGCATGAATGTTGTTTCACGAACCCCTACTATGAAGGCCATTACGAACATCATTTATACATCTCTTTCTTGCCAACTAGATTAGAAGCTCCTTGGGCAAGGGGGCCAAATCTTCTATTTCACGTGCTCACACCTAACACCCAACAGGTGTTGCAACTACCAGGTAAGAGCCTACTAGCTGCCTGCTTACCTGCACTTACTAGTCAAGCTACTAATCGATTTTAAATGTAATGTTCTCTGTGTTCAAGATAAATGCAAATTTGAAAGAAATCGTTTATGGAGTAGCATATTTATAAGCTTTCTCACACGGGTCTCTTTAGGAAATCTTTTTAGCAGCAATCTAAATATAAAATGAAACAGATTCAGGAGATCTTAAAACACCATCTACTACAGCAGACATCAGTGCCTTGCCCATGGCACCTGTGTCCACTCCTGCATGTGCCCACGCTACAGCCCTTAAATGCAATCTCCCCCCACTATATGCTAAAGGCTTTCTCTGGCCACCAGCTCGCAGGCAATGCAGACATACCAGGGAGTTAATTCTTCCCAGAGCATCCCTCCGCCGATGGCTGATGGGAATTAGGATAAATACCTAAGCCCCTCACCTCTGGAATGAGATAACCCCAAGGTCCATTCTATATAAGTCTTCCAGCATTCCACAGTAGCATGGAAACTTCGTTGCCTATCGCGGTGATCTGCTCAAAAACACATGCTTGTTGGCTTCCTTCCCTTCCCTGTCTCGCTTCCCCACCCCCCTACCAGCGTTTTCTAGAATCACCTCCCAAGTAAAACTACCTGCATCAAATCTTTGTCTCAGGGTCTGCTACTGAGGCCACAAAGCATTCATACCCATAGCCACCGGAGGTGGGAAGAGGCAAGGCTTCCCTAGAGCCTCTGGCAGGAACCCAGCCCTGCTGCCTCTTTGATTTAAGCTCAGTGAAGCAGATGTTGAGCTTCTAGCCTCCAGAACTGTGAGAGAATACATTTCTGTTGTTTAAAGCCACCAAATTGTGGTAATTTGTTACAGCAGCCCCAGGAAACTAATATACTTTTACACCGAATAAGTCATTCCTTGAGCAAAACAGAAGCGTCTTGAGAAGTGCTTACCTCTTTTAGACCTCTAGGATTTAATTTCTCTGTTTTGAAATGGAAACGTACGCATTCAGAAGTAGTTCTTTGACGCAGATAACATTACTCCCATGTATAATATCCTCCAGTGGTTTGCATCCATCTTAGAGTAAAATCTGATCTCCTCACTGGGCTGCAAAGTGCCACGTGGCTCCTGGCATGCGCCTGCTCTCCAGCTGCATGGGCCTTCTTTCAGGTTCTCGAATGAGCCTTAGGGCTGCTATCCCAGCTCTGTCTGCAGCCTGGAAACCCCTTTTCTTTGACAACTGCATGGTTAACCCCTCTTCTGCGTTCTGACCTCAGCTTACACACCAGCCCTCAGAGAAGCCTTCCTGGGTTCACCATCTGAAGCCACGATCAGATGACCCTTCCCTAATTCTCTGCCTAGCACAGGTCAGTGTCCTAGGTTCACCTGTGTGATTACTAGTTGTTTCGTGTTTTCCCGCCTAGATTGTAAGTGCCAAGGCAGGAATCTTGTCTATAATTCACTGTGCTATCCCTAATATGAGAATAGGCTCTGGCATACAGTCAGGATTCAATAAATATTTGTGAGTGCGTGAATAAAAGAATAAATGAGTGCTGGCGGAGATGCGATTTAGAGGTTTTAATTATTTCCTCTTTAATACAGGTTACAAACCCAGATGCCGGCATTGCGGGCTGCTCAGTAAGAGAATGCATGGCTGGTCGGCAAGGCACAGACCCCGACAATTCATTCTGCCATGAGGAATGTGGGCCCCAAGTGTGGCCAGCTTTTCTGATTTTTTATTTAAAGATACACCCCAAAATCCAGGTTTTCGTATGAGGGCACCAGTTCGTAAATATTGCCTCAAATTGCTTTAAATACTGTTTGAGTCCACAGAATATGTCTGCCAGGCAAATTCAGCCCAAGATTCTCACATTGCTGCCCCCTCTTCATCTTCAGTCTTCCTTAGTTTCCAGGGCAGTAGGAGGTGGGTAAGAGAAGTATTTGAACTGCTAGCTTATCAGAGCTTACAAAGGGAAGAAGAGAAGTGTAGTTTCAGAAATACACATACACAGAAACACACAGCCTAGTGAGACTATCCCATTGGCCCCATCCAGGAAGAAAGAAAGAAAGAAAGAAAGAAAGAAAGAAAGAAAGAAAGAAAGAAAGAAAGAGAGAAAGAAAGAAAGAGGTGTTTGTTGCTAAATGAAGCAGGGACCAAGGACAATTGTAGCTACTAGAACTCTACTTAAGTCTTCAACCTGCAAATCCAGTGACCACCCCCCCTTATCCACAGGGGATACCTTTCAAGAACCCCAGTGGTTGCCTGAAACTGCATATAGTACTGAAACCCATATGTACTGTGTGTTCCTGCACATGCATACCTATGATGAAGTTTAATTTATAAATTAGGCACAGTAAGAAATTAACAACAATAATAATAAAGTAATTAAAACAATATTATGCTAAGTGAAATAAGTCAGAAAGAGAAAAACCATATGATGTCACTTATTCAGAATGTAAAAAAATAAAAAACAAAATAAATGAACAAACAAAAAGCAGAAGCAGATCCATAATTACAGAGAACAAACTGATGGTTGCCAGAGTGGAAGGGGGTGGGGGAAAGTGCAAAAGGGTACAGAGGACTGGGAGGCCCAGACTTCCAGCTATGGAATGAATAAGTCATGGGGACGAAAGCTACAGCATAAGGAATACAGTCAATGGTACTGTAATAGTGTTGTATGGTGGCCGACGGCAGCTACACTGTGGTTGGCATGGTGCAATGCATAGACTTCTCTGGAACCACTACGTTGGACACCTAAAACGAATGTAACGTTGTGTATCAACTATACTTCAAGTTAAAAAAAACTATACTAACAGTTATGAGAAGGTGGTCTCTCTCTCAAAAGATCTTACAGTACGGTACTCACCCTTCTCCTTGTAATGATGTGAGATGGTAAAATGCCTCTGTAACGTGGTGAAGTGAGGTGAGAGGCACAGACACTGTGACACGACCTTGGGCTACTATTGACTTCCTGATGATTCTGCTTCCACATCACCAGTGACCATGAGTAACTGAAACTGTGAATCAGGGGGAACTACCGTATCAAGTAAGAATCTCTGCTTAGAACGCGTTGCAGTTCACTGTCTTCATTATGAATGTGCACATGCTGGTTTACTGTCTGTGGATGTAGTTTATTCCAACACGTGCTCTTCACTTCCTGGGATTTCTGATAATAAAGTGTTACTGACCCACCCCTCTTGGTGTCTGGTGCACTCTCAGAGTTTCAGGCCTGGTATGTGGTTGCTACTGTCACGTGTAGACTTTAAGGGATGGAAATTTAGATTGGATGAAATCTCACACCTCAGTACAGAATGGGGAAAAGACCCAGGTTGGGGCCTCAACTCTTCCAGGGACAAGTCAGTGACACTTCCTTGGCCTCAGTTTCCAAAGCCGTAGAATAAGGAAGCTGGTTATGAAAGAGCTTGAAGGTCCCTCCCTGATGTGACAGTCTCTGCCTCACAAGGGATGCCACCTGTTGCTTCTGGTGTCGCTTATGGGCTTCTGTGATGCCTACAGCATCTGCCGGAGTGGAAGCAGTGGAGAGTGAGTGCAAAGATCCAGGGAAGGACATCGTAGAGTCTGCGTCCGCCACATCCTCAGTTGACCAGATTAGGCTTCTGGAGAGCAATTCCTATAGGAACTGCCTGTCAGCTACGCCCACCTGTTTGTACCACAGCCTCAGAGCCACGGCTGTCTCCTGGAAGGAAAAGAAAATCGTTCTGAACAATGCTGGGAAGGATGCTGAGGAGGATTATTTGTGATCACAGACAAACTCAGAAATATATTTGCTTCTTAATCCTTTGGATAAATGATTCATAGAATGCATGCATTTTAAGGAATTGAATGCTTTTTGTTGTTTTCCCGGAACTCTCCATTTCTGAACAGTCTCTAGAGGCTAGTAATAAATATACGCAGCCATAGAGTGAAGTGATCATGAGAATGCCCTGATGTGTCTGTTACATTGGCTTTAAAAAAATTCATTAATAAATAAACATTTCCATAAATATGCCAGATAAAACAAAGGTAATGAGATTCACTTTTAACAAGTCAATACAAAGAATAACAAATGATGACTTTTTAGGGGGCTTTCCTGTAAATTTCCTGAAAGCCTCATAAATCTCTTCCTTCACCTACTTTTATCCATGACTATTTTCTCCTGATTAAAAATTTACCCTCCTAACAATTAAAAATCCACAGTCAATTACACAGAGTTACAGAAAAATGACAAGAATGTGGAAAACAGCAAAGAATCATGGGAGTGAGTCTTCTGATTCTTCAAGCTCTCTTAACTTCTCAAATAATCCAAGGCTGAGACCCTATGTCTTTCCTTGGAACAATTGGTGGGGAGGGGGGCTGGGCAGCAGGGATGAAGTGTGATTTGGGGAAAGTTAGAAATGCTGCAATGACTTCCCCATCAGCACTATCTTCCGCATCTGTAATTCCCCCAGTGTCTGGCACATCATAAGAACTCAAAGGGATGAATTACTTAAGTCTTAACTGGCCAAGGTACAGGGTCACACTTGTTTTGTCCAACAAAGGATGTGAAAAGGACCAAGATGGAGAAGGGGATCCCACTAGGCTTCCACAGCTTAACGAACAAACCCCCTAAGCTTATAGCAGCCATGGAAAAAAGAACAGATTTAGAATTTTTCAGACCTGGTTGACTCTAACTCCATGTTTACAAACCAGCTCTGTGACCTTGAACAAGACATTAAATATCCCTGAGTCTATATTTTATTCTCATCCAGCAGGTAGTTATAATAATAGCTGAATCACATGATGGTTGAGCAGTATAATAAAACATCATATGTAAATTTCTTAGCCCAGCACTGAACATAGTAGACGCTCAATACATGTTTAGGTTTTCCTCTCAACTCATCCCTGCACAACAACCCCTTGGCTTTTATCTTAATTCTGATTCCTCAAGTAAACCAAGGAGGAAAAAAAAAAAAGATGTTTAGCAACCTACATGGGATTTCTTTTTCTCCTATTAATTACATTGCATAGTAGTTTACCAATTAAAGTTTGTATTATTACTTGGTTTGGGAACTTGATGGTTAGAATCTAGAAGAAGGAAATATTCTAAGATACAAAGAGTTTCTATCAATATTATGAAGAGTTTGGAGATGTGCATTCACCTTTTTTTAAATATTTATTTATTTATTTGAGAGAGAGGAGAGAGAGAGAGAGAGAGAGAGAAGAAGGAGGGGCAGAGGGAGAGAGAGAATCTTAAGCAGACTTCCTGCTGGGTGCAGAGCCCTACATGGGGCTCAACCTCATGACCCTGAGATCATGACCAGAGCCAAAATCAAGAGTCTGACACTCAGCCGACTGAGCCACCCAGGTGCCCCATGCATTCATCTTTTTAAGACAGACCTTTGTTTTGGGAAAATCTTTACGTGGCCCTTTAACTGTGTGGATCTGAAAGAAGGTACTCTATTACTGTTCCTGGTGCTTCAAGGTGATCATTGACCTGAATGCAGTGTTCAACCATGAGAGACGATTTGTTTGAAGTATTCAATCATAGGTAGAATTAACTAAGCCACAGCCATTTAAGAATTTCTTGCCTTTTTTGTGGGGTTTGAGGGAAGGGTACTGGGAATGTTTCTTAGACCTGTGTAACTTTAGAAGGTGTTGTGCACATTGCTGCTTGTACTCTGGAGATTGTGAAAAATCTAGACTGGAAAACTAGCAGAAGATAGAAAGGATCTGTGCTTCCCAACAAAATATTTTTCTTATCAGAACAGAATCCATGGAAAGTACCCAGCCTGAGCTTGGCACAGTCCAACTTGGACCCGAGTATCGACTCTCATAAATGATATTATTAATGAATAAATAACCTAGAATATACTCTTATCAAACCTTTTCACATCCTGAGCATAGGTGTGGGATCTCTCTGAGGGAAGTGGATATTTCTCTTGTTAATTACAAAATGAAAAAGAAGTGAGTTCTGGGACAGGAACCAAGGACTTGGGAGTGGTACTTAGACTGAGCCAGCGGCAAAATGTTTTTTTGCTCTCTGTGCCTCATAATAGCCTGGCATCAACTGTCTTACCAGTAACGCTTTAAAGAAGGTCTCTTCAGGAGTCACGGCAGAGCCCACACAGGTGCAGGTCATGAAGAATCATGTGCCCAGAGCAACAGCCAAGAACAATCGAGGTAGTGGTACAGTGGCTCTGAGAGAAGATGCTGCCTGAGAGCAGGAGGATTTGAGAGCACACACCAGACAGCACCAAGGGACGATGGTGCTGGTCCTGGGAGGGCTAAAGGTTCTCCATGCCTAAGTGGAGGCTCAGTAGATTTCCCTTGGGTAATAAAGGAAATGTAACCACATCATATATTCACAGACTGCTTAGGCTTGGATATTTTTTTTTTACTCATGAATCACTTCCCTAACCATGCTCATCTCAGTTGACTTGGTTAACCAATTCTAAACAGCAGAACCTGAACAAAATGGAAACCTTCTGTACCCAATCACCCAAATGTGGCATCCCATGTCAGCCCACCCAGTGAGCAACCCTGGAGTTTCTATGATTGCTCTTAAAAGATTTTTTCCTCTGCATTCTGCCCTTTAACACAAAGAACAAGAAAGGAGAAAAAAATATGTAGAGTCCAGTCCAGTCACAATTTTTATTCACCAGATACAAATTATTTCTCCATTATAAATTCAGTCCTGAATTATGCTTTAGTAGAAAAACTGGCCTTGTGTTTTATTCATAAAGGAAGCCCATGAGATCCCCCTACCCTAGCTCAGCTGGAAAGAAGGACATTTCTGTGAGGTTGTTCATCCTTTGCCTAATCACATTTGCAGACACCACCCCAGCAAAGTAAAGCAGAAGAGAAAATCACTCCAAGGCATATCTAATGCACAAGATAAACATAAGCTACTGGAAAGATGTGTAGGATCAGAAACAAGGACAGAAAAAAAGCAAGCAAGCACAGCCCAGTTGGAACAGAGGGAAGGAATCACATACCACTCAGCAGGGGAAATCACTGCATTTCACTGAGGCAGGTGCACTGAGCATGTTTACGTATTAAATCATCCTGAGATTTCAAGAGCCTATGTAAGGCAATGCCACTGATTGATTCACATGCTATTTATAATCCCTTAACAATGTTTCATGTTTTGCAGTCAGAAAAATAGTTCATGGGAATAGTTCACTGAAAAAAAAATTAAACATATTTATTTAGTTCTCTCTGCTGAATGAAGTGGCACAACTACCATTTATATTTTTTCCAACACCATAAAAATGTCTCCATTTGTTATGCGTAACACTATCTAAAACAGGGTACAAAGACGGTTCTTGCTTGCTTACCCCAGCCCAAGAGTGGAGGAAATGGGATGGAAATCTGGCCTCCCGCTAACCAGGTTCTGAGGTCCTGTGCAAGATGCTGAGAGAGGAGACCACGGTAATGAACGAGACCCTTCAGACCCTCACCCTTAGCAGGGAGCCTCAAGACTGGGAAAGAGATGCTCAAATTGCCCTTAAACCCTGTTTCTGGCAAGCTTGGCCTGGGCTTCTTTACAGGGCTTTCTTGGGAATGGAAGTAAGAAGGTAGAACCCGCCCACCGCTCAGCAAACTGGAAGCCGACCACCGGCTCCGGCTCTAGATCCCTTCGGACCATAGCAGGAATTCCTGTCTTTAACAGGGATTCCCCTGGGACAGGAGCCTCTGAAATTTCCCAAAGCCCTTCGTTTCCTACCACAGTTCTGCACCACGAGGGCCACAGCTGCATTTTCCCATCGCTTCTGAAGAGAGTTGAAGAAGCCCTACAGTGGCGAGTCATCCCCAGTTCTCAACCACCACCGATACTTCTGGACTCAGACAAGTGACTTACCTCTTCTGGAACTCTTTATTCACTCACAAAATGGGGGGACTATTCTAAGATCTCTGAGGTTCCTCCCAACTTTGAAACCCTACATCGTCCAGTTTTAATGTAAAATAAATCATGTCCGGGGGCGCCTGGGTAGCGCAGTCGTTAAGCATCTGCCTTCTGCTCAGGGCGTGATCCCGGCGTTCCGGGATCGAGTCCCACATCAGGCTCCTCCGCTGGAAGCCTGCTTCTTCCTCTCCCACTCCCCTGCTGTGTTCCCTCTCTCGCTGGCTGTCTATCTCTGTCACATAAATAAATAAAATCTTTAAAAGAAAATAAAAATAAAAATAAATAAATCATGTCCGGGACTGCTAAGATGATGAAAGAGGTGATGAATATAAATAGGCTCTATCACTTACTATCCGGGCATTTCCATGAATGCACAGTCCGTAATACAACAGAAAACAGAACCCAGGGGGATCGCTCTCCTTTAGGCATCCTGCCAGGTCTCCACATGCAGGAACCTCTAGTCAATTGTATTGAGTTCCGGCACAGTTTAATTGAAGTTCTAGGTACGTCTGCACATCATCTGCATACACACACACACACAGTTGTGCATTTTGCATTAGGTACTTGGCCGTATTTTCCCCTACGCGCTCCCATGCAGTGAATTAATACACTAGGACATCACCAATGACTGCCTTAGAGGACAAGGTGTCTTTGGCGGATTTCAGTGACTAAACTTTCCTGGAAGGGGCCGAGGTATGCCTGCTAGTTCTGATCTCCACGCCTTAACAAACACCGCTAAAACAAATCTGGACGCATGCCCATTTTCCAGACGAAGAGAGACACTGAAAGAAACAATACACCGATAACATAATTCAGACAGATATTTGGAAATAGCTGGATGTTTGATTTTATTCAGACAACCATTGTTGGCTGGTTTTTTCACAGTAGTTTGGCAAATGTGTGCAACCTTTTTCAAGACTAAGCCCCCATGGAAATGACTGTGCACCATTTCCAGGCAAAACCTTGGAAGAAGTAGCTCTTGCTTCATGTTCCGTAATAGTCAGTTTTTTCCCTTCTGGTTAATTCTGAGATACAATTTGTGTTACTATTATAAGTAACGATTTATTTTCCCCTACACGTGTAGTTGATTAGTACTTGGATCGTACAACACTGTCCATCTTCTATCCAGAACCTTGCTGAATTCTCACCCAGTTCAGTTTGCCCTGTGATTGTCAAGGCAAGTAACCAAAAGCCCAAATATTAGACGTAGGCTTCCTGGGTTTTAATCCCAGATTGACCATTTTAACTTTGGAAAAATATTTGTCAATAAGCCTTCAAAACTCACCTCCTCTATTCGCCTTTTCGCTATTTCTTGGGTCTCTTTACAGGGGTGCTGTTACTTCTGTTTCTACTCCCGTATGACTTTGCTTATCCCTCAACTATCTTTTTATCCCATCCTGATGTTTTTCGAATTTTTCTGATCCCATCTTTCATCTTATTTATTCAGCTGTATCAATTCTGTTATTCAACCATTCACTAAATCCCTTATTTCAACAACTGTATTTTCAAAGTCAAGATTTCAAATTGCTTCTTCTTTATAATTGCTTGTCCCTGGGGCATTTTTCAAGAGTCTCCTGCCTCCCACTGGTGATGTGAATTGTACTTCTTTTACATTCTTCA
Source organism: Ailuropoda melanoleuca (assembly GCF_002007445.2). Taxonomy (NCBI): domain Eukaryota; kingdom Metazoa; phylum Chordata; class Mammalia; order Carnivora; family Ursidae; genus Ailuropoda; species Ailuropoda melanoleuca. The sequence goes on along the minus strand of NC_048232.1, from coordinate 29,078,939 downwards.
TCAGTTTTATTTATTCTTGAGGTGGTTGACATTTTTATTGCTTCAGAGGTGGGGACAGGTGCTCAGGAGCTGTTGGTGGGACAGGCTGCTTCCTTTTCACTATCACAGGCTTCTGGCTGCGCAGGATGGCACTGGCTCTGCAGGAGGTGGCCAAGGGCAGATCTGGGGGGTGCCTGCTCTTGCGGATCACGTGCCTGCTGCTGCCGGGTGTGGCCCAGGCATTCTTGTTGATGGTGGTTCGCACCAGGAGGCAGTGGATTTTTGCTGGCCAGATCTCCACTTCATGACCACCATTACACCTGTGCTGGGGCCCTGATTTCATACCCACAGTCCTTTTTTTTTTTTTTTTTTCAAATTAGCTAACATATAGAGTAGTATTGGATTCAGGGGTAGAATTTAGTGATTCATCACTTACATATAACACCCAGTGCTCATCCCAACAACTGCCCTCCTTAATGCGCATCACCCATTTAGCGCATCTCCCACTCATCTCCCCTCCAGCAACCCTCAGTTTGTTCTCTGTAGTTAAGCATCTCTTATAGTGTGCCTCCTTCTCTGTTTTTATCTTACTTTATTTTTCCTTCTCTTCCCCTATGTTCACCTGTTCTGTTTCTTAAATTCCACATAGGGGTGAAATTATATGATATTTGTCTTTCTCTGACTGACTTATTTCTCTTAGCATGATACCTTCTAGTTCCATCCACACTGTTGCAAATTCCATGCCCACCATCTTGCAGTGAATGGACCCATTGTAGCAAAGGAGTTGCAATCCCTTGGATGATTGGGGCAGGTGCTGTATGTCTGCTTGTTCTTCTTGATCAGGACGCCAGAGCAGTTCTGCACAAGACCATCCATCTCAGGTGGGTGGACATGGTGGCAGCTCCTTTCACTATGGCAGCCAAGAGAGAAAGAGGATTTTTAATTCTGCTTCCTCTGAGAGATATCTGCCCATTTGTTGCCTTCGTTTGTTGTTTGTTTCATTTTTCTTGCACTCCTCAAATCCCTGGCAATTTCCCCTATGGCTTTTAGGGAAACAATTTCCCCTATGGCTTTTAGTCCTTTTAGGACTAACAACTGCTTTAGCTAGTAGTGTCTACCCAGAGAAGAAGACCTAGGATCCATTTCCTGTCCCACAGAGAATAGGCTCAGGTCACAAAGCCTTTAGAATTGTAATTTCAGTTAAAACAGCCTCTGTTCTCCTCAAGCATCCTACCATTCCCTTGGAGAAACCTCATAGTTACTCAACCAAGGGTCTGCTCTGTATGGCCCTGATTTGTAATGTGTCATCTTGTTTCTGTGATAACAACCTTGCCCTTGGGGTAAGTGGGGGAAATTCCCAGGCCTGCCAATCTCCTACACCCATCTACTGACTTCCCCTCCCAGCTGGGCTCCTGAGCTACCCTGGTGTAACTAACCTTGCAGCTTCAGACTGGCTTTCTTGCCACATGGTAGCACTGGGGTGACAGTAATCCCTCCAGAGAAGGAAAGGAGGTACAATTAGGAAGTTGTTCCCAGCCCCTCTCCCGTTTGTAGCTATGCCCACCCTGGGCCACTTTTCACACAACTGCCATTCTTCCCACACGGACTCAACCATCAGGTTTCCTGCTGGTTTGGTCACTTGCCCACAGCATAATTTGTGCTGACATTCCTTAGATACATCTTAAGGCTCTAGCTTTATTAATGTGAACAATGCAAAGGTGGTTTTGAATAGTTGTTGCACCTTCTGGAAGGTTTCCTTACCTCGAGTCACTGACCCCACGCACCCCCCTTTCCACGCTAGACACCACCAGCTTACCAATCTGCCCTCAAAAACACCTGCCTCTGAGAAATGGCACTTTGCTGTCTATGTCATGAACAGCAGATTTTTGGGGCTATCATTTTCGGCCCTTCACTTAGTGGGTCTCATCCTAATAACCCAGACTTTTATTTCTCCAGTTCCCCAAAACAAACTCATACAATTTTCCTTCCATTGTGGATTTCCTCTCAGAACTATCCTTTTTTTCTACCTCTTACCCACATGCCACCCAACCTAGTTCAATAAATGGTTGCCTGAGTTTCCCCTGCTGGGATTGCTCTTTCTGACCCTTGATTTCCTAAAGCAAGGGTTCAAGCACCATTAATTTGGGACATATCATTGACTGCTCTCTAATATTTTGAAATGTTCTCAATTAGATCATGCATTCCTAGAAGGTAGGAGTTTTTGTCTTATCATGTATATCTCCCCCAGTCCTGAACTTGATGTTATGTACATACAAGGGAATCAACGGTTAATTATCATTTATTGATTGATGGAAGCCTTCAACAAATTCCACAAGTCACATAATTTGGAAGCCCATGGGCCAGATAGAGGTCAGATCATTTGTTTTCTCTCTGCTCTCTCAGCATTACACCTACCACCAAGATATTTGAAGCACTGTATAATTCTACCCTTGCCATCAGAACAGCTTCATATCTATCCAAATCTATGGATAAGTAATGCCTTCTCTCTGGTTCTCATAATGAGAATCCCAAATAATAATTTGTTTGTTGTGCCTCATGCCAAAAAAAGCAGTGCCCTTCTGGAAGGTGGATGTGTTTTAAAGAAGGTAGACTGAGTGAAATGACCTTGTCTTACCCAAATTAGCAGCCAGGAAGCAAACAGGACTCAACCCAGATGAGACTAAGCTTGCAATTTTTGCTCAGTAGTAGATAAGCTCTTGAACAAACCTAATTACTTTATATCTAATCTGCCAGCTTCAATAGGTCACCCTTCATTACTTGGGAGCATCTTAAATTTACAAGACAATTGGAAATGCTGAAGTCCTGAACATCATGATTACTCACAAAATACTTTATTATAGGAAGTTTACTCCTGAGCAACTTGAACTTTTCTATTTACAATCCTGATCCCTGCAGTTTCAAAGTCAAAATAGAACATCTGCAACTTTATAGACCTCAAATGCCAATACTTTGAACCATGGATTTGACGGCAAAACCGTGTATGTGAGAGTTTAAAATATCATTATTTGAAAAATCATAAACACACAATTGCATTAACCATTTCTATCTTGGACCTCTGTTACATTCAGCCTTCTCAAATACAAATAAGGAAAAGTTGGGAAATTTTCATCAATGTTATGTAATGGGAAAGAAGGAAACATTGGAGCTAAAGGGCCTAGATTAAAATCTTGTTCTGACAATTTTCTTGCTGTATAACTTGGGACATATACTTGAACTCTCAAAGATCTGTTTTCTTCTTCTGTAAAATGTGAATCATAATGCCTATCTCACAGGATAGCTGGGAGAGAAATTAAATAATAGATGTGGAAATGATTAAATAGAGCACTTTGTAAACTAGAAATTATTGTCCATATGTTGGTCACCATCATCACCTCTCTTCATTTAAAAAGTCATAAGGTCAATGTATGCATGACCCTAAATTAGGTACCCTAATAGATCAGGAAAGAGTCCCATTAAAAAACATTTAATTAACACACTTTATAATTCATCAGAACACTGTCTCTAATACTCAAGGACACTGGTTTTCCATTTACTAACATAGTTCAAACATTCAAAGCACTTAGCTCCCAAGGATATTGTCTAGAAATCTTGACATGGTCACCTAAGAATAATTAAATGAATGAGCAGTAGCAGCAAGAGGCCTCCTAATGTTGCCTCGTAGCTGGCTTTTGATGTGTAAATTTACTCTAGGCTTTTCTTGTCAGGTTCATTGATACTTAGAGAAAGACCACTTATTTTACACAAAAACCACTTCAAAATTATCTCAGAAAGGTGAGAATGGTATATATTTTTTCAAGTGCAGGAGGAAATAAATCTTGCATCTTCATTGATCATGCATAGCAAGGCGAGGCAACTCAAGGTTTTTCAGGGAACCTGCTTTGTAAAAACTTCTTTAACAAACTCAGGGCTTCAGAGGGGAAGGGGGATGGGGGAATGGGATAGGCTGGTGATGGGTAGTAAGGAGGGCACGTATTGCATAGTGCACTGGGTGTTATACGCAAGTAATGAATCATGTGACTTAACATAAAAAACTAGGGATGTACTGTATGGTGACTAACATAATATAATAAAAATATTATTATTAAAATAAGAAAGAAATTCCTATGAAAGAAAAAAAATTATATCTCAAAGAAGGGAATAAAAGAACAAAAGCAATGTGTTCAGTGGTTAGAGTAACTTTATACACAGCAACTTAGGAGCAGTTCTATTCCCTTTGCATATTTTGATGATTTGGACTTCTCTAAGAAGCCACTATGAGGTCTTTCTAAATTACTATTTGATAAAGAGAATTAAAAAAACAAAACCATAGTTTCCACTCTCTCATTTGACGTCAAAAGAGAAAGAAAATCAAAGACATAAGGTAAAATTATAGACCTTGGTTAAGTATCTCTAATGGTCTGATGGGCTGTTCCACAGTATAGTTTATTTAATTCTACTGGATGTTATTGAGCTGTTCAAACCAGAACCGTGTGTTAAATTATGTTTCATTATATGACCACTATAACAATTCAAGTAATAATAATTCATAGTAAGAGTTACAATTTATCATTTATAATGAGCCAGACACCATGTTAACATACTTTCTAGTATGGAAAATTCAGGGATATGCCTAAGATCACACCTCCAATAAGTGGAAGATTCCAAGTCATGTTGGTAACAATGCAAACAGCCTGTCCACATGTTACCCTGCAAGAAGAAAGTGCTGATCAGATATTAACTGATCATGGTTTTGATGGAATGCAATGAAAGTATACTTATTTATAAAATGTCACTTGCCACAGGGCTGCATTTTTATAGACTTGAGTTAGAAACCTGCCAAAATTAAGGTTTTCATGCTTGTAGAATATTTGATCAAATAGTTTCAGATAGTCAAAGTAAACCTAGAATAGAAAAATTACCCCTAAATCTATCTCTAATAAGTAATCTCTTTTCTGACATCATTTTATTTTTGAACAGATAGATTGGATCGGGGACCTGTATATGAGCCAAGGTACTAAAGAAAATCTCTCCAGTATTTAACACACAATGATTAAAAGGTGAAATAGCCCTAACCTTGAATTCCCTCACAGTTTCAGTTATGCCCTGAACACTACATTTATGCTTTAATTTTATTTCATTTTGGTTTAAAGAAAGAAGCTCTTATGGGCAATGCCTATTGAGCTACTGTGGTCAAATATTTATTAAAAAGAGCATATTGATTTGCAGATTATAACTGACCACATATGAACCCTTCTTTCCAGTGACATTCTTATTTAAGATATTGATTAAAGGCTTTTCATACAGAAAGCATTTTTCTTGTCAGTTCAGTTATGCTGGCTTTTGTAATAAGCTAATTTGATTTCCTTTTTTAACCTTTGTTTGATTAGGGGAACAGACATTTGCATTAAAATTCAAGAGAGATGAAGTCTATCATCGATCTTGACTTCCTCACGGACCTCTTATACTCAGCGAAAGATGATTTAGAGAATGTCAAGAGTCTTGGAACAACCATAATGAGAGAGGAAAAACAATCACCTCAGACTCACAAACCAGTAAGGGCTTATTTGACAGAAAGGGCAATTGCATTTGGTGAATATGTTTTAGAGAAATCAAATTCAGGAAGTTTAATTTTGTTCTTAAGCCAAGTCATTAAGAGATCTATGAGATGAACTGCCATTAATAAAGTACATTCTAGTTAAAGCAAAACATTTCAAAACATCTGAAGAGGTTAAACAAAACCTATACATTGTTACTTGCCACAAAGGAAGACTAAAAGTAAATCCTAATATTTCTTTCTAAACATGTTCCAGGTAAAAACACAAACCTCAAGACAAGTTTGTAATTTAATCCTCTATTGTTGTCTGAGAATTGTGGGGATAAAACCCATATCAGCCCCAGTCCCTTACCAGCATACCCCAGGATCAATCAATTCTCTTGTACAATAAGACTCAAAGCTATTTGCAAATTATTTTAGTTACCCTGGCCTCTGGATCCTTTTCATAGACTGGAACCGATGTATTTGGGGGCCTCAGTAGGTCAGATCCATCTCTCATTCCTGTAATTGCCCCCAAAGATCTTTATTTGGATCTTTTTTGGAAGTGGAAGCTCCTTCCATTTTCTGAGGCATTCCACTGGACTTGGGATTTTTAATGCAAGAGCAACTGAGCACCGACAACGAGCCTAGTGATGGTGTAAATGTTCCGTGGGTACACCGAAAGTGTATCAGGTGGGCCCACTCATTCTTTTTGCTGTAGCTATTCAGAACATTTTCAGCTAATACGATGCAATGGTGAGCAAAACCAAAAGACAAAAAAAAAAGGAAAAAAAAAAGAACTTGGTTAAAATCTCTCAAACAATTGGTTGCAAAACTTCTGGTTTCCAGTATAATTGGACTCTCTCTCCCAACTCAACTGAACAAATTCTCATAATTCTAGGTTGCTTGGAAGAATTTCTGGAGTCCGCAGGCCATTGTTAATTTCTTTTTTTGTCAAGAAGAGTCACTAAGTATATTTACCAAAAGTGATTTTCCATTACCCATCGTTCTCACAGATGGTTCATCTTTAGTCCCAAATTTCTGGATTTCACAGCTTACAGGTGTGGTTTGGCTATCTTTTTACATTAATTTTTAATCAATGTAAATTAATGTTTTTCTCCTTTATGTTAACATAAGCGAAGATTCTAGGAAACTAACTTTTTTTTTAAGATTTTATTTATTTGACAGAGACAGAGACAGCCAGCGAGAGAGGGAACACAAGCAGGGGGAGTGGGAGAGGAAGAAGCAGGCTCATAGCAGAGGAGCCTGATGTGGGGCTCGATCCCATAACGCCAGGATCGTGCCCTGAGCCAAAGGCAGATGCCCAACGACTGAGCCACCCAGGCGCCCCTCTAGGAAACTAACTTTTTAAAAACATAATTCAATTTGGAAGTAGAAGTTACTCGATATTTGGCATCAGAGGTAAATCTAGTGTTTCTTTTCTTTTGTGACTAATATAAAATTATATTTTAAATATAATATTTTTAAATTAAGAAAATAATACAACTAGAATACTTTCAAATTCTGTGAGTTGGGCTCTTTTACAGTAAAGGTGACGCTATTTTATTTGATGTCTAACAAGTAATAGAGATGAAAAATATTCCATTTATGGTAACAAGTTTCCAAACCATTCATAGTATAAAAGTAGAAAATCTGTAAAACATGGCAAAAGAATTTAAGAGAGGTATTTTCATATGTTCCATATGGGCAAATCATTAACTGTCCTTTCATGTTATGAATCCAAAAGTATCTATATTATATTTTATATTGTGTTAAAATCAATATAGTGTAATATAAAATTCATCCAGAAGATAACATATTTATGTATTCTTAAGGCATTTTTAGTTGAAGCATTTACTTGGACTTTAATTTTTTAAATAATGCGGCTCAGTTTCCACCTGTATTGTTCCTCCAGGCTCATGGCAGAGTCAACAGTCCGAGCACCTGGGAAACCCATCAGACTCATCCCACTGGAGGTTTAGAAAGCAGACACATCATTATTTTTAGTCTTGGGTTGCCTTTCAAATTCATTGAACAGAATTCCTTATCTTGTAACAAAGATTTTACTAGAGTATTTTATGTGTAATTTATCAGAGTAGCTGCCAAAATATTCATTTTTTTTTTAAGGCAAGAACTTTAGGGCAGACAAGCTTGAGGTTTAAAAAGCCTGATTTTGCATCGGTAGGGGAAGAAAGGGATAAAGAAAGGGGAGGTAATCAGAAGGGGGAATGAAGCATGAGAGACTATGGACTATGAGAAACAAACCGAGGGCTTCAGAGGGGAGGGGGGTGGGGGAATGGGATAGACTGGTGACGGGTAGTAAGGAGGGCATGTATTGCATGGTGCACTGGGTGTTATACGCAACTAATGAATCATCGAACTTTACATCAGAAACCAGGGATGTACTGTATGGTGACTAACATAATATAATAAAAAACATTAAAATTTTTTTTAAAAAGCCTGATTTTGCATGTTCTTCATTTTCCCTGTGGTGTCTGAAGTCTAGTTCCTTGGTGACTGCCATGCCACTGTTCCTGTCTCAACTGGCTCCTCATTACTCAAAGCCAATAATAACCACTAAATATGACTAATATCACATGGAAGGTCACCAAGTTCACTGCTAACCTTCATTCCAGCTCAAAATGTTTTCAAGGTTAATAGATTGATTTTGAGCTGAGATATGATGCATTTATAAAATGGAAGAAAATGAAAAATTTGGCATCACCAATATGCGGATAGTTTTAAATGATTCATTTGTTACATTTGGACTGTAGCCATGAAGTTCATTTGATATATATCACATAGTTATATTCTAACCTAGACACTAGAAAATAAATTAATGATACATTTTAACATTAGACAATTTTACACACACACACACACAATCCAGGACAAGAATTAGGGCACTATAACTTATTAACTATTCCAGCTGAGGAATATCATGTATGCAAAGGAGAACCTAGCCACTTTCAAAGATTGAAACTACACTAAAATACAGCTCAGTTCAAACGATAATTCTAAGAGGCTGGTAGCTGATTGCTTCCCTTGGTCTCCTTGCTTGAAGCAAGGACAAATGAAATTCCTGATTTCATCTCAGTTCTGTGCTTTTTTTAAAATGTTTTTTTTATTATATTATGTTAGTCACCATACAGTACAGTACCTGTGCTTCTTATATTCTGTGGGGCCCTGATTTCAGTCTACAGAAATCTCTTGTTTTGCCTTCACCCTTGACTGGACCTGATAAGAACTGTGGGACGCCAGAGAGTTCCTTACCACTAGCCTTTCTGATCTGGCCCAATGCTTGCTTCTGGGCCCATTCTTACAACCAGTTCCTAAACTTGAATCTCAGCTCCTGGTTCATGAGTTTTAGGATCCCTCGCCTCTGGTTCTGGCCTGGACTTTCAGTTTGGCCCAGCTTTGTCACCAAATAGAAGACAGCATTTCCTGAGAGTTTTCCAAGTCTCATTAGGCTTTATGATCCTTATTAAGAACAAGTCACCAAGGCCTGTAGTTTCTTCCTTTCAAATGTTGTTCAATTCACCATTCCTCTTAATTCCATAGGGTCTAGATTATTAAATGTGCCTTTATTTATATAGGTGCACTTAGTGCACCTTATATAGATTGCCTTTATTTTGAGGCTCTTCCTATCTCAGTTCCTAATTAGCCCAACCATGACGAATATTAGGATGGGCTTCTCTGCCCCTCCCCTGACATCACCAGTGACTTCTCCTTTCTTTACAGAACAGCACACAAACCTTGGCTTGGCTTGGCTCTCAAGGTTTCCTTGCTGTCATTGTGCCACATTCCTGTTCTCACCGTTCTTAGGATCTGTGATCTGCTCGTGACTCAGTTCTCCCCTTGCTAACTGTGAATTTAGGAAGGTCACTTAACCTAGCTGAGCCTCCATTTTTCACCCTTATATACAACGTTGAAAGAAAATCTTCCTTACAGGTTTTTATGAGGACCAGCCACACATTGCATACAATCCCTGATGTGTCCCGTGGTATGTGGGAAGGGCTCACGGCACTTGGAAGAAGGCTTTGTTACTGAACCACAGCTGTCACCACGTCTAGAAGACTCTGCCTCCTCAACTACCACTCTGTCTTTAAGGCCATGTCAGATGCCACCTTCTTCACAAAGGCCACTGGGATTAGACCAAACACAATCTCAAAATGCAGTCGTGCTTGATCACTTCCTAATAATTTCCTAGTTTTTCAGGAGTGAGAGTCTTGTCTTCCCCACGAGATCATGAGGTCCAGGGGGGTAAACTAAAAGTTACCCTCTGTCACTAATATTTTGCTGCTTCTTGGCCTTGCCTGGTTCCCTTCATTCAGTGTCCCCTTGCCCCAAGTATTTCTGGGGGCCTTCAGGGTTCATTTATATTTCCCTTTTGTGGTATCCAGCCTTCGTTGAGTACAGTAATGCTTGTGCAAGACAGCCTCGGCTGTACGTTCCCATGCTACCTCCCTGAAGCATTTCTGCTTGTCTGGGCCATCATCCACATCGCGTCTGCCGAGCACACTTGCTGCCCTCCCTGAAGGCCGTCATGTCCACTGATCATCAACTCATTACACTGCGGCCCTTGGGTCCTGTTCCTTGTGCCCCCAGCATCTTATGAGAATTTTTAGGAACACAGTCCTTATTTAGGGAGGCATTTTCCCTGGGATATGAATTTATTGGAAAGCTGCCAGGAAAAAAGCAGGGTCAAAGATGCAAAAGTCCCTTATCCAACTTGTAATAAGGCTTTATTACCGGGTTAAGTCTGGATCCGGTTGCCTTTTTCTGCAGGCTGGTTGCCTTCCAGGAGTCCTCAGTACCTCCAGCAAGTAGACTCCTAAATGAGGCCCCTACCAGCTCACCAGCCAGCTCTCATTTCCAGCACTAGCATCAGCTTAGCAACAAACTAGAATCTGCTTTACCTTCTTTAATAGCACACTGTTGGACACACACGTAAAAACCAGCTGAGGATCAGTAGACCAATTATCTTGGTCCAGTCGTATAAATAATTTGGAGCATTAAGTTGAATCTGTACCAGGGAATTTTATTTTTTTAAATTCCTGTTTTGAAATTGTTTATCTATTGTTTATCTTTTTTTTAAGATTTATTTATTTATTTGAGAGAGAGAGAAAGAGAGTGAGGGTTGGGGGCAGCAGAGGGAGAGGAAGAGAGTGTCCTAGGCAGACTGTCTGCTGAGCACAGAGCCTGATATGGGCCTCGACCTCATGACCTGAGCCTAAACCAAGAGTCAGATGCTTAACCAACTGTGCCACCCAGGCACCCCTCTTGTCTATCTTTTTATAAAAGTAAAAATAAAGGAGAACAATGTCTGTTATTTGAAACATGTGTACAGAGGAATTTGCAGCACAAGTCCAAATAACCAGGTTGAGGAAGACCAAAATTGGCAAAAGCACATGTTCAGAGAAAAACTGATTTTCCCTGATGCCCTTTAGCCAGACAACACCAAAATACTTCCAACCCTAGACTGAGAAGGCAGGAAAGAACCTTGCTTAGAGTACTTCTGAATCTACACTAAGTCCACGGGCCTGAGAATTCAAACTGCTGCCTCGTGATTTCGGTGTCATCATTAGCTGCCCCGGTCCCGGTGAGTCTCATCCCCAGTCTGGTACACTTCCTGTTCTTCTGTTAGCTATCCCTAACCTTCCCTGGGAGGATGACAGTGACCCTGATAGGCAGTGATGGAACCTGCTAGAGACCTCTCATGCAGCAGTGCCCGGGTCTACACGAGTCCTCTCAGATGCTGAAAGAGTAACAAGAAAAGGTAAAGGGTCATTGGAAGAAAATTTTAAAAATTAAAAAAAAGGAGCGAGAAAAGTACTGTGTTTCCTTATGGCTGACCCTCTGGTTTTCAGTCTCCTAAATACAACAGTTTTACTTGGTTCCTTTCAGGATTTCAAATCTGCATGCAACACCCAACACAAATACATACCCCAGACAGATGCCGTACACACACGCACACAAACTCTTCCTAAATTGAAAATATTAAGACAAACCAAAAAGAGATCAATTTCACAGTTGTAGCCATTTTCTAGTGACTTAAATTGGGGGCCGTAACTCTAAGGAATCGATTTTCCAGAAGATATGATATACAGACAGGACCTGCACAGACCATTAGAACCAGAAGTGACCTTGCAGGTCATCTAATTTTATTTCCTCAATTTGCACATGAAGAAACTGAGGTCTCAAGAAATGAAATAATTTGTTCAAAGTCAGGTGTATGTTCAATATTAAAGCTGGCATTAGGACCCAGTCTCTCGGGGGCGCCTGGGTAGCGCAGTCCTTAAGCTTCTCCCTCGGCTGGGAGCCTGCTTCTTCCTCTCCCTCTCCCCTGCTGTGTTCCCTCTCTCACTGGCTGTCTCTCTGTCACATAAATAAATAAAATCTTTAAAAAAAAAAAAAGGATCCAGTCTCTCTAAAATCTACCTTTTTTTTCCCATTCTGTCCTCATTTGCCCTCACTTAGGGCTTACAGCTGAAACTGTCTTCTTAATCCTGATTTTCGTACTGGGGGTTTTGCAAACAGCTATCCTGCTCACACGTAAACATGCTTTGTGGTTTCCACACATCCTATGTGTAATAGATTGTACAACAGCTGAAAGACTTGAAAGAAATCTAATTGATACTTTCCTTATTTCTAGTGGTTGGTACATTCATTTAAGAATTCACTCTCTTTCTATACATCCCCCTACCTTGCCCCCAATTTTGTGGAGGAGTCCTTTCTGAGACTTGAAGTTTTAGTAACTTTAAGCTATTGTCAGAAAGCAGGTGAAAAGCAGGAGGGGAACCCCATTACCCAGTGCCACAGGTCCTCATAAATTAAATGTCTGTTGCTTTTTGCTGTTTAATTTCCTAAGATCATCCCTCCACCACTCACCTTGGGCAGAAACTTACAGAGACAATAGACAATCTAGGCAGATACTGAAGAGAAACTGTTGCCCGGGGCTGAGAAAAAAATGGATGGAGAGGACAAATTACAGGGCTGTCTATTCAGTCATGAGAATGGAAACATGTCTGTGAATCAATGTGAGAAAAGGGTATCTAATAGGATGGGAGAAGTCACTTTAACACCTGTTCCTTCTGCAATTGAATGTGTTAGTGCCAATCACTCGGTCGGGATCCACTCTCCAACTCTCCAGGCAGAAAATGACCTCACCTCTTATTCTTTAAGGATTGAAGCCACAGAACAGGGTCTATTTTTAACAGAACTGGGAGCAATAACCATGGCATTGACTGCTAGGAAAGTCTGTCTTAGGTCTGGCCTGAGGCATTGAGGAATCAGAGCCAGGGGAGAGAAAAGGAAAGAGATTGTGAGCTTGTTTAAACACAACCACATGAAAAGAAGAGTGCAGAAAATAAAAAATCTTAATAAAAGTTGAACTCATTTTACCCGGAAAGTTACTAAGCCTGGAGTCGTAAATGCCAAGATAAAGAGGAAAAGGTTCAGCCAATGGTTTTTATGACAATCCGTTATGGTAACGGAATTTTTTTTTAAAGATTTTATTTATTTATTTAACAGAGATAGAGACAGCCAGTGAGAGAGGGAACACAAGCAAGGGGAGTGGGAGAGGAAGAAGCAGGCTCCCAGCGGAAGAGCCTGATGTGGGGCTCGATCCCATAACGCCGGGATCACGCCCTGAGCTGAAGGCAGACGCTTAATGACTTCGCCACCAAGGCACCCCTGGAAATGTTTTTTTTTTTTTTAACTGTAGCTGTCTGTGTTAACTTTGGTAAGGTGGAAATTCAGGCCCATTTATTGGGAAAAGGTTCCGAGGAAGCCTCAGCAGGACTCAGCCCAGAGCTTTGCACAGTCCCCCATGGAAGGACACTCTTTGCAGGGATCCTGCAATGAAATGTTAATCTAAGCTTATTTCTTGTCTGCACTTCTCCAAACTTGAGGCTTCCTCCATTCAGATTTGTGGAGAATGCATTTCATCAGAAACTCTCACTGAGCTCAGTTTTATTCTTTTCCCTGCACCTAAACCAGCATTGTGGTGAGCAGAACATGATTATCTCAGCCTCAGAAATGCATTACTTACACTTTTAGTTTTTATATTTCCCCAGAGATGAAAAATGCATCTAGAACGCATTTCCAAACAGCTTATAACTTTTCTTAAATAAAACTCAGTCTTTTTATTGTATTCCAAATTTCTGGTTGATTCTCGACTTGTGTTCCCTAAGAGTTTCTCCAGTGAGACACTGATAGCCTTCAGGACTCCCAGATGTGGATCTCACTCAGTTATTCCCCCACAGCTTACAGTACAGAGACATATAGGTAAGCATGTAGGTACAGTGCAAAGACATATAGGTAAGCAAATAAGAAAGATGTCACATAGTAAAGCTACAAGGAAGTAATATGTAGGATGTTGTGGGAGCACGAGGAGGGTGGTAATGAATTCGGTCTGCAGGAGGGAGTTCAGGGAAAGTCTCATAGAAAAAAGAAGTCTGAGCTGGTTCTTGTGGTGGAGGGTAAGTTGGTATTTCAAACAGGAAATAACATTTGCAAAGGCCCAAAGGTGTGAAGATATGTGACACATTCAAAGAATAGCCAGTAGTCTGATCTGGCCAGACTGTTAAGTGCATGGCGTAGGGAGGGTGGGGGCTGGGCAGTGAGCAGCAAGAGATTAAACCAGAGAAGTAGGTGGCAGGTGAATCGTGAAAAGCTCTGTACCAGATGCCGAGGACTCAGAACTTTGTTCAGCAAAAGAGCGGAGAACCCCCTTGACTTAACTGCTGCATTCTTCTTCCCAGCACGGAGACATCACTTGATTTTTACCTACAAGGTGTTTCCCCTCCACAAGACTTAGTAACATGTTCTTCAAGCCCATTCACTTCCCTCTTAACCTTCCAAGAAAACTTATATTTCACAGCTTCTCTTACAGTTATATGGAGCCATGTGATTGAGTTCTAGCCAATGTAATGTGGGCAAATGCAATAGATGCCACTTCCAGAAACTTCTGGTAAAGAACTCTGAGACTCCAAAAATGGCGGAGTCACTAGATGGAAGGGTGGGGGGTACCAGAGTGCTGCATGGGAGGCCATTCACCAAATACTCAGACTATGACTTCAGTAGGAAATAAACTTTCTATGCCATTAAATCCACAAGGAGTTGGAGATGGTCCATTCTGGTAGTCAACCTATCCTAATTCAGTGGGTGAAGAAGTTCTCAGGGGAAAAGTAGCTGCTTGCACATGATAAACCCCAGTGTATGGATAAATACCAGTGGTGCCAGCCCACTTTTCTCCAGGAGGACTTGCAGTGCATATGTCTAGCCTCAGATTCTCTCTGACTCTAACTTACTGGCAATAGGTTTGTGGTGGTTCCCTCATTCTTCCAGCCCTAACTGACCACCTTCATAAGGCAGTGCAAAGCCAGTTCCATAAAATCAAGTCACCTCTCCCCTTGCCATACCCATCCTGTACACATAATGCCGGGTGTCAGTTGTGTTTTAGGAGACTCTTTCCTCAAGGCCACTCTTGATTTTACTTTAATTTGATTTAATCTGTATATAATTATATGTATTTAGGGAGTGTTTGGGAGCTGCAGCCTATAATAGGTCTAAGCTCCATGCCTCTCTGGACATAAGCCTGAATGCAATTTACAGGAAATTCTTCTTCCAGGAAAATCTGAGCCAGTTCTAAAGAAATGAGAGTAGGAAAAGGGTGAAGAATCAAGGATGAGAACACCTCACTTGGAATTCTAACACTTGCTGTGATGGGCTTGTAACATGTCTTAAATCACTGTTTTCTGACCTGTTGTTTAAAAAAGAGTTTTTTAATCCAGAGAGTTAGGCTAATCTTTTAAGATTTGTCCTAAAAGATTTCCTTAATTGAGTGTAACACTCAGGAATTTGAACTCATTTCACTATCTGATACCTTAAACTTTTATATTTTCTGATTCTGGGTGGAAGTGTAGCATAGCAATTCTGAGAGGAAGCTCAGAGCTCCTCTGAAGGGATCCAATTATTGAACATGCTGTGATAAGATTACCTTCATGTTTTCAGTATTTCTGCATTGAGCTTTATGATCTCACAAGTTACAACTGGCATCAATTTAATGAATTATTTCTCAAAGAAATCCGTAACAGCACTTTACAAAGCTCTATTATTGACATATTTGAGTCTTCTCTAAAATTGTTTTTATTAAAGCCTGCTGGAAATTTAAGCAAGATGATATAGGTCATTCCACAAAAATGAGAGTTGCCAGAGGAAGAATCTAGAAAATGATTCAACACCATGGAGTCAGACTCCCCAGGATGAAATCTTGGCTCTACCACTAAGAAGCTGTAGGAGTTTGGACAAGGTCCCCAACCTCTCTGCATCTCAATTTTCCCCCATACCTCAAGTTTCTTCTTTACCAAGAGAGTTATATCAGTATCTGCCTCATGAGGCATGGATATTGTATCATTTGTTCACAATTATCCATTTCCTTTTCCTCTTTTCCAGTTCTCCCTGTAGACATCCTCGTTCCTCTGATTGGGGATGGGGACCTTGTGACTTGCCAAGGTGGGCCATAACTAGATGAGCCATTTGCCTCATCTAAGCTGAGGTTTTCAGAGTCATTGCATGTTCCCCCCAGCCCTTATATTCTGACCCCCACCCTGAGACCATCAAAGCTAATGTAGTGGCTACTTCATCCTGGGTTCTGGAATGAGAAGACACAAGGAGCAGAGCCAAGATGAGGCCAGCAGAGCTGCAAACACCCAGAAATTCCAGAACTTTTAGGACTGAAAATTGAAACTTTCTCATTTCTAACAGGTAAAGAGTCTCAAATTAAGATGAAGATTGCTCACAGATCCAACACACCCATTGTCAAGTCTACTGATTAGATTAATATGGCCCTAGTAAATTATCTCAGTTAGACAAATGGCTCAGGAAAAAGAAACTAAGGTGCAGTCCATATGAAGCTTGATAAGATCAAAGTACCCATGAAGGCATTTCTTTAAAAAGTAATGGGTATGGCTATTGACTTACATAGAACTTACTGGAATCAAACTGATTAAAAAGAAAAGCAGTTTTGCAGAGAAATCTATTGCCAAAGCACTCCCAACCTAGATTAGAAGAGACTTTAAGCATTCAAATCATAAAATAACCCTTTGGTCTCTAATCTTCTACAGGGGCGAAGCAGTCTGAGATAGCTTCTCAGTCACAAATGACATCTTTTCCAATACTCACTTCAGAATAGGCCACGGAAAATAATGGAGAAGGAAGAGCTGTTCAATAAAGCATCATGGAGAACAACAGTCTGAGAAATAACTCTCAGAAAATGTAGCTGGAACATTCCCTACCGTCAGGGTGGAGGAACTTGCAACTTTTGCTCAGTGGAACATCAGAACTGCTATTAACCACTGACTGGTATGTACCTCCCACTCTTGCAATCTTTTAATAAGGTGTCCCTACTCCACTATTGTATTATATTGGTTTTGGGGGAGGAAGAAGACAGACAACTTTCACTTTAGTTCATGGATCTCTAAACCAAGAAGAGCAGCAAGGAGACATGATATATATTCACCAGGTTCTGGACTTCTGAGCCCAGCACCTGGCAGTTTTAAGTATCTTGGGAAGAGGTGAAAGCATCTTGTGGGCAGAAGAACAAATTAGGGCAGATTGCATTTTTTGTTCATGGTTATCTTCTCACTGCCATTGCCAGCCTTCTAGGTAAATGGAGTGCCCTTGTTCACTCCACTGGCTTTGTTTGCAGCTATGTGACTTGCTTTGGCTAAAGGGACACAAATGAATATGTTTGTCATGACTTGAAAAGATGATTTCAGAAGCATCGCAAGTTTCTACCAGCCTTTTTGCTGTCTCATAAAGCAGCTTTAACCAGCTTGTCAGAATGAGAACACATGTAGAACCCGGCACAGGCCCACAGTGTTGCAGCTGACCCCCAGCCCCAATGTAATTTGACCCTGAAATCCATATTTGTTGTTGTAATCCACAGAGATATTGAAGTTGTGTATTATAACAACAAAAGTTAACACATGAGAATATCTTGAGGATTTTATGTGATAATACATGCTTAATGCAATGGCTGGCACATACTAAATTCAAAATAAATGTTAAATTCTATTGTTGGTGTCATCTCTCTATCCCCATTCACCCATAACAGCTCTAGAAACAGAATTGGTGTTCTTCAACATTTGTGGAATGATTGAAGGTGAATTACTGAAATGTATACCCTTTATAAAGTTAAATAAGGTGAATGAAGTAGAGAATCACTTTGCCAGTCCTTATAAATCTAGAGGGACACCCTGTAAATTGTAAGGGACATAGTTGCTTGATCCATATTTGAAATACCTGGGCTGAGGAAGCATATGATATGAATGATAATTTTTAAAACTACCAATAAATATTTTTGGCCAATATTGTTAGCTCTTCTGAAATAGGAGAGTCAAGTTTTCTAGTATGAGAGTTCTGGAACTATAAGAAACTCATCATCAGTTGTTTTGATGCCAAATACTCAGTAAACCTGAATGAGACTCAAATTTTTGTTAATGAGGCTTTTTGAGGACACCATTCCAGAGCAAGGACATAACATTCTCTCTAAGATTTTTAGAATGTTCTCCCAACCTGACTTTTGGAGATGCTGTTGATAAGTTCTAAGGTCATTTATTTTTGCACCTGAAAAGGTTCCTACAAATAATGGACAGCTCACTTTAAAGCTGTAGTAACAAGGGAAGAAGGGTGATAAAAGTGGATAATAAAAGTTATGAGGGATTTATTTGAGGCCCTTTAAAATTAAGATGACTCCTTGGAAGGGCACACCCTTTTAAAATTCAAAATGTCCCCTTGGAAACAAAATGTCCCAGAGTGAGTGAAATACTATCTTGATTCATCATTCTGAGGCTTGTAAAGTTTTAAGTCAGCACTAAGATGGATTTTAAAAGTAGATGATTTTTCTTTTTTCAAAATAATCATTATTCATCATGGCATCACCTACATTTATATAGTGAATTCAATTTGAAGTACTTTTACATCCTTTCTGCCATGATTCTCCACATCAACCACATGAGTCAAGCTACATAGGCTTTATTTTCATCTCTATTTAACAGATAACAAAATACAGGCTCAGAGAGGTTGGAAGACTTACCCAAAGTTGCGCAGCCAGCAAGCGGCAAAAGTGGCTCATTTTGCCTCAGGACCACTGCTTTTTTATCTGTTATCAAACCTCAATTAAAAAGTACTAGTTGAGGGACGCCTGGGTGGCTCAGCTGGTTAAGCGTCTGCCTTCGGCTCAGGTTATCATCCCAGCGTCCTCGGATGGAGCCCTGCATCGAGCCCTGCATTGGGCTCCCTGCTCAGTGGGAAGCCTGCTTCTCCCTCTTCCACTCCCCCTGCTGGTGTTCGCTCTCTCGCTGGGTCTCTTTCTGTTCAATAGATAAATAAAAATCTAAAAAAAAAAAAAGTACCAATTGATTTCCAGTATTTAATTGGCAGAATACAGATGTAGCTGCCCTTTGCCTCTGTCCTGCAGAAACATGAGAAGCAGAGCTGAATGATGAATCACGGTTATCCCATCCACCCATGAGGTGAGGTGGAGGCGAGAAACCATGCCTGGCAGACAGTGCTGCCAATCTCTGTTGGGCATGAAGAGGAAGTCTGAAAGAGCTCACTCTTGAACATGACTCTGCTGGGAGGAACTTCCCAGTGACTTACAAAGCTCTGTCGCTGCCTCACGGGCACCACTTGCAATGTCTGGTCCAGAATGCCCATCCTGGGCATCTAGCCAGATGGGATCAGCACGGGATGGAGTATACAATGACACTACAAGAGAAAAGATGGAACAAAACAGTATGAGGACTAGGAGGCAGTGGTGACAAATTAAAAAGCATCACCAGAAATGTGCACTACAAACCAGGCAGAAATTGACATCAAGTATGCATATCGCCATGAATTCATGAAGGGAAAGGAAGCTATTGATTGATGAAATAAGAGTTTCACCATTGGGAAGCTAAAGGGAAAGAACAAATGACATAAAGCCTCAAGGAAATATGAGGGCAACTTTGGAAGCAGCACGAAGGAGAATAGACCCTGCCGAGAGCACATAAGGAAGGTGGATGACAAGCGTGAGAAAGTGAAATGGCAATAAACAAGAGTTGGAAGGGATTGGCAATGAATGATCAATAAAGAAGACACATTTGTGAGCTCCAGAATTAATGAGACTGGAATCTAAATTCTAAATGGCACTTCTTATTCGAGGGGAAAAACTTACATCAGACCGTCAACACTGAGACATATCCTAGTAAAGACCTGGACATCCAACATGAAGAAAGATCTCCTAACAATGGAAGCATTATACAAATAGCATAATTCAAAGGAAGAAGAGGGTAAAGAGGAAGGTAGTGTAGGTGTAGAGAGTTCTTTATCTTTCACAGCCAGGCATCAAAGCTGATAAACCATTTAATATGACTTTTTAAAATATGCAAATAGAAACATTAAGAAAAATATAAGTCAAAATCAGCTACTAGAAGAAATACTGGGGAGAAGAAATGGAAATTGCTGATTTCACCATTGATACCATTAAGGAGTGAAAGAATGTTAATCAAAGAAATAGTGGTCTTAAGTAAAATATACTACATTCTTATAAAAACAAACCACTAGAGAAAGAATTTAAATCTTTCATATTATCAGCAAAAAGAAAGACAAAACACAGACCACATAGTGAAAGATAGAAATAAAAGCATCAATAAAAACCAGAAGTATATCATTAGTTATGACAAAAATAGGATGTCACATCCACTTCAAGAAATTTATCCTTCAACTATGTTCATGTATATGTGAATGATGGGCGTACAAAGATGTCAACTGCAGAGTTGTTTGTAACAGCAAAAGGCTGGCAACAATTTACAAGTTTATTAACAGCAACTGATTGAGTAAATTATAACAGAGCCACAAAACAGAATACTATACAGCAGGCAAAAAAGATTGACGCAGCTTCAAAATCATACTGTTAGGTTTAAAAATAAGGTATAGAATACGCAATCATTTGTATGAAAAAACATGCATATATAACATAGAATCTGTGTATTTGTGGATGAATGTAGGTACATACTATCTTTGGAAGAACAAAGAAATGGGTAAAATCAGATGTCACCAGAGAGGGAAATTGGGCCAGTGAAGAATGAAGGTAAAGAAGAGTAACTTTTCACCACCTACTCTACACTTCCTGAACTGTGTATGTGGGCAGATTCTGTCTAACCAAAACCATATAAGTTGCGTAACTTATAAAAGGCAAAAACCAAATTGGTTGACCTTGTTACGCAAGTGCCAATTTATAATAGGTTAGGCATCAATGTAATTTCCTACCTAGAACATCTCTAAGCATCCAGTTTGTTTCTGTGTGCCATTAAAAGATAAGATTTTGCCTTGAAGCCACTTAAAGCTTGCCTTAGAAAGGATTTGAACGCACATATCACCATCATCTAGATGGTGACCAGCAGCCTAATGTTTACTTCAAGAGGAGGGTAGAGAATGCCCACCATTTGTGGCATGCCGATCTTGCACAAGGAAACTGAGTTAAATCAGATTGACAGTTATAGTTATAGTAAATCAGTTATAAATCAATTATAGTTAGACAGAGGTATGGTGTGTCCAGGGCCACGCCAGGACAATCTGTGAAGTCATTATTAAGTAATCTACAATTTTTAACTTTTGTAATGGAATGTCCATTCCCACTGAGAGCACCCTCCTGCAGACATGACTCAAGATGAGAAAACATTTCTTTCTTTGCCTGTATTTTGTAGATTTTTTCAGGTTTCTACTAATAGATTATAATCTCCAGACCTAGACCTGAGGGACAAGTTACACAAGACTATTCGCACAGTATGATCTTCCACAATTCACTGTTTCAAGGCATGGGGTGCGGGGGAAGAATCACAACTGCCTAGGGAGAAAAAAAGAATTATAAGGGCAGCCTCCCTCTCGAGAGTTGAATTTGATCCTTTAAGGCCAGCAATTCAATCTTTTAAAAGGCACATCTCTGTTCTAATCAATCAAGCTTTCATTTCCAATGGCAATAACCTTCCCTAGGCACTCAAGAAATCAGAAACTAGAGCCTTAGTACATGAAAAGTCAATATAGCATTTTCTACTAAGTTGACTTGCTCCTACAAACCAACCCAGGATTTTGTCAGCAGAAAATCTGATGTTCCAATATATCATGGGATGTCAACACCATCTATCAGTGCAAATCTGTCACATTAAATGGAAATGATGTGGTTTGCATCTGGGATTTAAGGAATAGAGTTTTTGATACATTTGAGAAGAATCAAAGATAAGCAAGAGCCCCCAGTGTGTCCAACCTCACATCTTGGGTTATATTGCTTTGTGAGGAGTGTGTCCAAAGTTCATTGATGAGATATTCTGGGCTGTACGGGTTCTGATCCTAGTTACTGATTGATACCAAGTGGCTTTGCAGATTTGGCCAATAAAAGGGTCAGAAACTATGGGCCTGATTTCAGTCCTCTGTCCTCTTCATTAACAAGGTTTTGTGTGAAGTGATAAGAAGATTCATAAAATCTAGGTGACTCACACAGTGAAACAAGAAATTTTGTAAGGATTTTTTTCCAAAATGCCACGTTAGAAATTTGCTAAGGGAACATTCAAATTTTCACAAGACTGGAAAAATAATTATCTTTGCAAACATATTCCAGGGGATGAATAATCAATATTATATCATGATGGTGTTTGTATCTTAACACACTGGTGGATGGGTACTCCAGAAGCCCGGCTGTAGGTCACAGCCCCGCGGGACCACCACCACCACCATAGTCCGGGGCATGGAAGGCCTGGAGGCCATTTAACTTTCTAAGCCTGCAAAACAGGGATCAGAAAGCTGGTCCACCTTCTCTCGGGACCCCTGGGAGGACTGACGGCAGTGAAGTTGGTGCTTACATTTTGCGTGCTTTAGAAAGGATGTCATTGTTCTTCAAGTAGTAATTGGTGTAGTAATTCTGGCTCTTCATGAGAACTCTGCATCTAGCACTTTACGTGGCAGTTTCCTAGTTGGATCTAATTCTTTAAAAAAAATAACACTTTACTGGTATGATTGACGTACAAAAAGCTGTGCATATTTAATGTACCTAACTTGATGAGTTTGGAGATAAGTATATACCCATGATACCATCACCACAATATACGTAGTAAACATATCAATCACCTCCCAAAGTTTCGCCCTGCCCTCTTTATTTATCCACTTGTGTGTGATAAGAATACTCAACATAAAATCTACTTTCTGAAGAAATTTTTTTAAAGTATACAGTACAGGATTAACTGTAGGCTCTATGCTCGAGAGTAGATCTCTAAGACTGATTCACCTTGTAAAATTGAGACTTCTTGATCTAATTTTTAGGTTAAAATTACCTGCCACTACTATCATGAAAATTTTTTTATAGTTCAGTTGAAAACCAATCTTCTTTATGTGTTAACAGTATTTTCATAAAATAAAGGTAATAATAGTGCATTTCATGACACTTTCAGATTCATTCTGATCATTTCCTCAGACATGCAGTTATAAAAGTTGCTGGTTACAACTATGCATTTAGATTTTCTTTAAACAATCTAAGCTTTTTTCTACTGCTTTTTGTTCAATTAATACACAGAGCTATTTTGTACTCATAGAATTGTTTAACAGTCTTGTTCATATCTATGTTCCAGATATTTAACAGTACAAATTTCCGCAGTGGGATGCCATCCCTCTGAACCGCTTAGTTGCATGTAGATATGACATTTTTATTTTGCTACTGAGTCCTCCCCCCAAGTTAACCAGGCCAGAGAGGACCAATGCGTCCGTGGAGGGACCCGTCGCTGTAAGACTGGGAACGGAGGCAGGAGTCGTTCTGCTGTTGTGCTGGGAGTCACCCAAGGTACACACAGGATGGAAAATGAATCCATCCTGTGGCCAGAGTTGGAACTACCTGGGAATGCTCCCGGACTCCCTGAACAACTCTGGCTAAGACAGCCTGGCGGTAGTGATTCCAAACTGTTCGGCAGCAGTGTGAGCCTGTGTTTCGGTAGGCAAGAGAGATCAGGAGACAGACTCACAGTTGTTTAAAGGTCCCAATAAATCGTTTAGTCCCAGGGCCATGCTGAAGAACGTCTATCGGCCCAGGGAACCAGTTTGTGGTTTTCAAACAGGACAAATGGGTGTGGGCTGAAAACGTGGCATAACCACCAAGAAAGAACCGAAATTGCCAAGCAGGAGACGCAGCTACACACCCTGATTATAATCTGTTGCCTGGCTGCTTCCTACAACATGAGCTCATGACCGTTACCCAGAAGAACGTAACATATGTAGCTGAAAATATAGAAGGCCTTAGGGCATTGCTTCATCTATCACCACCAGTCCAATGGCAGCAAAGTGCGCCAAGAGAAGTTTGAGACAAGAGGAGCCCCCAGAGCCCCTCTCCTGGCACCATCATTGACAAGAGCCAGTCTTGCAAGTGCTCTGGGCCTTGTCATCCTCATTTGTAAAATGGAAATAACAGTACCAGCTCCATTCTTCCTTGCAGAATTGTGCTGAGGATAAAGAAAACCAATCCACAAGTATCCAAGAGCTCCCAGTGCTCCCAGAAGTGTAGACCCTGAAGGGAGCTTAAAAAGAGTTAAGAAATAATATCTGGCCTGGAGTATTTTGCAATAGATTTTGGAGGAATTGGGACTCAAACCTGTGAAATAATGGTAAACCATTGGACCATATTTGCACAAGTGCTTGGTTAAAGAATATAACCTGTAATTCCCCTAAGACTTCACAGGTGGGGGAGCAGGTGCGTATCCAGGAGGGGCCACAGCCGGTCTGGATCCTGAAAGATGAAGAAAAGTCAGCTGGGCAAAGGAAGGAAGGACAGGCATTCCTCATGAGAGGAGCTTCACCAAGTGAAGACTTGAAGAGAGCAATGAGCTGGGACGTTCAGGGGACCATGAAGTGATTGGCAGAACGTTCGAGAAGAGTAGGGAAATGAAGTTATGCGGGAGGATGAGACTTGGTTAAAGCTACCATGAAACCAGATGGAGGAGGTATGAACAAAGAAAAGGAAATAGGGGCCCAGGGGTTTTTCAAACAACACTGACCCAGTTGCTTAAAGGAAGATTGTAAGGTAATTAGTATGTATGCTGGTCAGAGCTAAGAAGATGGAAAGAAATATGGAAAAGAGTCTATTGCCCATTCTTAATAGTGATAGTAGAAAAAATGGAGAGAAAATGGAAACATTATGAAGGAAAAAACTGAAAAGACTGGATGACTGGATATGGGGGCAGGAGATGGGTTAAAAAGTTCAAGCAAGTGTTTGAGACTGGGTCTTTGAAAGACAGTCTACACTGACACTATGTTGTCTGCTTTATTTTTGGGGGGATAATTTCAAGGCATTGTTCCACAGAGCATTCTGAAGCAGTCAATTCATCAATACAGTATTTCCTCACCACGAACAGCTCTTCATTACATGGTTCTGTAAGTGGGTGTTCTTGATTCTCTCCACCTTGATCTAACATCAACTCCCGCTCTCCAGTTTTGCAGTAAATGTTCAGTATTGTGTCCTTATCATTGGTCTTTTCTAAAAACTCGATCTCTGAAGCTTAAAAGCACAATTGTTTGTAGAATCCATCCATCTTTGAATCAGTACACTATTTATATGAATTTTAGTTACTGGATCTTAGTGGCAAGACACAATTCCAACTTAATGCACTAGATGGCAGACAATAACTACGTTCTCTCTATTCCATTAAAAAAAAATGAAAGCCACAGTGTGGAAAAATGAAGAACTATGGCTCACACATTTGTTTGCCTTCTAAGCTCATAGAAGAAAACACAACTTTTATACCTAACATCTATCTACATTCCATTGAAAAGAGAGGGAGGGATTTTCAGTCTATTCAGACCTCAGTATGCATACTTTGCTTTTTGGGGGTGTTTTGTTTTGTTTTAAAAGTTTTTTTGTTTAATTGACTTTGTTTTGTTTTACCCAGGTAGGAAATGGTGGAGGAACAAATAATGAAAGTGGTAATGATGACATTATGAAATGAGACCATACTGATTATAATGCATATTCATTCATTCATTCATTTTTGCAGGGCAGGGTTGGGGGAGTTCAGGTAGGAAGGGCACAGTAGGAATTTATAGGTCAGGATAAATAGTGATGAGATTATTCCCAAAAGCCATACACCATCATCACCAGAGAGCCTCCACCACCCTTTCGGAAGTGCCTCGACACCCCAGGACTGAGAAACATTACCAAAAGTTACTTTAAGGAGACAATCAATTTATCCTTCTGCTTGTGGATACAACTATACTTAATCACTTAATAGAAAGAAGCTGACACTGGACTTCAAACCCAGCTCTACTATGGAATTTCTTGGAAAAGTGGCTTTAATCAGCTTCCTTTGTAAAAATGGTTTTAGTCAACATCCTTTGTGTCTATTTTGGGCAACACTACAGTGAATCCTACCTTTACATTGCAGAGAAGCCTGTGAGACATCTACGGATTTTTTTTTTAATATTTTAGCAACATTCATCAGAAACCAGGGATGTACTGTATGGTGACTAACATAATGTAATAAAAAAACATTTAAAAAATATTTTAGCAACATTCAATATCCTTCTACATGTTTTCTAATTATATCTAGAAGGTAAAATAAATATTTTATTTAGTATGAAATTCGGGTGAAAACTTAACTTGTAATTCCCTTGGTGAAGTTTAGTATTTTTAGATAGCCAGCTTGAAGATGATTTTTTTTTCCTCCCAAAAATCAAGAAGCTATTTAATAAGCTTATATTCAAGACTTATTTCTACACATTTCCTAAAATCTTCGGTCGTTGTGAATGATCTGCTTTTTCCTTACCATCTCAACTAGGGAAAAAACGTACAGCTTATTTCGAGGTAT
The DNA here is from genome assembly GCF_002007445.2 of Ailuropoda melanoleuca. NCBI lineage: Eukaryota > Metazoa > Chordata > Mammalia > Carnivora > Ursidae > Ailuropoda > Ailuropoda melanoleuca. The sequence goes on along the minus strand of NC_048232.1, from coordinate 29,052,542 downwards.
GCTGCACACAGCGGGACTTCCATCCCCGTGCTTGCTCTCTCCCTCCCTTAACTTGCTCTTTGCGCTCTCTCCCTCTCTAGTGGAAGCGGACTGACTGAAGCCAGCAGCGGAACGCGCCCTCCCGCGGCGGCGTTCGGGAGCGCGCGCGGGCGGCCTGGGATCGGGCGCGCGGCCCAGCCCCGGGAGCAGGCGGGCTTCCGGGCGCGGCC
>NC_048232.1:28943861-29051872 GCF_002007445.2 Ailuropoda melanoleuca | reverse complement strand
AGGCGGGCTTCCGGGCGTGCGGCCGGCCTGCGCGCGGGCGCCTCGGCCGCGTCTCCGCCGCCCTACGTTCGCGCGCCCTGCCTGGGACCGCGGCTGCGCGGGAGCGCGCCGGAGCTGCCCCGGGACACGCGCCGCTGCCTGGGGGACTGGGGATCAGCGGCTCCGCGAGGACGCGGCTGCTTTCATAACTGACTCGCCGTTGCTAGAAGATAAACCACCCTGGCCCACGGTAGTGTCAAGTTACCCCGTGTGATTTCACTCTCCAGCTTTCCCAGCAAGGCAAGCGGCAGACCCGTGTGAGCGCTATTACCATATATAGAGACAAAGTGCCTGGTGAAAAAAAAAAACCCAAGAGCAGCCTGAGTCAGTGGCCTTGGGTGGGAGTGACTGTTGGGAGGGTCAAGACCAAATCTGCCCTTCTGGCAGACATGATTACTAACCGTGTTAAGTCTGCAGATGATTCAAAAGACAGATCGGAAAAAGGAAGTGTTGCAAATGCCAGCGCACTCAGGGAACCTGAACTGGCAGGAGTTGCTAGAGTCAAATAAACAGTTACGAAAATTCTGGAGTACTTGAAAGACAGACTTTTCTCAACCTTCGTTTAAAAAATTAATTGTTACAAACGTGATTGTTACATTTGCTTATTTTCTTTTAAAAGAAAACAAGAAGTATTCTAAATAGAAGCAGTCCAGCTTAACCTCTGTGCCTTGGAAGCATTGCTATATGTTTAAAAATATAGACATAAGACAACCTTGTTGACAAGTCTAAACGTTTATTATAAATATAGATAATAATGGCTTTGATGTTTGTGAGGTGATAGTTACTGGCAGACCAAAAACTACAACCACGAAGAATTTTGACCAGAATTGTTTGAAGAGGACAGAAAGGACTTCTGGATGAATGTTTGGAGAATAGTGGAAAGGTTTTATGACCCTTCCGGTCTCTTCCATTTTGCCAACGTATGCATAGCTCACACTACCTCACTTGCCACTCATAAAATGGTTGTCGCTTCTGTCTCTCCTTAGTTTTTAATACTCTCTTCAAATCTTCTGTGATTATGCCCATAAAGCTTTTTGAACCCCTTCCACGGGGTTATATTATCAAGTGTTAATAATATATAATTTTGAACCCCCTCGAATATGGTTATATTACCAAGTGATAATTACATATAGTTTGCATATGTATATATATGGTTATATTGATTATCAGATTATAATGAGTCTGTCACATGGGAAATTTAAACATTACTAAATAACCAGAATGAGACCATGGGCTTATTCTTGGATTCCATAAAACTGGAAAGAAAAAAAGAGTAGTCTGTGCAAATCAACTAGAAAAATACTTCTAAACCACTGCTAAGACTAAATGAGCAAGGTGACATAGAAACCAAATAATTACCCAGTGAGCATTCCTTTGCATAAAATAGGTAGAGAAAAAATTCTTTCCTTTCAAAGCAATATTTTTCCACGAACAAGACTATCTTTAATTTTTTTTTATAGGAGTTAACATTCTTATTGTGGAAAATTCAAACAATACAGAAATGCAAAAAGAAAAATGTGAATACCGTTTTATAGTTCCATTCTCCCCAAAGACCAGAGATAATATGCTGCCAGACCTCTTTCTAAGGACAGACACACACATGCCCACGTGCATGCCTGCACAGGCCTATATGATCATAAGATGATGTTTCACAATGAATTTTATATATCTTTATAGACTAATATGTAGCATTCTTTTTTTTTTTAAGCTTTTTATTTATTTATTTGAAAAAGAGAGCATGAGCAGAGGGGAGGAGCAGAGGGAGAGGGAGAAGCAGATTCCTGGCCGAGTCAGGAGCCTGATGTGGGGCTCGATCCCAGAACCCCGAGATCATGACCTGGACCGAAGGCAGACACTTACCGGACTGAGCCACCCAGATGCCCCCGAAACCCCATTCTTTTTTTATTGGCTGCAGCCATTGACTGAATACACCACAATGTATTTAATCTGTTTCCTTTTGATGAAGTCTTAGGGTTTCCCTCGTGGTTTCCCTATTGCAGGAAATGCTGTCCTAACCATCTTTGAGTTTTTGCATGCCCACGACCAAGTATTCCTGCAAAGGTAAATTACATAAAAGGAATCTCTGGGTCAAAGTTTATACACTTTAAAAATGTTGCTACAGGGGTGCCTGGGTAGCACAGTCATTGAGCGTCTGCCTTCAGCTCAGGGCATGATCCCAGCGTTCTGGGATCGAGCCCCACATCAGGCTTCTCCACTAGGAGCCTGCTTCTTCCTCTCCCACTCCCCCTTCTTCTGTTCCCTCTCTCGCTGGCTGTCTCTGTCAAATTAATAATTAAAATCTTATTAAAAAAATGTTGCTACAGTTTCAATTGCTGCTCCTCCCCTCAAAAGTACTTCATGTACCCACCTCCTACATTGTCTGAGTGACCCTTTTCTGTAGCTGTTGTTTCTGCAGCTGGAGCCATTCTTGTTAAGGTATGTTTGAAGTTGAACTTTTTTGACATTATGTTATAATCAAAGACCCCTCCCTAAATGCACCATCTGGTCCAGCCAATCAGTTCCCTTGCCATGGGCTTTCCCCAGCAGGCAAATAGAAAAGAGTGTTCCCTGTACTATTTGCTACACAAACACCTAAATACAGAGCTCTGGAAAAGCTGGTGTCCAGAATGTGGTTTAGACATGAGGTTCAGGAGGTGACTTCCACTCCCCCTCGCTCCCAAATCAGAATGGTGGGATTCCCACCTGCTTTCTGACTTTCTGAAGCAATAATGAGCATGGAGAGAGAGAGAGGGTTGGCAGGGCCTCCTCAGGCCTGGAGTCAGTTTCCCCACCAGATGCAGGAAAAAGATAATGTGGATGAGATGAAGTCAACCATGAGTTCACTCAGTGCTTCCTTCTGTCCACAAGTGCATTTGGCACAGACCACTCTTCTAGAGAGGAAGCTAGGGAGGGCAAGGTCGAAGGCAGGTCAGCCTGAGGGAGCATTGCAGAAATTACCCCTCCCCTAATGTTGCTTCCTCCTCTCTTGATTTATACTTTATTAGACCAGTTTTCATGTGTTCTTTTTTCTCTTTATTGGCTAGGCAGTTCTACATATTATGTTAATTCTACTAGTAGTCACTAATAAATTTTAAGAGAAATGTGGGCCCACATTCTCTATCAGAGTCTAACATCAAGTCAGAGAATTATATTCTCTCCTACTTAGAGACCTCAGTCGGGACATTTTGCAAGCTTTCACTTTTCCCCCCTTCCCTTACACTTTCTTTTCCCGGGCTTTACTGAATAATCTGCCCAGTTTACCAATGCTTTAATAATTATGTTCTTACAATATGACTTCTTCGTCAAGATCACTTTTAATGGGATCATACTTCAGTTATCAAAATTTATTTACACTTAACTTTGAGTTTTATTGAATTTGTACAATTGCTGCCCTTTCTTGTACACTGTACCGTTGTCTTTCTTGGGATCTTTACTGCGATTCAGTTTTATTTAACTGAAGTATTTTCACAAGTTATTATCCAAAAGGTGTACCTGATTGGTCTACTATTACATTCTGAATCTCTCAATATCTAGGATTCTGATTTATAATCCTTTTCTTTGTTAACTTGGAGCTCTGGTAAAATGTCACATCCTTCACAGTTGTTGATACTAGAAATGGGCTTTTGAAAAACAATTCCTTCTTTGGTTGGTGCACATTTTCAATCTGCAAACACAGTCTTTTCTCCAGTTCTGAAGAATTATATTCTATCAGTTCATTAATTATTCATTTCCCTTGCTTCCTTTTCTTGCATTTAGAACCGAATATTTTTAGACTTTCAAATCTGTTCTCCAAGATGCTCATCTATTCTCATGATCTTTCTCCTTCTTAGGTGTGTGCTCTGTCAACATCATACAGCTTTTAGAATTGTCCATTATATTCTTCACTGTCATTCAGACTTTTGTCAGTTTTGGTTTAAATTTTTTTCAAAGAATTATTTCTTGTTTTCAGAGTGTTTCTTTTTGCTGAAAGCCTGGCTTTCATTGTGAATATGAATGAGAAACTTTCTTCCAAACTCTCCCCTGGTTCTTGTTTCAACAGGTTCATTTGTTCTAAAAAGTCGGCTTGGTGCTCTCCTGTTGACCGGATGACTGTACTTCTATGGTTAGTGATTGGGTGCTATCGTCCAGCTTATTTAGTATCGTTAGCCAGTGTGAGTCTCTTACATAATTCTTGCAGCCCGTGTGAGTACTTACATAATTCTTGTAGCAGATCCGAAGGAGATTGGAAGTCAGAGAAATGTGCTTCTGGGATTTCCCAGGAGGAAATGGTCTGAGAGTTGAAAAATCAGAGTCATTGAGCCTTCTGTGAGATGGATGGGTGGTAAGGGCATGCTGCAGGTGGTTTCCCTTCAAAGTGTGCAGAGGAAACTGGTCTGGCATGCTGATTCTGCTCGATCAAGGCAGGAAGCAATGAGGTCAAGGTGACAAATGGAATTGGATCTATTCCTCTGGCCAACTGGAGAGATTTAGACCAGTGAGGGGACTTCTTTAGACAAGGCTTCTGACCGCAGAGCCCAAGGGCTTCCCATAGGAGAGGTGAACCAAACCAGATGGTCTTTCTTATAACCTGACTCTCCCGTGTGCAAACTCTGTATTAGTTTTCTATGACTACATAACAAATTACCACAAACTTAATGGTTTAAAATAACACACGCCTATTATCTCACAGTTTCCATGGGTCAGGATTCCAAGCTTGGCTTAGTTGGATCCTCAGCAGAGGTCTTACAAAGCCACAGTAATGATGTTGGCCACGACTGCAGTTCTCATATGGGGCTCTTATTCAAGCACTTATTCAAGTTTTTGGCCACATTCTGTTCCTTGCAGCCATATGACCAAGGTCCCTGTTTTCTTGCTGGGAACCGCTCTCAGTTCATAAACCCCTTGCAGTCTGTTGTCACATAGCCCCTAAAAGCAGTTCACAATCTGGCTAGCTGCATTTTTTCCAAGCCAGCAGAAGCACATTTCTCCAACTTCCCATCTCCTTCCAGTCTGCTCCAAGAGAGACTTATAGAATGTAATGCAATGAAAGGAATGACCATTCCATCATCACTTGCCATATGGTATCGTTTAATCAAGGGAGCAACTACCTACCCATGATATGCAAAGGTTCTTTCTACATTCAAAAGGAGGGGATCATCCAAGCCATGTGTACCCATGGGTGGAACTCTTCGGGAACCCTCTAAAATTCTGTCCTTCACAATTTCAGAAATGTAAGAATCCATGCCAGTTTCCAATGGCGGAATGACATCTCTCCTTCTATGTTAGTTAAGTCACTTTAGTCAAAACTGGATGGTAGCGAGTCAAGGGAAGGCAGATTGTCAAAGGTGTGGGTTTGATATCACATTAAATTATTCAAGTAGTTATCTCAGCTTTCTACCTTAACCAATTGACGTTTTTAACTTTTGTTATTGTTCTTATCTTTTAAAAAATGTTCTTCAAACATTTCAACTTATCGGAAATGTAAATAAAATCACTTCATAAATTTGAAGCAGTATATTGTCTAAATAAATGGGCTTTATTTTTAGATCAGATTTAGATTTACAGAAAATCCAGCATAGAATACAGAGTTCCCATATACCTCTGTAATTGTCACTCCACTCCAACACATGCACACACACACACACACACGCACAGTTTCCCCTATTATTAATCTCTTAAATTAGTGTGTTACATTTGTTGCAAATAATGAGCCAATATTGATACATTTATTGTTAACTAAAGTCAATAGTTTACATTAGGGTCTATCCTATGGGTTTTGCCAAATTCATAATAGACATTTAACATGTATACACACACATGGCATACCTGACTTGGTCTACTCTTAAGTATCGTACAGCACCAGATTTTATAATAAGGAATTTTTCTTTTAAATCAGATCTTTGTCCTGTGTGACCTATGTAACCATTTTAGGCATGTAGGGTGTGTGGACAACCCATGTCATGGGCCAGGATATAACAGAGCCTTCTGTGACTGAATAGAGGTGGGCCTGAGATCACTGATATTCAAAACTGATTATTAGGCACAATGTACTTCAATCTGTTTAAGAACACAGTCTCTGGGGAGGGGATTTTAAGACAACAGTTTTGGTAATAATACCAATTTTGGTTCAGACCAAAGTGCAGTGGTACAGAAAGACAATGAGTTTTCAGAAGTAAACTATCTTGAGAATGCTCTGTGAAGAAACACTGTCAAGATGTCAAGATAATGAGAAGACTGGGGGAAAATATTTCATAAGACTTATCTGATAAAGGACCGTTATCTGAAATATACAAAAAACTCTTAATAATCAACATTAAAAAAGCAAACCGGTCCAGTTAAAAAATGAGCAAAAAACCTGAACAGATGCCTCACCAAAGATATGCAGAAGGCAGATAAGCATATGCAAAGGTGCTCTACTCATACGTCAGTAGGGAATCACAAGTCAAAATAACGAAATACCAATACACACGATGAAATATTACCCAGCCATCAAAAAGAATAAATCTTGCCATTTGCAAAAATTTGGATGGAGCTAGAGTGTATTACACTAAGTGAAATAAGTCAATCAGGGAAAGACAAATACCCTATGATTTCACTCCTATGTGAAATTTAAGAAACAAAACAGATGAACATAAGGGAAGAAGTTAAAAAGAGAAGGAAGCAAACCATAAGAGACTCTTAAGGATAGAGAACAAACTGAGGGTTGATGGAGGGAAGTGTGTGGGGGGATGGGCTAAATGGGTGATGGGTATTAAAGAGGCACTTGTTGTGATGAGCACTGGGTGTTGTATGTAACTGATGAATCACTAAATAAAAAATATAAAATATAAATAAATTAAAAATAAAATAATGAGGTACCAATGCATACCTATTATAATGACCTAAATCCAGATCCCTACTACCACCAAATGCTGGTCAGGCTGTGGAACAGGAACTGTCATTCTTTGCTGGTAGCATGCAAAACAGTATAGCCAGTCTGGAAAACAATTGGGAAATTTCTTACAAACTAAATATATTCTTACTGTACAATCCAGGAATCACTCTTTGGTAGCAAAGATTTGAAAACTTATTTCCACACAGAAGGAATGCATTGTCAAGCCATGAAAGACATGGAGGAACTATAATGAATATTGCTAAGTGAAATAAGCTAGTTGGAAAAAGCTACAAGCTGTATATTCCAATTATGTGACATTCTGGAAATGGCAAAATGATGGAGACACAAAAAGAGTGATATACACGTACAACAGCATACAGTGGAATATTATTCAGCCCTGAAAAGGAATAAAATTCTGCCACAGACTACAGCATGGCTGAACCTTGAAGACAATATGTTGAGTGAAATAAGCCAGACACAAAAGGACAAACATTGGATTACTGTATCATCATTTGTATGAGTCACTTAGAGTAGTCAAATTCACAGGGATGGAAAGTATAGCATGGTCCTTCCCAGGTGCTGGGAAAGGAGGTAGGCAAATTTTATGTTGGCATAATAAAAAAAAAAAATTCACGAAAGAAAAGAACATTGGGCAGTGGGAATGAAAGCCTGGCTTCCAGAGCCAGATCTGGCTGCATTCTTGCATGACAGTTAGCTCTGGGGTCTCTGTAGTCTCCTCTCCAGGACCTTAAATCTGTAGCATTCACTCGCTCATTCACTCATTCAACCAACGTTTATTCAACATATGTAAGAGTTCAAGTTACTCTAAAACTATGGAAGAGCTTGGAAACTATAGATTGTGGGTCAGATGCAGGATAGATTTTATTGAAATAATCAATGAATGGTAATGATCAAAAAACTATTTTTCTATTAAAACAATGTAATCCCTCATTGTAGATTTTCACATTCAGATATAGATTTCATGGTTTCACAAAAGATTTTCACATTCAGATATAGATTTCAAGATTTCACAAAATATGAAAGCTTGAAAAAAGACCTAACCTAGTAAATTATTTAGCAAAATAATTTTACTTTCAAATAGAATTCTACAGAGATCACTAATATAACAAAATAAAATACTGAAAACATAGCCTTCTGGGATAGCCTAAATTTTCATTATTGGGCCAAAGACATAACATCCATCATGGAAGACTTAAGCATATCCATGCGCCTGACTTCTGAGGTTCACCTGATCCTCTAGGAATCCAGAGCACAGCCTGAAAACCCATATATATTTCTACCCCTTCATTCTACAGATTTGTGATCTGTGCCCAAAACACATAATTTTTTCATTGTGATTTTCAAAAAATAGTTCCCAGCTGCAACTTGAAATAGTTTGTTCTTAATAAACCTCTAAGTCTGTTTAAAATCAATACATTGTTTTATTCACAATGTTTTCAGTCTTGAGAACTGGAAAAGTCCACATGTCTGTGCGGTGGTTTAGTAAATATGGTACAGTACGAGAGTGTGAACTTGGAGTCCAAAAATCTAGATTCTGGCTCAAGTTCTGCCAGTCACTAATTCTGTGACTTAAGAAGAATCAGGTAACTTCTCTGATCCCTGTGCTGCGTTATGTCTGAAAGTAAGGATAATAACACACAGCACATCTAGCTTCCAAGGTGTCCACGTACATGTGAGTTAAGCTTCTATTTTTTTAGATAATATTTTGAGTAATAATAGCTATCACCAAAACTGAGTTGAGTTTAATTAAGATGGTGTGCACATTTAAAGCTGTATGTTAATAAATGTTAAGATTTTAGTAGCCCAGGTATTTTTAATTTATACAAGTAAAGTGCTATTTATGCCCCCTCCTTCCCCGAAAAACTCGTCAAGTACAATCTGTCAACAAGGTTTGAATGCCACATCGTCATTGGGCAAGAATTCCTAGAGGTTTAAAATAGCAGCTACTGTATCATTTCATTACTCAATTTCCCCTCCACAGTCAGGAAAATATAATTTATTGGCTTCTAAAATTTATGATCTCTCCATTTTCTCACTGTTCAGATTGCATCGCTCTTTTTCTTAATCAAATTTACATTTGAACTGCTAGGTTTTAAAACATTAAATCATTTTTCTAATGAAAAAGGTTTATTAACTTAAAATTTTTAAGCTCCATGCCTTGGTAAATTTATTCCTTTTCTGGAATGAACAGAAGCACAAAATGGGTAACAATAATTCATTCCCATTTCATACCGATTGCTTAGGCAATCATCAAAATAATTAGCATAGAATACACCCATATAAAATATGGAAATCTCTTGCTCAGTCATGGGGGGTGGAATTCGGTGATCCAAGACGGGGATTGGCAAACCAAGACCTGCAAAGTAAATCTGGCCTGCTTCCTGTTTTTAAAAATAAAATTGTACTGGAACATGGCCATGCTCATTTGTTTATATATTGTCCACAGCTGCCTTTGCACTTGAACCACAGTGACTCCGAGGAGTTGCGGCAGAGACCATTTGGTTTGCAAAGCCGGAAATATTTCCTATTTGACCCTTTGCAGAAAAAATTTACCCACTCCTGACCTAGGGACTAAGTGGGGAAAAGGAAAATGGGTGAAGCTTCTAAAATATAAATATTCTGCACCGAGCTGGAAAACAGGCTGCAGCTAATGCTAATTAAAGCAAGGTCACCCTGTAGTCAGCGTTCTTTACTGATGGATGACAGGAAGCAGGAGTTAGGTTCCTCTGTCTATGGGAACAAAGGAGTAGCTGTGTCCAGATTTCTTAAGAAATATCATTTTTCTAAGGACAACAGTAATAGGCAAACAATGATATATGAATAAGACAAAACAAAATGATGCCGATCTTTTTCACAAATGTTTGGATGGGTTTTTGGACCGACTTTACCCTTGCTCTGCTTTGACCTCGGGAAGCTGCTTCTTTCAGAGCTCAGGTTTGGAGACTATAGGCTCGCAGAGGTATTATAGAGGTGTATTTCTTATGCTCCCTTCTTTGCAGCCTTGGGACACTCTCTCCTTTCATGGAGGAATGTTTTAACACCTCCTGTGCTGGCTGGCACTTTCCTGGGTCCAGCCAAGCCTGATGCTGGTCCGCTCTGTTCCTTCCTCACTTCATGAGGCAATCAGTTCCCTGTTTGCTTGTACTTTGAGTCAGTTTTCAATCACTTACCATCACAACAATTCTTTCTCTGAATGGTCTCTTCACGTCCAACATTCTGTGATTTCTCACTCCAGAAAGGTCATGTAGGAGGGTGTGACACACAGTATTTAACATACGATCTGCATTTAGTGACAATAATATATACTTTCAAGACCACTGCAATGATGAAAGGCGATTACATTTTGTAAAGCAGCAGGCAGAGACGAGACAATAAATACCATGAAAGTGTTCCTTCACCAAATTGAGAGCCATGGACTCAGTTCTTCTTCCCCATCCTAAGCATACTCATTCTTCTAGCATTAATTCAATCGTTTCTCATCTGAGAAGTCTTCCTTGCCATCCACAACTTTACTAAGCTTAAGTAGATGCCAATTCTCAGTGATCTTTTTTTTTTTTAAGATTCGATTTATTTATTTGAGAGAGAGAGTCAGAGAGAGAGCACAGGAGCAGGGGCTGAGGAAGAGGGAAAAGGAGAAGCAGACTCCCTGCTGAGCAGGGAGCCCCATGTGCGGCATGATCCCCATGACCTACGCCGAAGGCAGATGCTTAACTGACTGAGCCACCCAGACACCCTGGCATTCTCAGTGATCTTATAACCCTCTGAGATGAGCACTTATGCCATTTATAGCACTTCACCGGGTGTTTTAAGAATAACTTTCCACTTTATTCAAAGTGGAATACATGTTCATTATTAAAAATTTGGAAAATGTAGAAAAGTACAAAGACGAATATAATAAATTCACAAGTCAGCCATATCTCCTTCTTACAACCCAGAAATTAAGTGAGAGATAACCCCCCCAACTGCTCTCTCTCTCAACCTCCATGTGTTAGCATGCTTTTAATTACAAGTCAGAAAACATCTGGACCCAATGTTCATTTGTTTTAAAGAATAAGAAATAATTGGTTCACATAAATCCAGAGATAAGGTGACTTCTTAAGCAGGACATTTCATCAATAGTTTGTCTCGAGATACAGCAACAAGGAACTGAAACCAGGACAAACTTAATATTCCTTAAGTGCTGGTATGAAAACAGAATGAAAATCAGTCAATTCCATCTAAACAGTTAAAATAAGTGAGTAAATTCAATGAATTAGCCATATAGGAAATTGATCACAGAGTTGGCGTTTGGCCACTGACCTCCAGCTAAGGACCTCCAGCTAAGGATCAGCAGAGCAGCAGCGCCAGCCACCTCTAGAGCCTTCCCAGCTCTCTGCATTCTCCTGGCATGTCAGCTCAGCCCCAGATCGAGCTGCAGGGCGGCTGACACAGTGCTGTCATCATTTGCAGACTCACTAATATGTCATAGCAGGGTCTTGGCTTCTGGTGTCTATTTTCAAGATGAAGGAAAACCTTTCCAGAAGCCTCCCTACCCCCAAACCACCTCTCTGGCCCGAAATGAATGACACCCCTACCTGTGCCTCAACTAGCCCAGCCGCTGCCAAGGAGAATGCGTGGCCACCACTGATGAGTCTATCCCTTGGGCAGGGCTGGTACCTGCCTCCCCCAAACCACACGGCATAGCAGAGGATAGAAACTCAACAAAATTATATTGCTAGGAAACAGGGAAATGGTATGGGTAGGAAATCAACAGTTTCTGCTACCCTGTTTTTTTGATTTAACATACATTAATTTCCCCATGACAGCAAGTGGTTTCGAAAACATGATTTGAACTGAAACATAATTGTGTGAAAACATCATAGTTTATTTAACAAGTTCCCCATTGTTAGATATTTAGGGCTATTCAATTTTTTACTGTTATAAATTGTTCAGTGTTTGGTCCTATCAAATTAATGTCCATAAACCCATTTCCTTAAATAGTGCTGTTTCTCTTACTGAAATGAGTATTATAGCTTACGGTTAAAGATGCCATTGTGTTTGCTCACACGTCATCAATGAATCAGTAAATGATTAAGAAAGCTGAATTTGTAATATATATAGAGAGAGACTCTTTGAACCCTTATGGCTGCTGTTATGTTGCCTCACGATTTGCCCCTAACTAGAAGAGCTCTTGGCCAATTCATTTCAACAAATGTTTACTGATAATTTTGCCAAACCTCATAAAATGAATAAGATCCAACATCTCCCTCTCTGAGCTTATAATTTAGTGAGTATTTCCTGGGCTAACTCTCAGCAGGTAAAGATCTTTTGATTAGCCGGACTCTCTGATTCACATATTTGTTTAATATTTTTTATCTATTATGTATCAGGCCCTGTTCTAGGATTCAGAGAATGCCCTCCTTAAACTTAGTAATATCCTTAGGTACTGAGAAAGGAGTTCCAGTAGCTCTTTCAAAATTGTTCCTCCTACCTTTTGTTCCCAGGCTCTTTGTCACTTAGAAAGGAAACATCTGGCCTCCCTGACTTTTTCTGAATATTGGACGGAATAAATTCATGTGTATTTTCTCACCTTGGGCCTTATCATTAATGTCATAGATAATGTAGCTATTTCAGCAGAGGGCTCTGCCAGAAAATATAATTTGACAAGCTTTATTTCCTGATGCACTTGGTAGCTCACAGACAAGGCAGGAAGTGCTGCTCCCTTGAATTTTGCTGGCTGTGGCTGTGAGTGACAGGGGAGTGCTGGAGTCCTGCTGACCCAGTGAAGGGTTCTCTCTGGGGATCCTGGCTGTCCTGGGTCAGGCGAGGCCACAGAGAACTGGGCTCTGGCTTGGGACTTCTGCTGAGTTTGGAACTTTTCAGGTTAGAATTTCATCCTTACAAATGGGAATTTAAATGTAAACAGTTCTGCAGTGGCCCCGGTAAACCTGGTTAAAAAATAAAAGATACAAACATCTCTTATTTCCTGAAATAAGTATAAGAATCTCTGTACAGGGGCACCTGGGTGGCACAGCGGTTAAGCGTCTGCCTTCGGCTCAGGGCAGTGATCCCGGCGTTCTGGGATCGAGCCCCACAACAGGCTCCTCTGCTATGAGCCTGCTTCTTCCTCTCCCACTCCCCCTGCTTGTGTTCCCTCTCTCGCTGGCTGTCTCTCTGTCAAATAAATAAATAAATAAATAAAATCTTTAAAACAAACAAACAAACAAAAAAGAATCTTTGTACATTTTGTAGTCCATCTAAACCTATACAATGAATGCATTCCTATTTCAGTTCAAAGCAACTTGGTTGAGGGAAAAAAAGATCATGGGGATGCGTAGAATTTTAGAGCTAGAAGGCCCTTGGAAATTGTCTAGTCTGACGATGGGCAAACCTGTGACCATCCAAATGACATCGGGAGTTTATAAAAACGTCGATTCCCACCCTGAGCCCCTGAATCAGATGCTCAGAGCATCGGGTCTCCCAGCCAAGAACATTGGCTCATTTCACAGATGAAGAGGTTCTGAGTCAAAGATTAGGCTCGAGTCCCACAGTCAGATTATAGCAACAAGGATAATACATTTTGTTTACTCAAACATCAACTTTAGAGTTTGTTACCCAAAAAAAGGTCAGTGAAGCGGGAGGAGAGGCACTGCTGGGAGTCTTCTGAATCCGTGTGGAAAGATGAGAGGTCGGTCCCTAGATGAATAGCAGCAGCAGAAAAGGCAGGAGAGCCAGAGAGTTCTGCAGTCTCCCAAGGAAGCCGTCAGCCACGGGCGGGGGGCTCCAGGGCTCCAGGATGCCGCTCCACAGTCCTCCTTACCTGCGCAGCGCTGCACAGCCGGAAGAGAGCTGGCTGGTGGGGCCAGCGGGACACTAGCCGCTGCAAGGGGACTGAGTCGTGATAGGGCAGCGGGATCCGATGAGTCAGTCTGGTGCCAAGAGGATCTGAGTCACGGCAGCGTAAGGGTGACTCAGTGTCTGGACGCTCCCCGCACGGAGCTCTCAGCTCAGCACTCCCAGAAGGCGGTACCTGGGGCGAGGCCCAACCAAGTTCCCCGCGCTGGGAGACACATCTACAGCGGAAGCTCGGGCCAGTAGCCGCAGGCTGCTCTTTTCTATGGAATGCACTTAAGCCCAGAGCGTGGCTGCATCCTTGCCCCCATCCCAGCGCCAGGGCAGGTTCTTAGTAGAAAAACAGCAACGGTCAACTTATTTAATGGTACATTTTTTAAAAGTCAGACTTAATAGGGTTGAAAAGAGAATAAGGGGATGTTACTGACTTCTCCTATAAGAAGCATTTTTTTTTAAGGCATTTGTTCAACAGGTATTTATTGAGTACCTACCACGTACTAGGCTGTGTTCTGGGCGTTCTTAGAATGGAAATCATAAATACCTTGGTAATTAATTGGTAATTAATGAACAGATACATACTCCTTTTCCTAGAATAAGGGGCTTTCTGATGTTTGAAGTCTGCTTCTTTTAATATTTAAAAGAGCAGCAATTTAATCAAATGAGGGCACCTGAAATAGGACTGGGCAGGCTTGCAAACAGCAAGGATGCAGTAGGTTAACTGCACTCTTGGAGGCATGTAGACAGAACTCCTTAAAGCTACACATCGTAGTTGTGAAAAGCAAAATTTAGTAGGCTGAGAAGCAAAATCTGCTGTAATATGCCACTTTTTTTTTTTTCTTTTGTGGTAACCTTGAAAAGTACTAGTATATAATTTTAATAATAGTACCAGTAGCTACAACTTCCAGAACAGTGTGTGCCAAAAGTGGGGCTAACATGCATTTTTAAACATTGAATCCTCACCATAAGCTTTTAATGCAGATCTTGTTTTTCCTATTTTACAGACAGGATAATTGAAGCACAGAGGGGGTAAGAAACACGTCTAAGATTAAACAGCTCTAGAATCAAATTCAAACCCAGTTAGTTGATCCCCAAGTCCCCATTTTTTGCAAATAAGCTCCAGTGCCTCGGCAGACATCTTTGTGAACCTGCCAGCTGTTGTAAGTGGGGAAAGGCCAGCATAGCGGTTGAGTGTCAAGTCTTTGGCATGGAGCACACGTGCTGAGCATCCTGGTTCTGCTGCCGCGGAGCCGGATAGCACCTGCCTCACCAAGTTGTCCTGGGGATCACAGGATAATCATGTTAAGCACATGAAACAGTTCTTGGCTTCTAGCTCTGATTCTCTTGATTAAGATTAACCACCATGATGATGATGATGGTGGTGGTGGGGGCGGTACAGGAGCCAGAGTCTTGCCTTTTGAGAGACATCTCTTCTTATATCAATCCCCTCAATTCTGAGGTCTGAGTTCCTAGGAATAATGACAAATTGTTATCAGATTGCCAGCTTGTTTCTTTCTTCATTCATCATCGCCATTAGTTATTGCATTGGGAGACGGCAACGTCATGCTGAAGAGCCAGGGCTCTGAAGCCAGAAGGAGGTGTAAATCTTGGTTCTGACACTTGCCTGATATGCCACTTTGGACTAATCATGAAATGCCTAAGCCCATATTTCTCAAGCTGTTTATGGTAAAGAATCAAATTTTTGTTTTCCTTCCTTTCCTTTCCTCCGTCCTTCCTTCCTTGTAATGTCTAATCTATTGTGGCCTAATCTTTTTGCAAAATACAATAGAAATACCTTAGCAATGTCAAAGGCTACCAACATGCTTAAATGCCAGCTCCTAATTTCTATCCTAACTTCACTGAAGAAGATGAACAGTTTGTGGACCTCACTCTGAGTCATGCTACTTTAATAAGCTTTTGTTTTATAATCTATGAAATGGAGACCCTAACACTTATTTCATGTGGTTGTTACCAAAAAATGAAGTGAAATAATGTAGATAAAGTGCTTAGCACATGTGTGCCTAGCATATCACGAGCAGTGAAGAATTAGGAGTCCCCTAGGAGCTCGTATTCCTGGTCTATGGCAGAAACAGGGATGGAGAGACAGAAGAGAGATATTAAAAGTAAATACTTTGAGGGGGCCTGGCTGGCTCAATTGGTAGAGCATGAGACTCTCAATCTCAGGGTTGTGAGTTCGAGCCCCACACTGGGCATAGAGCCTACTTGACAAAGAAAAAAGTAGACACCTCAAGTATTCATAGCTGAATTCCACATGGGTTAATTTTTCTCCTTACCTCTTTGGGTAGCTGAATCTCCCCTTGGGAGATACATCCCACAAATCCGGTTTTTCTAGTGACGTTTTAGGAGGGGTAAGTGACTAGCCTGGGCTAAGCCCTTGAGTCATGCCAAAGGCGTGTCCATTCTGAACTCTAAGCCTGCTGTTCAGTGTTGCTCAGGATAAGCATAACCCTAGAACATCACTAAAGATAAGCAGGATGGACACTGGTATGCTGTCCAAAAGCGAGTGCATTATGATCAGGATTTCAGTTGTGGCTCAGAAGTGAAATAGCTCTCCCTGTAATGCCCAGTTAAATTAAATCGAGAAAACACTGTTGAAGTAATATGTTTAATAACTGTGCAATTACTCCATGGGTGGTATCATCTGTTTGACTTTAGGAGTGGGAGGAATAGAGGTCTCACAAGGGCTGGGGAGGAGATGGCGCTGCCCTGTAATGCACCCAGCAGGACAATTCATATAATGTACAACACTAGGACCTTCAGGGAGTAAGGCTAAGTCACAGTGACAGTTGTCAGCAACCTCCCAGCAACATTCAAAGGCTCAGTCAGTATCTAAGTGTTTAAATCGTGGCCATAACATGAAATAGGACAGAGGTTCCTTGCTGGTGATGTTTAACTGAACCTAACACAGCTGTGAATAAAGCACCACAGGCGGGGATAAAACCCATAAAAAAGGAAGATGACAAACATCTCCAAGATTTGTCTGATGACTCTAGGCCTGAGTAATAGCCTCAAAATTACCAAGTAGCCTCATGAAAACAGCAGTTGAGGCATGCCTAAACTATCAGAGTAAAAGTGAGCTCTCAATCCAGATTTATATCAAACTTAAGTTTACATCAAACTATATTCAGTAATAAATGTTAAATATTTAAACTAATAAAATTTGTTATCTTTAAAACCCTTTCCACAGATTCTTTATATGAGATAAGAAATCCTGATGTAAATATTATTTTACCTTTCACCTCTGACATGGAAAGCTACAATATGGAAGAGCATCTGAAAGATATTATCTCTGTCAAATAAGACACCAAAAAAACACTTCCAGATGAAGTCTTAAACAAGAAATAAATAGGTGGAGAAAAAAGATGTGAAAGAAAAATAAAAAGCCAAAACCTGTGAGGTCAGTGAGGAGAGAAATCAATACACCCACACACGTAGTCTTGAACAATGAAAACATGGTGATATTGCTCCCTTTCCTCTAGTCGAGTTGGTGTTGTCTAAGGGGCTCAATGTCCTTATCAGAGAGTATATTAAAGTAGTGGTGTAGAGCTGGAAAGAAGTTCCAGAAAAAAAAGTTCTAGATTCTAAAACAAGTGGAACAGGGGAAAAGGAACATTAATGGAACAACGGGTAAGGGGCAAGGAAAGGGGAGTAAAGCAGCCAGCAGGTGGGTGGCTTGAAAGTGCTTCAGAATATTAGCCTTACAGTTGATAATGTCTCCCTTGAAAACACAGTAAGATGATCTATGGAAAGTACTTAGCAAGTTCCTAAAATGCCCTCTGGGCTAAAGAAGGGAGAGCCATTGTTAAGCATAACAATAATAGTAAAGTAAGAATGGTGACTTAGACGCTAATTCACCCGCTGTTTAATCTGTCAGTCCACCAAAATATGAATATTTTCTGAAAACTAAGGGTAATAATAAAATGATCATTTCTATCTCAGGTCTAAATCTGCATAGCTCTCTTAAAGGGAAAATCTTAATATAAGCGGAAAGTGGAAATAAATTTGCCAAATTTACAAATTGGAGTGAAAGAAGTACTCTAAGGGTTAATTTCATGTCAGGTAGTAATCAATTATTTTTTTTTAAGTTTTTATTTAACAAACAAATTTCCAGTTTGTTAACTTACCGCGTTATATTAGTTTCGGGCGTATAATATAGCAAGTACACTCCTTGATCCCCTTCACCTATTTAACTCATCTCCCCACCCACCTCCCCTCCCTGACCATCAGTTTGTTCTCCATAATTAGGAGTCTACTTCTTGGTTTTCCTCTCAATTATTCGTTTAGTAAGGTGCCAAGTAGTTTATGTGATATTGTATTACCATTTAGACTTTAAGCCATATTACTTAAAAAATAAATATTTCTAAGGCATAAACTGACCCAGCTTTTTCAACAAGCTGGTAGCTTGAGGGGAAAGAAATGGAGAGAATTTACTGCTATAAATTGTATAATGTTTATGGAACATAGTAACCATAGGTAATATAGGGTATTTGGGTATTTGGGGGCTCTAATTGAAATAAACTGTTAAAGTATGTGTTTTTTTGAGACAGCTTGGGAAATTTACTTATGGTTTGGATAGGAGATGATATTAAGGAAAAAGGGGGCGCCTGGGCTCAGTCTGTGGCTCAGTCAGTTAAGCATCTGCCTTCAGCTGAGGTCATAATCCCAGAGTCCTGGGACTGAGCTCAGAGTCTGGCTCCCTGCTCAGCGGGGAGCCTGCTTCTCCCTCTCCCTCTGCTCCTCCCCCTGCTCCTGCTCTCTCACTCTCTCTCCAATAAATAAATAAATAATCTTAAAAAAAAAGAGAGAGAGAAAAGTTTAGTTTTATTGAGGGTAATTATGGCATCATGACTGTGTAAGAAAATACCCATATTTTCAAAAATTTGTACTGAAGAACACAAATGTGAAATGGGATCTCAATGGCTGAGTTTTGCTTCCAAATACTTCCAAAAAGGGGAAAACAGGGATGGGTGAAGCCGAGGCATCAAAGGGTTGGTAACTGTTAACTCTGACGATGAGACTATGAAAGCTCATTGTCCTCTTTGCTCTATTGTAAGTACGCTTGAAATTGTATATGACTAATTAAATGACAAGCACTTAAACATCAGGCAGTCAAGGTTCTCTCACTATTTTTAAAAAGTGGTTTTCGGAAATAAACGCAATGTATTTATAGTTAATTCTATTTTTTTAAGAGATAGATTATACCCACTTTCTACATTATTTCAGGAGGAATATGATGTAATGATTTGGAACTTACAGTAAGTTACAATATCAGAACCTCCTCATTTTTTAAATCTACTTTACAGAAATTGTGATATTATCAGGAAATTTGGCTAATTACTAAGCAAGTTTATGTACTCTGAGAAGTCCTACCAAGATTTTAAAAGTATTTACTTCATAATGACAATGGGTGGCTGGTAAGATGTATTTTTTGTTTCAAGTAGAATAAATCAATTCTTTTGGGCAAAATTTACTTAATGCATTCACATATTTTTAAAAATGCAAAGAAGAAATTAATCACTGAGATCCTAAAGGTAATTTCTGATTTCACAATTCAGGAGACAGTCCTCTTCTGGGCCTGAGAACAAACCCCTCAACACTTTCACTCAATTCCAGCGTCCCCTTGTAGGAAAAGAATCATCAGCAACAACTTAGAATCTGCCTTTTTGTTTGCTCAGTATGAGCATTACCCTAGAATAGCACCAAAAATAAGTAGTACGGACATCAACATGCCATGCAAAAGTGAATGCGTTATGATCAGGATTTCAGTTGTGGCTCAGAAACTTAAATTGAGAAAACACTGTTAAAGTAATATATTTTATAACTGTGTAATTACTCCATTGGTAATAGCATCCATTTGGCTTCAGGAGTAGGATGAATAGAGGTCCCTGTGTGTGTGTGTGTGTGAGTGATGCTTGCCTCTAAGCTGAATCTAGCCCAGCCCTCTCTTTCAGCTTCTCTATAATGATAATGCTGTGGGATAGTTCTGGAGTCATAACCACAGACCTCAAGACTAAGCAGTTTTCTCTTTTTTTCTTTTCTTTCTTTCTTTCTTTCTTTCTTTCTTTCTTTCTTTCTTTCCTTCTTTCTTTCTTTCTTTCTTTCTCTTTCTTTCTTTCTTCCCTCCTTCCTTCCTTTTTCTTTCCCTTCCTTCCTTCCTTCCTTCCTCCCTCCCTTCCTTCCTTCCTTCCTTCCTTCCTTCCTTCCTTCCTTCCTTCCTTCCCTTCTTCCTTTCTTTTACAAGAGCTTGGGGCAGGGAGGACAGGAAAGGGCAGAGGCAGAGAGAGAGAGAGAGAAAATCTTAAGTAGGCCCCATGACCAGCGCCCAGCACAGAGCCCGGCACATGTCTTGATCTCAGGATCTGAGATCATGACCAGAGCTGAAGTCAAGGGTCTGATGCTTAACTGACTGAGCCACCCGGCACCCCTAAGCAGCTCTTTAAAAGCGCATTACTTTTTCCTGCATCCTTTCCTGTAGAAATACTGCCTTTCACCTTCCAGTTGTTTCCTTTTGAGCCCTCCTGTGGGTGTTTTGTGCTTTGGGTTTTGCTGGTCACTTTCAGTCCCTTTTTGAATCACCTCCGTATTCATTTCCCACCTCTCCCGCCTTACTTTAAGGACAATTTCTCTGCCCCTCATGGTTCACTTTCAAGTCTTCCAAGTTTCATAAATTGGGAAAAAGAAGAGTTATCAGTACATATTCTTAGTTTATGAAAGAAAACATTATCAGAAGTCCCTTACAGCAAAGAAAACCAGATGATATAAAGATTGTACTTTCCAAGCGAACACACAGTAACATCCTGTAAATAGAGGTAATACTATCTTATTTTACAAATGATGTTATGACTGTGGGGGGAGAGAGGAATTTTTTCCAAGTTACAGAAAGTTGAAAATTTCAAAATATTAGTGCAGGTATTTAACTGGACACTGGTAACATCAAAATCTAATCAAAATGGAATAGCAACAAAAGCTATTTCCTTCCCACCTATTTTTGCATAACATCCTGATTTACCAGCTGCAAGACTTCTCACATGCTTGAGATAGCAGTTCTAATTTACATTACAGGCCTGTCCCAGATTAGTCATCTTGTTGATAATGCTGTGGTCTCAAATATATGTAATCTTTTACAAAAATAATCATGAAGTATTTCTTGTAACATCTGAAAAAAGCTGCTTTCTGCTTTGCCAACCTGGTGCTAGCCAAAATATTTCTTATTAATAGCCCAAGGGAAAGTGTCCGTAGTTCTGCAAATCCAAGAGTCTAGGGACGACTGAGAAACCATTCAACGTGTGCCTCCGTCTTGAAGAATGAATTAACTAGCTAGTGGTAAATAAGAAGAGAGCCTGTTCATAAAGATCTCTAGAGGTGGTTATTTTATGACCTCAGTGACTTCGGTGACTTAAAATTCAAATGAGTGAATTTAAAGGTCTTAATGGCTTTATTCAACATTTCAAGAATCAGGCAGCATTCAATCTAGCAGATAGAAAGGAGCTCGAATGAGCTGTACAAAATGAAGGACTTTTATAGGCAGAGGGGAGCAGGAAAGGGGAAGTTACACTAGACAAAAAAAGCAGACTGATCATGGCAAGGTCACCTTTCTTTAGGGGATGACAAGGGTCTCTCAGGCACATTTCCTACCTACCTAGTGCTGATTTGGGGATTCCTGATTGACTGGTTTAAGATTCCATTTCTGGGAGAGCCAAAACTGTAGTTAAGTCAAATCTTGGTTTGGTGATATGGGGTTTAGCATAAGTGACTCCATTTGGGGACTTGTTGCCTTGTGGGTTTTTGTTGTTGTTGTTTTCTTTTATTTTCTTTCTTTCTTTCTTTCTTTCTTTCTTTCTTTCTTTCTTTCTCTCTCTCTCTCTCTCTTTCTTTCTTTCTTTCTTTCTTTCTTCCAAGATTTCATTTAAATTCAAGTTAGTTAACATATAGTATTAGTTTCAGGAGTAGAAGTTAGTGATTCAGGGGTGCCTGGGTGGCACAGCGGTTAAGCGTCTGCCTTCGGCTCAGGGCGTGATCCCGGAGTTGTGGGATCGAGCCCCACATCAGGCTCCTCTGCTATGAGCCTGCTTCTTCCTCTCCCACTCCCCCTGCTTGTGTTCCCTCTCTCGCTGGCTGTCTCTATCTCTGTCGAATAAATAAATAAAATCTTTAAAAAAAAAAAAAGAAGTTAGTGATTCATCACTTACATATAACACCCAGTACTCATCCCAACAAGTGCCCTCCTTAATGCCCATCACCCATTTAGCCCATCCCCCCTCCCCTCCAGCAACCCTCAGTTTGTTTCCTATAGTTAAGAGTCTCTATGGTTTGCCTCCCTCTCTGTTTTTATCTTATTTTATTTTTCCTTCCCTTCCCCTACGTTCATGTGTTTTGTTTCTTAAATTCCACATAGGGGTAAAATCATATGGCATTTGTCTTTTCTCTGACTGACTTATTTTGCTTGTTTTCCTTATTTTTAACACTGCTTAACAATTCTTTGTTTTCATTAACCAGAATCCAAGGGCTGGGTTTATACTGTGTTTCCCCACTGTGAAATGGAAGAGCCGGACATCAGCCTTGACATCGCTGCAACAGACTTGACATTCACGTTTTGTGTGTCTGAGATGGTCTGGGTACTCCAGTGGCAACAAAGCTTTTAATTTTCATCCAGTGTCAGGTGTTTTCTGTGCACAGACACATAACATCACCAGCCATTCAACTGTCCCTGAAGATTCATCTCTCACTGGAGCAACTTTAACTGGCAGGAGCACTCACTTTTACTTGCTTCCCTACAGAACTACCTCCCCCCTCCCACACACCAATAATTTCACATCAGGATGTTTAATTTATTGTAAATTTCCACTTTCTGTGGAAAAAAATTTTTTTTTGCCTTTTCTGCAAGTTACTGTCTTCAATGACAAAAGGAAGAACATTCAGGCTTGTCCTGAGTTGTGGCTGCTGACTCAGTCCCCAACACTTGCCTGGAAACCTAATCACACCTCAGTAAAGGTGCCCATCAGTCTAATTTCTACTCCAGTTGCTCAACAGCAATGAAAATTGTGAATGTTGAACTGAGAACACCAATCGGTGACTCTAATACCTCTAGAGTCAAATTTTCCCCACAATTGAGGCCAGCTCCAAATAGCAAAGACTATCACTAGACCCCGACTTAATGTATTCTCTTTTTCTCACCTCTCTCCTAATTTTCGCTTCTTGATTATATTCACGTATAATCTCTGGAAAGATCTGCTCCTCCTGTGCAATTTTGGTCTGCAAAGCGTGGGTCCCCAGGTGCACCCATAGTCATCATTTTACACAGTGCCAACATGGTTCAGTGGCTCTACTTTACATAATACCCCAGTGTCACTTGACAGCTATAATCAGTAACCAGCCTTCACTCCTCCTGGTTCAATAATCCCATTTGCTCTGTTTTTCACTTAGTTTTTAGTCTCCTGTCCTTTAAACTTCCACGTGGCTCCTCTCTGAACTTTTGCCAAGTTAACTGGGTCCCATGGCTTTGAAGTGATCAGCACTATAAGAGGCAGTCTTAGAAGGACCCAACCATCCCAGTCACATGATCACAGGACAGAACAAAGACCTCTGGAGTGTTTGGGGTGCCGAGAAATGCCCAGGGTTGTTGCCTCTGCCCAACCAGGCCAGTGAGGCTGGAAGCAAGGTGCTCACACTTGTGGTATTCCAAGATGTCTTAAAGGAAGGGAGTTTAAAAACGTATCAGCATTACCATTTTCATTACATGGAGTATTTCATGTAATGTTTACATTACTCATATTATCTCATTCAATTTATTGTCTGTGAGAACCCTGAGAAGGAGGTCATTACTGCCTCCATTTAACAGATGAAAAAGCTGTCTCAGAGAGAAGGTGTTACAAATCAGAACAAGAGTCCAGAGTGCAAGCTTTTATACCAAATCATGCTGCTTTGCATATGGCAGTGGGCAAGGAAAGACTTTTCCACCCCCGAAACAGCCCACTGGCCTAATTCTCAAATTACTCAAATTATCCAAATGGCAAATTAATCCCCCTAACTTTGCAGAAAGCAGAAGTTTCTATTTCATCTCTCCTTCCCCAGCTTAGTATCGCTTGGGAGTGTGGATAGAGGGAAATGGAAATATAAGAGAAGGAAGAGAGAAAATTGATACGGTACCAAAAATACAAGGTAGAATTATCTTTGAAAATAATTTTGAGATGCATGAATGGGATTTCTAGGAGATCACATGTAAGTTAATAACTTGTCTATGCAGTTTCAAAACTTAGAAATCTTCTTGGGACACCTGGGTGGCTCAGTCGGTTGAGTGTCTGACTTTGTCTAGGGTCATGATCCTGGGGTCCTGGGATGAGCCCTGCATTGGGCTCCCTGCTCAGTGGGGAGTCTGCTTCTCCCTCTCCCTCTGCCTCTCCCCCTGCTTGCACTTTCCTGTCTCTGTCTCTCTCTCAAATGAATGAACAAAATCTTTTAAAAAATGTTGAAATCTTCCAGCTAAGGAATGAATAAGTCATTGGGATGGAAGATACAGCATAAGGAATATAGTCCGTGGTATTGTAATAGTGTTGTGTGGTGACAGATGGTGACCACACTCTTGGTGAGCGCGACATAACAAGTACTTTTTGGATCGCCATCTCGTCCACCTGAAACTAAGGTAACATCGCGTGACAACTATACTTCAATTAAAAAAAAATGTTGAATTTCCTTCTGTAAGGAGGGGTTCTGAGTCAACAAGACAGATGTAAATGTTTTTTTAGGAGTCAGACCTGGACGTACTGAGGGTACTTTAATTTTTAGGTAATCTGTGTAGATAGTAGATACTGTGGAAATTGGTATAAATCAGTATCAAAATCATATTGATGTGTTGCAAAGTGAGGGAAAAATAATAATAATAATAATAATAAAGGAAAGAATAAATGAGAACATCAGCATAAGATAATTTATATAAACTCAAGACAGAGACCATTTGTCTACAAATTTGGTAAAGATGGGTGCATGGTGACAGTGTGGAGCCCTTGACAAATGTCCTCAGAAGATGGCATGCCTAGACACTCCATTAATACAGAAATCCCAGTCAAAGCTTCCTATAATCAAGAAGATTTCTAAGGTTTTTTAGATTTTATTCATTTATGTGAGAGAGAAAGAGTAAGAAAGAGAGAGAGCACAAGCCAGGGGGAGAGGCAGAGACCAACCAGGTGCTCCAGATTTCAACATTTTTAAAAAGATAATTTTCTAGTAAATTATGAACATATCTCATAGTCTATACACCACACAATATAGTCTCTTTTTTTTTCAAAAAAGCCTATTTTATAAGGATGAAATTGTAATCACCAAATATTATTTAATGTCCAGAGGAGTACAATTGGTCCTGCATTGATTTGTTTCACACTGAAAGTCAGGGTATTTGGGAGAATAAGTTTTTTCCCAGAAACATCAGAATTTACTCTCTTGAAATGGGACATTAATTTTGAAGTAGGCAATTATTTTCAGTAATAATTTCTAATTTTTTTCTGATATTAAAGGTTTATGATTTGGGGGAAATCAATTTATATTTTTATTAATGTGTAATTTTAACAA
Source organism: Ailuropoda melanoleuca (assembly GCF_002007445.2). Classification (NCBI taxonomy): domain Eukaryota; kingdom Metazoa; phylum Chordata; class Mammalia; order Carnivora; family Ursidae; genus Ailuropoda; species Ailuropoda melanoleuca. The sequence goes on along the minus strand of NC_048232.1, from coordinate 29,026,548 downwards.
CTAAATTTAAAGTATAAAAATTGTCTTCCTTATTATTTTCATTGATGTTTATTTACTCTGATTATGGTTAAATTAAAATTAAAACTTTTTGGTATTTCCATCAATTTAAAGAAAAATAACTGGAAAGATTAAGTGCAGTAGACAAATCTACTTAAGGTATAAAGTTAGAATAATATTAGAAGGAAATCCAGGGAGCAGCCTGGGTGGCTCAGTCGGTTAAGCATCTGCCTTTGGCTCAGGTCATGATCCCAGGGTCCTGGGAGCCTGCTTCAACCTCTCCTGCTCCCGCTGCTTGTGCTCTCTCTCTCTGTCAAATAAATAAATAAAATCTTAAGAAAAAAAAGAGAAAGAAACCCAGGAAAATAAAGGAATTGCATTTGTTGAAATGGTGTAATTATATGTTTTGATTAAACAATATAGCATTTTTAATACACAACAATTTTAACTCTAAATTTATTAACATACACAAAAGCAGAGCCTAATATTATGAATAATATGTGTACCACCTCAGCTCAATAATTACTGATCTTTTCTCATGCTTACTTCATCCATCTTTTTCTAGTTTTTCTTTATTTTAAAACAAATCCCTGAGATATCTTAGTATTTCACCATTTTTTCACGTCGTGTCACTCTTAAATATTTATCTAAAAAATAAGAATATTTTCTTACCGAATCACAACACCGGTATCATGCCATCAAAAGAAATATTAATTCCCAAATATAATCATCAGTCCATATTCAAAGTTCCCCCAATTATCTCATAAAATCTTTTTATACTTGATTTGTTCAAATCAAGATCCAGATAAGTTCCACTCTGCATTTGATACTTACGTCTCTTAAATCCCTTCTCCTCTTCAGTTTTCTTTACAAGATCTTTCCTTGTAAAAATGAGGTCAGTCATCTTGAAGCGTAGCCCACGTTCTGGCTTTTTGATGCCTTCTTATGGTGTCATTTCAGTTGTTCTTTCCTCTGTATTTCCTATTAACTGAAAGTAAGATCTAAATGTGATCAGATTCTGCTTCATTTTCTTTTTCTTTCTTTCTTTCTTTTTTTTTTTGCATAAATATTGTACAGGTAGTGCTTTGTACTTCACAGGGCATCACCTCAGGGAGCACATGTCTGGCCCATACACTTTTAGTGATGCTAAGATGGGACCTCAAGTTCGGAGGAAGGCAGTCAGTCCCCCTACTGTGCAGCTCTCCATCAAACTTTACCTTAATGGTTCTTAGAAGAATCAATTATTTAGGGCGTCTGAGTGGCTTATCTCTCGGTTAAGTGTCTGCCTTCCACTCAGGTCATGATCCAGTCCCAGGATGGAGCCCCATGTATGGAGGACAGGGACCCAGTCCTGCAGCAGCCAGCTCCCTGCTCAGTAGGGAGTCTGATTCTCCCTTGGACCCTCCTCCCTCTCGTTTTTACTCTCTCTTTCTCAAATAAATAAAAAAAAATTTTAAAGATTTTATTTATTTATTTGACAGAGAGACAGCCAGCGAGACAGGGAACACAAGCAGGGGGAGTGGGAGAGGAAGAAGCAGGCTCCCCAGCAGAGCAGGGATCCTGTTGTGGGGCTCGATCCCAGGACCCAGGGATCACGCCCTGGGCCAAAGGCAGACCTTTAACTGACTGAGCCACCCAGGCACCCCTCAAATAAATAAAATCTTTAAAAAAAAAGAATCAATTATTTCATTTTTTTAATAATTTTTTTATTATATTATGTTAGTCACCATACAGTACATCCCTGGTTTTGATGTAAGTTCGATGCTTCATTAGTTGCGGATAACACCCAGTGCACCATGCAATACGTCCCCTCCTTACTACCGATCACCAGCCTATCCCATTCCCCCACCCCCCTCCCCTCTGAAGCCCACAGTTTTTTTCCCGGAATCCACAGTCTCTCATGCTGAGAATCAGTTATTTCAATAGATTGCCCAATAGCAATTTTCTACTTTTATCATTCCTCTGTAGTTCTCAGCTCTAATTCTTCTTTAAAAAAGAGCTTTGCTTAATCAAAGACATCAACTTAGATACTTTGCCAATTAATTTATACAGGAAGAGTAGGATAAATGCTTAACTCTTTCCCAATTACCAGTTTTCAGACTAAGAAGTTAGTTCTCTGGCCACCTTTAATGGTGATAAAAGATGATTTCTTTTTTTCTTTCCTTTTTATTTAAATTGCCATCTGCTCAATATCTTTTATTTAACTTTCCTGTTTTATCTTTCTTAAAAACAATGAATTCATAAATTTTTATCAATTCAATATGTTTGAATCAAGTGTAGTCACTTTCCCTTTTTGATGCTCCAATTGTCCCATCTTGGACAGTTGGAAGGGTCTTTTGATCTCGCTCCTATATCCTTTTGATAAACGCAATTAATCCTTGATGATTTCTTTGGTTTCTTGGGCGTGTGCATGCATGTGCACTCACTCTTTCTCTCTCTCTCTCTCTCTCACACACACACACAGTCTCAATTCATCTCATATATTTCCTATTTCAGGTTTGTAATCACTCATTTTTCCAATCATTTCCCAATTATGGAATTGGTGGGGAATTTCCAGTAGACCACAATTTGGACTCCAGGAGTATTCATTGCTTCTACGTTTATTACTGTTTCTAGGTCTTTCCAGTGTATTGAACAAGGAAATATACATTTTAAAAATTTGTGGTAAAATATGCATAGCATAAAATTGACCATCTTAGCTGTTTTAAGTGTATAGTTCAACAGTATTAAGTACATTCACATTGTTGCATAACCAATTTCCAGAACACTTTTTGTCTCACAAAACTGAAGCTCTATACTCATTTGTTGTTGCTTACAACTCACCATTCTCCAGACTCCTAGCCTCTGGAAACCACATTTCTACTTTCTGTCTCATAAATTTGACTACTCTAGGTAAGTCATACAAGTGGAATTATTCAATAGCTGTCTTTTTTGTGACTGGCTTATTTCAGTTAGCACGATGTCCCTCAGGTTCTCTGTGTTGTAGCATGTGCCAGAATTCCCTTCCTTTTAAGACTGAATAATATTCCCATTGTATCATATACCATATTTTGTTTTTTCGATTCATTCGCCAATAGACAGTTGAATTGCTTCCCTATTTGCCTGTTGTGATAAGCCTGCTTTTAAAACAAGTGTACAAATATATTTTGGAAACTCTGTTCTCAGTTCCTTTAGGTATACAGATATAACCAGAAGTGGAATTGCTGAATCATATGGTAATTCTATTTTCTATATTTTTAGGAACCTCTATCTTTTTCCATAGCAGCTGCACCATTTTACATTCCTGTCAATAGTCACAAAGTTTCCAATTTCTCCACATCCTTGCCAATACTTTTCTTTTCTCTTTCTAATAGTAGACATTCTAGTGGATACAGGTGGGCTCTCGTTGTGGTTTTGATTTACATTTCCCTGATGATTATGATGTTGAACATTTTTTCTTATGTTTCTTGGCCATTTGTATAACTTCTTTGGAGAAGTGTCTGTTTGAGTTCTTTGCCCATTTTTTATTGGTTTGTTTTTATTGTTGTTGAATTGTGAAAGTTCTTTTCATATTCTATTACTCCCTTATCAGATATATGATTTGCAAATATTTTCTCTCATTCCATAGGTTGGCTTTCATTCTGCTGATTGTGTCCTTTGATGCACAGAAGTTTTAATATTGGTGTATTTTTTTACTCTTGTTGCCTGTGGTTTTGTTTGTTTGTTTGTTTTTTGTCCAAACAGTACTTGCCAAATCCAATGTCATGAAGCTTTCCCCCTAAATTTCCTTCTAAGAGTTTTATAGTTTTGGGCCTTATGTTTATGGGTCTTTGATCCATTTTGAGTCTTTTTTTTAAGTTTTTTTTTTTGTTTTTTTTAAGACTTTTAAAATTTATTTGAGAGAGAGAGAGTGTGAGCTATGGGAGGAGTAGAGGGGGAGGGAGAGGGACAAGCAGACTCCTCACTGAGCGCAGAGGCTGATACGCAGAGGCTTGATCCCAGGACCCTGAGATCATGACCTGAGCTGAAACCAAGAGTCAGATGCTTAACCGACTGAGCTATCCAGACACCCCTTGAGTTATTTTTTTTATATATATAGTGTAAAATAAGGATCCAACTTCATTCTTTTGCACGTGGATATCCAGTTTTCCAAATACTATTTGTTGAAAATACTGTCCCATTCTCCAAGAATAGTCTTGGCACCCTTGTCAAAGATCATTTGACCATGTATGTTAGGACCTTTGGTCTCTCCAGTCTGTTCCATTGGTCTATATGTCTGTCTTTACGCCAGTACCACATTGTTTTGATTACTACAGCTTTGAAATCAGGAAGTTTAAGACCTCCAACTTTGTTCTTCTTTTTCAAGGTTGTTTGGGCTATTCAGAGTCTCTTGAGATTCAATATGATTTTAGGATGAATTTTTCTATTTCTATAAAAAATGCCATTGGGATTTTGATAGAAATTGCATTGAATCCATAGATTGCTTTGGGTTGACATCTTAACAATATTAAGTCTTCCAATCCGTGAACATGGGATGTTTTTAAATTTATTTGTGTCTTCCTCAATTTCTTTTCAGCAACCTTTTATAGTTTTCAGTGTATAAGTCTTTCACCTCCTTGATGAAGTTTACTCCTAAGTAGTTCATTCTTTTTATTTTTATTTTTTTATTTTTTTTAAAAGATTTTATTTATTTATTCAACAGAGAAAGAGACAGCCAGCGAGAGAGGGAACACAAGCAGGGGGTGTAGGAGAGGAAGAAGCAGGCTCATAGCAGAAGAGCCTGATGTGGGGCTCGATCCCATAACGCCGAGATCACGCCCTGAGCCAAAGGCAGATGCTTAACCGCTGTGCCACCCAGGCGCCCCATTCTTTTTAATGCTATCATAAATGGAATTGATTTCTTAATTTCCTTTTTTGGATTGATGTATGCACATACAACTGATTTTTGTGTATTGATTTTGTATCCTACAACTTTGCTGAATTTATTTGTAGTTCTAACAGGTTTTGCATGTGTGTGTGTGTGTGTAATCTTTAGAGTTTTCTACAAATCAGATCATATCCTCTTCAACCAATCATAATGTTACTTCTTCCTTTTATTTTGGATGCATTTCTTTCTTTTCTTCTTCCTCTTTTTTTTTTTTTTTTTTTGCTTAATTACTCTGCCTAGAACTTCCAGTACTGTGTTGAATATAAGTGGTGGAAATGGGCATCCTTATCTTGTGACCTTAGAGGAAAAACTTTGTCTTTCACCACAAGTATGATTTTGGCTGTTGGTCTTTCATAAATTCCTTCATTTTGAGGTAATTTCTTTCTATTCTCAGTTTGCTGCATGTTTTTATGAATTAAACGGAATGTTTTAAAGAACAAGATTATGAATAAAAGCTACAATAAATAATTGCTTTCTAAGATGTTACTTTAACGTTACTTTGTAATCTTCACAAGGTATTGAAATAACCATCATATTTCTTGTTAAGCAAATAGTGAACAAGTATTTACTCATTCATTCAATAACTATTGTTTGTTCTCTACATGTGTCAGGTACTTCTGGGAACTGCGCAAGGCAGACAAAGTAACTGTTCTCATGGAGTTTGCACTTTGTAGTGGAGGAAGATAGAAAATAATCAAAGAAAAAATGAGTAGAAAAATATCAGATAGTAACTGGTGCCTTGCAGAGAATTAAAATATGGCAATGTGATGGAGAGGTTCTAGGGAACTATTTTAGATTGGAAGGTAGGGAAGACCTTCTAAAGAGGTCAGAGTTAAGCTGAGATCTGATTGATAAGAAGGAAGTAGACATGCAAAGAGCAAGCATTTCAGGCAGAGAAAATGACAAGGACAAAAACTCCAAGATAGGAACACACCTGGTGAAGTCATGGAACAGAGAGATCAATGTGATTAAAGTACTGTGGGCAAAGGGGAGATGGTTTAAGATGATGTCAAAGAAGAGGGGTGGTTATTTTGCCCTAAATGTAAAGAGAAGCAATATAATCATATACGTAAAGCTCTGTGTTAGACACATAAACACTTAAGATATGCTCACTGCCTTAAGAAAGGTAGACTCTTGGGGCGCCTGTGTGGTACAGCTGTTAAGCGTCTGCCTTCGGCTCAGGGCGTGATCCTGGCGTTCTGGGATCGAGCCCCACATCAGGCTCCTCTGCTATGAGCCTGCCTCTTCCTCTTCCTCTCCCACTCCCCCTGCTTGTGTTCCCTCTCTCGCTGGCTGTCTCTATCTCTGTCAAATAAATAAATAAAATCTTTAAAAAAAAAAAAGAAAGAAAGGTAGACTCTTATAAGGTCTCTAATAAAAAATATGGAACTGACCAAATTTGGAATGATGTGCTTGAACAATTTTAGCTATCCTTATATGCTTATTTACATTGATATACAAAAATTAGAATCTCATGTCACCCTTTCCTTTTAGATATATTTATTTATATATATTCATTATATATTAAATTACTTATATATTTTCATATACATGAAATTATTTATATTTATATATATAGATTAAGAGATAGTTTTCAATATAACCTCTCAATTCTGTTTCCTTACCTATAAAATGTGGATAAAACTAATATTACTTCACAGTGGGGATTACACCATAATATGCCCTGCATCTTGTTCATCATGCACACGTAATATACATCCAATGTCTTTCCGTAGCCATACATTCAGGTCCAACACATTATTTTTTAAAGCTGCTGATTGTTATATTCTATGGGTATACTAGAATTTATTTTTTCAATTTTGCCTTTCCCTGAATGTCATAGAGTTGGAGTCATACAGGATGTAACCTTTTTAGACTGGCTTCTTTCACTTAGTAATATGCATTTAAGTTTCCTCCATGTCTTTTCATGACTTAATAGCTCATTTCTTTTTAGCCCTCAATAATATTGCATCATCCGGATGTACAACGGTTTACTTACCCATTCACTTCCTGAGGACATCTTTGTTGCTTCGAGGTTTTAGCAATCATGAATAGAACTATTATAAACATCTGTGTGCAGATTTGTGTCTTGACATAAGTTTTTACCTCCTTTGGGTAGATACCAAGGAGTGTGATTGCTAGATCATATTGTAAGAGTAAGTGTAGCTTTGTAGGAAATGCCAAACTGTTTTCCCAATGTGTTTATACCATCTTGCATTCCCACTAGCAATGAATGAGAGTTCCTGTTGCCCCATACCCTGCCAGCGCTTGTCGTCCTCAGTGTTGGGATTTGGGCTATTCTAATGGGGGTATAGTTGGGTCTTATTGTTGTAATTTGCAATTCCCCAATGACATATGGTATGGAACATCTTTTCATATGTTTATTTGTCTTCTATATATCTCCCTGGGTGAGGTATTTGTTAAGATCTTTGGTCTGTTTTTAATCAGGTTGTTTGTTTTCTTACTACTAAGTTTTAAGAGTTCTTTATACATTTTGGATCACAGTCCTTTATCAGATATATCTTTTGTATATATTTTCTCCCTACTGGTGAAATCGAAGTATCTCATTTCCATAGCCAATGAGCTGACTATACAAAAAAAGCAGTTTAGTTGACATTTTAGGCATGTGGCAGCCATAAGCAGTTCTAAATAGGGAATTCTTGTGATCACAGAGCTAAAAGCCTATGACATCAGCCAACAACGATGCAGAAATCCTAAAGTAGAAAAGCCACAGGGCTTGTTCTTCTGAATGCTATACGGAAAATATTCCTAGGAAATATAACTAAAATTTATTTAGAATTGTTTTCAGTCTGATTAAACATGTCCATTTTTTGATCAGGAAAATTTTTAGATATAATTTGAAAGCACTTCAAATATATAAACTGGAAATCTGAAATAAAAAGTTCTAGGGGTGCCTGGGGTGGCTCAGTCGGTTAAGCGTCTGCCTTCGGCTCAGGTCATGGTCCTTGAGTTCCAGGATTGAGGGACTGAACCCTGACTCAGGCTCCCTGCTCAGCAGGGAGTCTGCTTCTCTCTCTCCCTCTGCTGCGTGCATGCTCTGTCTCTCTCTTAAATAAACAAACAAAATCTTCTTTAAAAATTAATATTAAAAAAAGAAATAAAAAGTTCTGTTTCTCTTTGAAGTTTCTTTTACTTTGAAAATTAAATACAAACACTTTTTAGTTGTATGATTTGATTACAAATTACTTTTTCTGTTCTACTTGCTACAGGTTAGGTAGCACTGCAGTGAATATCTTAACAAAATATTTGGACATTTATTTGATGTTTTAAAAAAATGTTTTAGATAAGACTAATCAGTATTCAACTCAAAAATCCAGGGCAACAACACAAAGTTTTGGTTTATGCCCTTGGTCTATAAAAGGGACTGATCATATTTGGGCTTAAAATACTGATTCTTAATTTTGGGAGTTAAGTTTCCATTAAAACCAGAAATACCTGCAAAAATACAGATTTATATGTATAAGTGAAATCCTGTCTATAATTTTAGGGGTTCATGTATTCATGGTTTCCCATACATAGGTACACAGCAACAACTCTATCTTAGATAGTGTGTTATGGGCATTAATTTGGAGGAGGAGGGCGCTTTTACTAACCAAACAAACATACCCTCTGACTAACCTAGCCTTCCACTCCCTAATGAATCTGGCCTAAAATCAAGCTACTCTTAACTCAAACTAGCAAATTTTCTCAATACTAGAAAGTAGTTAAATGAGAAAAAGAAATAATATTTTATTGTCATTTGCCATAACTCATTGGTAGCACCATCACTTCCCGTACTGAATGACCCTGGTTCCTAAAAATAACTCCAGGGCTATTCAACTGCTTATATTTCGCATATTCTTCATTCTTATTTGGGAAAGCACATTCCCTTCTCCAGCTGAAGAAACTCAGTGTCTGAAAAGAGCTGCCTAAAAACACCGCTCCCTCTGGGCTCTTAAAAATGTTCAGCATCTGAATGCTGGAAGGGAGCGCTCACACCCAGTGCAGGCAATACCCTGTGGACTGAGCAACAGAAAAATGGGGACGCTATATATGGAGAACAGGAAGCAGGACTAGTTGAGGCAGCCTCACTCACAAGTGACCCATATATAAAGCCATAATCCAGCAACTGTTATCTAGAAAAGGAAAAGACTTAATAGCTTAGCCTAAGTTCTAAGGGACGCAGTGCAAATCAGGCCAGACCGTTCTGACATTTTCCACCTTACTTTTAAAAAAGCAAAAGAGTAAAGTTCCAACTAAAGCCTCAGGACGGGCTAGTCAAGTACACAGACACGCAGCATGTATGCAGAATTGGTCTCTGCCTCGCAGCAAACTGAAGTTTTCATGGTTGCTCTGGCAGTTAGGGTATTGAGGATTGGTCATGAAATCAAAGTCCCCAAGCCAAAAAAACAAGGTGCAAATAAAAGAACTTCCAGTTTCTCAGCATTATGTGATTATTTGCATGTTATTTGTCTATTTGGAGACAGAAAAAGAAGGAACTGGAAGGACTGTCTCACTCTTGTTTTTCTAAAAGCCAAATAATTCCCAGGGCTACTTCTTTTTCTTTAACCAAAGCACACAGATTCACATTTTAATAGAGGGATTTTAGTTTCTTAGGAAAAGAAATGGGGTTATTTTTTACTAAGAAGCACTTCAGCATTAGTATTATAAGACATCATCAGAGACTTTTATCCCTTCCCTCCCCTTCTGCTCATCTTTGTCCCTTTTTAATGCTTAAAGAAGAGTTATGTTCTAAGTGGCTGGTGGCAGATGAGGAAAATATATCTAGGTCGCTCTGTAGAAACAGTTCTTGGAAAAGTAGCTGATGACTGTCAATCAGTTTGTTCCAGGAGCCACCACATACATTTATAATGGTATTTAAATAATGGTATTTAAATAATGGTATTTAAAACACGAGTCTTGTTGACCGACCAGGTTACTTTCAAAGATTTTCCTCAATTGAAGCTCCAAGTAGGGCGAATTCATCAGTAGGAGCTCCTTCAGTTAGCACACTCATCCCCACACAAGTTTTCCCCATTGTTAATGTTAGAATTGGTTTTCACCTGTAAACTTGGAACCTGATTTTCAATGTGTCCCTATGCGTTCCCTTCAAATTTCTAAAATTATTTCTTATTCCTGATTGTCTGGACACTCTTCTTTATTGGATGACCATAGACTCTACCATTCATATCCGGGTATAGTTTGGGGAATGAAAGGGGTGCTATTAATAATTATGCTTGGACAACAAACTCTGGCTATCTTGGGCATACTGGCACACAGAGTCTCCCTGCTTATTTAAAAGCAATCTGGTGTGGATTGTGCCAGAGTTTGCCAGTCAGTGGCCAACACCAAGAAAAAATTGGTCTTAGGTATACTTGCATTCTTCCAATGCAGGCATCCATCCTCTGTTCTAACTACACAGGCTCCTCTGATGCTTATTGCACTTGGAAAATGATTCATAAATGAACACATATTAAACTATTTGCCCATAAAAGTTTATACTGTTTAAGGTTGTTCTCACTGTCAGATTGAAAAGCCTTCAAGTAATCACGGGGTGATTTGTGGCTTACTGAACGGGGTAATATTGAGAGAGTAAGTCCCAAGACTGCTCAAAGTGCAAGACAAAGACAGCTCTCCACTCCTGAAGTCAAAATCAATTTACTCACTCCCCATCCTGTATTTCATAATCATGGGATTAAATACAATCTGCTAGATCTAAAGGTCAGTAATCAAACTGTGATCCCACTGTTTAAAAGAGATAATCAAGTTCCTAAGAACCTTTAGTTTCTTTTGTGCCTCACTAAATATTAGTGGTTCCTTTCATTTATGTAAGCCTATCCTTTAATTATACATAGAAGTAGGGATTAAAGGCCGATTGAAAGGAACCTACTATCCAATAAAGTCTTTGCCCGTGAGCAACATTGAAACTTCACTTTGGAAAACAGTAGGTGAATAAAGATCCCTTCCTTCCTTCCTTCCTTCCTTCCTTCCTTCCTTCCTTCCTTCCTTCCTTCCCTCCCTCCCTTCCTTTTCTTTCTTTTTCTTCCTTTTAGAGTTATTTTTTTTTTATTTTAGAGAAAGAGAGGTGCGGTAAGCAGAGAGGGAGTGGGAGAGAGAAACCCAAGCAGAACTGGCACTGAGTGCAGAGCCCAACATGGGGCTCAATCTCATGATCCTGAGATCAGGACCTGAGCTGAAACCAAGAGTTGGATGCTTAACCCAACTGTGCCTCCTGGGCGCCCTAAATAGAGATATATTTCAAGGGACATACAGTAGTATGGTGACAAAACTAAAGACCAACTTTTAATTATCAGATGTAATGACTTAGGAGATGGAAGAAGACAACTTATAATTGGGAGACAGTATAGGTACAATATAATTTGTTTGAAAGTTAAGGTACCAATAGATACCCTGTCACGATATGATCTAGCAATGTGATTTATACTATCTCTATTTACTAGGACTTCCTGTTCAGCATGGTAAGACAGACCAATCCTTCTTTATTTTTAAGCAGTCATAAATTTTATAGTTAGCTAACTATCCATTAATAGTTATATGAAATCACAGGTAGAGCCATACTCCTGCTCAATTACTGCTTTTCTCAGATAACATTTTTTTTTTTAATTTCTCTTTTTTTCAAGGCTCATGAATTCTGTACATAAATTGTTACACTTCAGTTTAGCAAAATGTTCTAACTTGGTCCCAAGGGAGCAAAAGGACCTCTTTATTCATTTATCAAATATTAGCTGAGCCCCTGTTATGTGTCCTGGAACAGTGTTTGACATTGGGATTAGATGATTCAACTGCCCTTGAACTAATTTAGTTTAGGGTTGTACAGATCTAAACCTCATAATATTTGCCTCCTCAAATCACACACAGAGAAGAAAATTCTGGCAAATGCAGTGCAAATCAGGCATAGATCAATAATGCTTTATCTTTGAACTTCAGTCTCCCATGTCGAGACCAGGCCACTTCTGATTAATTGTGAATAGTGTTGTAACCAAGAATCCAAGATTCTTTAAATCCAAGAATGTTGAGGTCTATGTCAGCTTTACTGCTGGGATATTAATACAGAGACATCATTTAGCCTCATCCATTAAGTGGGAAAAATCATGTTCATTTCTTCGAGGTCTTTAGAGATTAGCTAACCAACAGATTTGATTTTGCTGGTGAGCAATATGCAAAACTTTCCATAGGTACAATTATTTTATTTTCTCTTATTTAAAATTGGCAGCCTAATGAGCATCTCAGCTTCTAATCTCCCCCAAGTGAAACTCTACTTCTCAGTTTCACAAATTTTATTCGAACTCTATTCCCAACAGGGTGCTGCAGCTAGCTGCCCAGGTGGCAGGGCACAACAATTTCTGTTAACAGGATGGCAGCTTGCCAGCAGCATATTCTCAATTACTGGGTTTCAGTATGATGTTGGGTGGTACAAGTTTCAATCCTCTTATCAAAAAAATGTGTCCAGCCATTCTCATAATGAATGTTTCCCTTCTCTCTGAAATGTTCCTTCTCCAGCCCTCATCTCCACCTACTAAAAAAAGGGAAGAGAAACAGACACCGTATTCTTATGGATGGAATTTTTCCTCCTAACTCTGCTCCCCATAAATGGACCTCCAGATTAATTTAACAAAAGCAGATCCCCGACTCACACTATTTTTCCCGAAAACTTTCCAAAAAACCCATCTTTCATGGTATCGATTTCTTTGTCTTCACCACCTACCTCATAGACTCAAGTCAAGCAAACTATCACAGAAAACAGTATTGGCTTTAGCTGATCCCTTTCCAAAAGTTAAATGTTTTGGGCCCCACGAAGCCCTGTAGGGTGAGCGGCTGTCTCGATTTGCTTGGGACTGAAGGAGCTCCCGGGACAATCCTGGGCAAAACGGACCTTTGGGTGTGGCTCTGGGGAAGTAGAATGTAGGGCCGAAAAGGAGTCCAGACCCAGGTTCCCTAAGGTCCACCCAGCCTTCTCTCACGGGAGAATATTACAGCTCGCCGGGCCCGGCGGCACTGGCGCTCACCCCAACGCTCCCTTGGCAGGAAAGGAAACTGAGGCTCGGCGAAGGCCTGGCCGAGTCCGACGCCCCGCCCTCCGCGACTCTCCCCCAGGCCCCGCTCCCGCCCCACTCCTTTGTCCAGGCCGCGGTCTTCCTGCCTCCTCCTCTGCCTCCGCCGCCAACTCCTCGCCTCCGGCGCGGCTGACGCGGCCCGGGAGGAATGCGTTTCCGGAGGGAGAGCGCGGCCGTGGCGGCCAGAGAAGAGGATCGGCCGCGCCGAGGAGGCGGTGCCGCGGGGGTCGTTTCCTGCCGGGAGGCGGTGCCGGGCCGCCGAGTCTCCTCCTCCCACCCCCCAGGAGGAGGAGCCGCCGCCGCCCGCCGCGCCCGAGACCCGGGAGGCCCAGGCCCCGCGTGTCGGGGGCGGGGGACGTTGGGGCCGGGTGGGCCGCCGGGGCCGCGGCGTGGGTGGGGGCGGAATCCTGCCCTGGGGCGGGAGAGGAAGTGCGGGCCGGCGGCCGCGCTCCCGGCGTCTCCCGCGGCCCTTCCTGCCCTTCCCAGGCGCGGGCGTCCCGAGGGCGCGGAGCCGGCCCTGCGCCGTTGCGAGTGGGAGGGTCGCCGGCCTGGGCGCTGTCACGTCGGGGCGGGGGTCGGCGGAGGACCCGGGCCAGTGACCGGCCCCCCCGGACACCTGCCATTCATAGCGAGCCTTGCCCGACTCGTGGCCTGGGCTGGGTTGAGCGAACTGACCCCGCGCGGCGCCCGGGTTTCCGTCCGCGGCTCCGGGCTCCGGCGCGTGCAGGTGAGAAGGCGAGGGGCGGCCTCCCTGGGACTCGACGCTTTAGGACTTTGAAGGATCCTTGACGGTTTCCCTTTGTTTCCATTCCTGTCGCCGGCTGCTTTTCCTTTGAGCGGCGTTGAGTTTAGTAATTCGCTTCCAACATCCAGAAGTTGGGCCTGTGGCCTGGGGTGAATTGTGGGGTGGGCCCCAACAAAAGTTGGCACCGTGGAGCCGCTAGGAAAAGAAGGCGCGGTGTTGGCATCTATATAATATATAGATTTTTCCACTTAATGTTTATGAGGGCCGCACTTGAGTGTGGGATCCCTCAGCGTGAGAGTCCCGGGCGCTCCGCAAGATCAGTGCCTGCTCCTGGTTGCCTTCTTACTACGTGTCAGTTCTTGTGCTTCCTAACAAGTGGTAGTTTAAGAATACCAGTATTTTATGCCTAAGTCATTTTTATTTCACCGAATTTGTGCTTTGGAGTCAAAATCTAGCACTAGTAAATTACTCTCTTTAGGCTTCCATTTCCGCATCTGTAAAATGGGAACAATACCCACACTAATAATAAAAGAAGCTATTATAGTAACGACAGTGTGGGCCCTGCTTAGCTCTAGGCACTTTATTTGTATTTTTTCATTTTATTCTGGAACCAATACAGTGAGGTAGGTGCCATTTTTATCCCCATTTTACAAATGAAGAAACCGAGGCACAGGGAGCATAAGTAATTTGGCTGTGGTCATCCAGCCAGTGAGTGGAGAACGCATGGGGTCTAGCACCGGAGCCCATGTTTGAACCACAGGTAACCTTTCCTAACTACAATATACTTGTGAAAATTAAACGTAACACATAAAGCAGTTTAGAGTCGAGTAGATGCTCAAAAAATATGGCTCCTTTTCATCCCTTCTTGATATATTAAAAAGATTTTTTAAAAAAATTTCAGGATGTAATTGGTAACATCATTAGCAACGTTTCCTTGGATCACATTCCACATAGATATTCATGTGGGTAGAATTACTGGGTTGTTATTTTTTGTTGTTCTGATGGTACGAAAATAATGTGAAATGAATTTTGGTTAGGCATCTTTCTTAACCTACAGCCTTTAGGTTGTATTAATAGACCACTTTTAGAAATGATTAAGAAATTTTAGATGAAAGTTAACCTATTCTCCAATTGTGGATATATGGGTCCAGAAGGGGATAGGACTTACTTAAGAGTTCCACTACAGTGTTTATATTTTTAAATAATTTTAGTTCATTGATCAATATTAAATGAGTGACGGGAAATAATGAAGTGATACATAGAAAACAGAACAAATCAGTATTTTGGGGACAGGTCTCTGAGGAAAAAACCATTCATTTATCCTAAAATTCAGTATAAAATGGAAGATGTTATTAGAATGTTAGCTAAAAAGACAGGGGATGTGGTTAATACTTCTGTAAATAGAAAGCAAATCAACTCCAAATTAAGGCATTGGTGTTGACTTCACAGACCTAAAATGTAAAGTTTTTGTAATGTTGACTTTTTTTAAAAGAATGCTAAATTCCATATTATTTTGTTATTATAATACCCTCTACAATCCGTGCATGAAAAAGTATAGAATCAACAATATTGAAAATTGCCAGATTTAGTAATTTTAACAATCACGTGGCTTTTTTCTTAACTTTCTGGCAGTATAATTAAAATCTGGCCCAAATTTCCATCACCGAATGAATATGGAATTCTATATTGTTATTGGTAAACTAACTCCAGGAGCTTCTCTGGGGACATCTGGTCACTTTGTAATAGAATTAATCAGTTTAATGTGCTAGTTTTAATGGAATGCTTGCCACATAATAGCTTTATTTTTCGGCTTCTTGCCAAATAAATTGTGGCTTACAACCAGGGGGGAGTAACAGAATCGTCTACCTCAGGAAAATATTTTTCTTTAATATTCGGTTAGTGCACTGGTCTGCTCTTAACTGCACTGCTGGAATGATGCGATGAAACATCTCCCTCCTGCTCAAAGTTGCAGAACTTCTGAGTTCTGAGATTTTCAGTTTCTGAATGTGTAACAAGCTGAATGTATCTGAGGATTTATATGGCCTCTTGTTAAATTTTAGAAGATTTCCCCGCTCTGCATGGAAAGTTAGGATGTGTCAGGTTGTGGGTAGATTCCTAAAGGATTGTATTGTGCAGATATGTAAATATCTCTTGTTGTAGTAGCAGATCTAACTTTGGTTATATAGTGTGAGATTTTTGTCCT
Source organism: Ailuropoda melanoleuca (assembly GCF_002007445.2). Taxonomy (NCBI): domain Eukaryota; kingdom Metazoa; phylum Chordata; class Mammalia; order Carnivora; family Ursidae; genus Ailuropoda; species Ailuropoda melanoleuca. Next base: position 29,010,622 of record NC_048232.1, on the reverse strand, counting down.
TTTTTGTTGTAGTGGGAATCTTGGGGAAGGGGGATGGGTTGACAGGAATAAGAGTAAGGAAGAGTGCATTAGTCTTCAGGATTCTGAAATAGTAGCAGTATCTATAGATAGAGAAAGCTGAAAAAAATACTACGGTATGTATTTGGGTTAAAGGGGGTGCAGTCCACAAAACCCAGAACATTAGCAACCTTAGAATATTTCAGTGGGTAGGTGAAAAAAATGTGGTATCTCTTCCTCAGGAGCGGTGTGCAAAAGGAGCCAAACTGTACTCTTAAATTTCTCTTCTTCTCAGAGATGGCTAGTTGTAAGACTTACAGAGTTATGTTTATAAAATAATATAGACTGGGTTTTTGGAAGTCAGCTACTTTTAAAATTTAGTTTTGGTTTGTGGCCTTTGATGGTAAGGTTAACTATAGTTAGCAATATGCTAAGTTGTTTATACCATCTTGAAATATATGTATGTGAGAAAAAAGAAATGGATTCGAATATCCATACTACATACCTAAGTAAGCCCATGCACACACCCATATAGATAGATATGTATGTATGTTTTACTTACTGGACTAGTGTCATTGCACAGTCTCCAAAGTGCAGGTTTCTGGACCCCCGGGGATGTATAAAATGACTCATTAGAGTATAGGAAGAAAATATTAGGCTTAATATTATATATACATATATGTATACGTATACATATATATTTTTTAACCTTATTTAAAGTTTAAAATTTTTATTTTTAATATCTTACTATATTGCTATGGAAGTACATGTATTTTAGTTTATAAATAAATACGTATTTTGGGTATATGTTAGCTCAAAAATATTTTCAGCAATAAAAGTGGGTGATCAAAAAGCTTTGGAGATCATTGGCATAGGGGATGCTTTGGGTGTGGATACAAGCACTGCTGTATTCAGGAGGGAGAATTGATGAGACCTGGTGTCTAAAATAAGAGGTGAAAGAAACCCAGAGTGACACAGGCTTCTGGTTAGGTGGTGTCACTTCCCAGGGCAGGCAGTATGATCACAAGGGGGTGTTACGGGGGTGGTACTGATTGACTGGAGGGAGAGGAAATGATGAATTTATAACGCCGAGTGTTTTTAAAAGTGACATTGGTAGAGATGTCTAAGAGCTCAATTGAATACACAGATTAGGAGTTCAGAACAAGAAGTCTGGTTGGTAGATTCTGGAAGTCTAGTCTGTAAGTGCGAGTTGAAGCTATGGGCTGCCTCTGAAAACACCAGAGGAGAGTCTTCAGGGCGAAGAGGGGCCAGGCAGAAAGCCTGGGAACACTTATAAACAGTCTAGGGCTGGGTGGAGGAAAAGGAATCCAGGAAAGCATTTCCTGCCGCGTTTCGTCTCTGAGTTCCTAACTCCTTTGTGTGACAGTTTAGTGAGTGTCTTGGGTCTTTGGGAGATTTTCCTGTGATTGACATGTTTGAGGTAAAGACAAAAAGACTTACTAGTCATTTTAGACTCGTCACTAGAAGAGCAGTTTGATGTAATAAAGGCTTTGTGATTGGGAGGTGGTAGACCTGGGTTTCAGTATAAGCTGTGCCACTGAATTCCTCTGTGACCTTTGCTGGAATACTTCACCTTCCAGGGCTTTGGCTTCTGCAGCTACACCATCAAGAAGTGGTCTGTATGTTTCCCTCGTTCTGTCATTCTGTGAATTGAAGGATAGCTACCGCTCAACCCAGGCAGTGTGGAGTGCCCCTCTTCTCCCGCCAGCAACCATTTTCTTGTATCATCACCAGAGAGGACAGGTGCTGTGCCAAATTACTGCTTTAAGAAAACCTGTCAGTGTTGACCAGCCAAATCTATAATTGAGAGCTCTTTGTCAGATGTAACTCTGTTGTGTGTTACATTTTCTCCGTCAGTGTGTTGAGTGCCAGTTACTGAAAAATGCTGTGCTCAGTAGTTGTAGGTCAAACAGCTGACATGGACTTTGCTGTTGAGTAGGTTGTCTAGTTAGGACAAGTTGTGTTTAATCTAGGGAAACAACAGATACCGAGGAATATTTTACACAATGTACCATACCAGGTAATTTTCTGTAGTAGATTTTGAGAAAAAGATCAGCATTGGCATAAGTCGTTTTAGAATGCTTTATAAAGGAGCTTGGAGTGGTATGAACAAAGATACAGCTGATAGATGGGTGACCTTTTCCAAGGACAGTATAAGTAGAAGGCAGAATTCAGTCTAATTTAACAAATATTGTTTGACTACTCTGCATGTGTGTGTGTGCACCTGTGTGCGCATGTGTGTATGTGTGCGTGTGTGTACGAGTATCTGTTGAAAGCCTGGATTTTGTCTTCCCTCTAATCTGGTGTGGTTCGCAGACATGAGTACAATTAGTTATGGTAGAAGTTTGAATTAAAACAATATTATTGAGCATCACTGAAACCGAAGGTTTGTCATTTACTATGCTGGACACTTAAGAATATGTTTTAGGACCATAAAGAAAGGAGTAGTTAATTCTCATTATTGTGGTTGGTGAGGAGATGAAGAGCCAGGGAAGGCCAAAAAAAAAAGAGAAAGAAGAAGGAAAGTTAGCATTTTATTTTGCTGTAGGGAATGTAGTTTAAGTGGATGAGGAAAGTATTTACATGAAAAATTTATTGGGAACGTACCATTTGAAGTGTGGAAGTCACATTTCAGTGTGTAAATGTTTACTGAGTGAATATATGATTAAACTTTCTTACTCTTTGTGAAACTTGGAATAGTAATTTATTGGCTCTCCAATATTTTATAGTTAACATATGATTTCTTTCATATTATGATTGCAGTGCTTCTCAGAAGGGGTCATGGTAGCTCATATTTGATTGTTGAAGGAGGAGGGTGTAGTTTGAAAAAGTACATTCGTTATATTAGGGAAAAAACCAAAAAACACAATAGGGAATGGATTTGTACTTGTTAAAGGAGCATGGGTTTAGAATGATTGAAAACCGTTTAAGTAGTCACTCAGGTTCTTATGTTCGGAAGCCTGTGACTAGTGAATGAGTCAGAGAGCAGGCAGAAAATTTGGTAATTAAGTAAAATGTGATCTACAGATCACCATGAAAATGTGTTGCTAAGAGCTTTTACATTGATGATCATATTTTTTACCTTTGCAGCAGTTCTGAGGTAGATATTATTTCCAGTTTAGTGCTGAGTCCAATGAGAAATTTATTTCTCCCTATGTTTAGTTTTTAAAACATTTGTTACATATTTAAAATAAACGTAGCGTTGTGCTTGTCCCACTCCACTGCAGGGCAGAGAGGAGCTGTGGCAAAAGGTATGGTCCAAAGTTATTAAACTTTTGATCAGGTAAGAATTTTGGAGTGATCCACCTAAAAGTAGATAAAATCACACAATTTGGGAACATTATTTACAATTCTCCTTAATTAAAATAATGTAGAACAGATGTTGTTTTCAAGTGCTTATTGATACCGTTACCGGGGTGGTTAACATTTTTTGCTAGCTTCATTTACAGTTATCTTTGTAAACTTGCCCCAAAATAAAATTTCTCAAACGAAACTGTTACTGACCTACTCTTTTCTCCTTTCAGGGAAGGGCAAAATCTATAACCGTAGCAGGTGTAGAAAAGGAACAGCTCACTAGGCTGGTTTGAAAAATATCAGTTGCTAGATAATGTCCAGCGGAAGGAGGAGCTTGGAAGAATTGATCTCAGGCAACTTTCCATGCTCATTTTGGATCAGCCTTTAAAATATTATGGCTTGATAGTTTTGTTTCAAGTGTCTTCTGCTTGTATTTTAAGTCTGTCCTTCTTCAGACTTGAGTTTATTAATGCCCCCTTGTCTATCTTTTTAGTTTAATGCTCTTTTTTTTTTTTTAACTGTGTTAGCAGTTTATTATAAAAGGATGTAATTCATGAACAGCCAAATGGAGAAGGTGCATGGGCAGCCACTGGAAGTGCCACTCTCCCTGAATCTCCACAATTCACCAAGCTAAGAGCTCCCAATTCATTCTTTCTTTCTTTCTTTCTTTCTTTCTTTCTTTCTTTCTTTCTCTCTCTCTCTCTCTTTCTCTTTCTTTCTTTCTTTCTTTCTTTCTTTCTTTTCTTTTCTTTTCTTTTCTTTTCTTTTCTTTTCTTTTCTTTTCTTTTCTTTTTTCTTTTCTTTCATTTCCACATAGGCTCTTCCTTTTGAGGGATGGTGGTGGTATACCAGTAACCTGTTTACTAGATCACTGTTGGCTCCATCATGTTTCTAATTGGCCTGAATTATTTTGAATTCCGTGTGGTTTTTCTCAAGCATGCTCTTTGTGTCGTGTTGATCCTGTTCCTTGTATTTACGAGTTCTGTAAAGGATTTCAACTTATATTTCCTCCCTGAGTTCTGTATTCTTTTCTTCTAGTTTTGTGGTCTTACTATTTTTGGCTGATCACTATGAGACCTATTTGAGATTTACTAAATTTCTTCAAGAGCATAATGAATTCATTTAGATTCCCTCCTATTTTCAGAGAGGATTCTTCACTTCCTTTCACTTTTTCTACTGTAGAAGTTTTTCCTGATTAAGTTCCGTGCCCTCCCCCGCCCCCACCAACCGATTTATCTTTGAGGCTTTTTATGTGCCAACGTGTAGTATATCCATTCTTTATTTTTCCTGTGCACTTCTGGGCTGGGTGGTGGGCGACGGTGATTGATCTTCCATATTCACACTTCCTTGGAGAAGGTGGGCAGACCAGTTCCTAGTGATGAATTCTGCTTCAGTCTGTTATTATCATTTTCTTAAAGTATTTAGCCCTGTTAAGAGCTGTTCTCAGGATTCAAATTGTTTTGTGAGCCTGTAGCTTTGGAGCAGCCTAACCTTTGCTGTTGGAGCTCTTGTTTCAGGTGGATGTCACCATTGGGGAAGAAAGAGTCGGTGCTCATAAAAAGCACATTTTCTTCTTCTGGGCAAGAGTAGTGAATTGTAGAAAGGTTTCTAGTTCAGACTACTGTTCTATTTATCCACAGTAGGTGGAAAAGGACTTCTAGTGAAGTGTTAGTTGTATCTTTTCCTTGAAGTACTTAGCCTCTTCTCTCTTATTCCCTCTTGTTTTTTCTTTCTTCTTCATCGTTTCTGCTAAGTTTTTGTTAATCATTAATTCTGCCTTTTTATTTGGGTCATAAACACCTTCCTGGTCACCAGCACATACCTCTTCCTGCCAGAGAGAGGGAAATAAAATGTTGAGTTTTGATTGTTCTTCCTGTAGGGGATAGATGCTCTTGCCCCAGAGGAGTGCATCCCCACTCTTACCCTCAAATTTGATGGAATAGAGATCAGTGGGATTTCTGAGCACCTTGCATTTGGGCTGCCCTCTGTACAGGGAGAAGTGGGAGGAGCTGCATGTAAATTCTCTGAGGCTTTCAGTTTGGCTCTGTGTTGTTTTTATACTCTGTATCAATTTTTAAATATTATTCTTTTACAGGACTATTTTTTTTCCCTTTTAAAAGCAGATACGGAAAATAATGATGGTGGGACAGCCTTGGGATGAATACAGCTTTATTATATTTTTTAGGAGAGATTTATGATATACCTCAATGTAGCTATCCTAATCTTTTCTATTAAGGTGAAAAGATTTTAAAATGTTATGACATGAGAAAGGAAGCAAATTCTATTCTCTGAAAGAGAGTATTTGAAAGTTAAAAACCCTTAAACTTTCTTATTAGAAACCTACTTCTACTGAAAGCTTGAGCTTTTGAATCAGGCCTAGGTTTATATCCCAGCTTTGTCACTTCGTCTGGCTTTGTCTGCATAGTAGATTTGCAATAAATATTTGATGACTTGAATTTAATTAGTTGTGTTGGAAAAAAATGCACCCTTTTGCAAGAATTTGATAGGAAGAAGTTTTTTGTGGATAACTTTTTTTGTGGCTTTTTGGTACCTTATTTTAAAACTTGAAATAAATGTAACTCACTACATTTTTAAAAATAATTTTCCTCTGAAATATAATCGTTCAATTTCTACACATACAGTACTTAAAAAGTTTCTAAAGATTTTATCTGTAAATGTAAAAGGAAATGCCACATGAATTACTCGTGACAGTGTTAAAAATATTAAATAAGTGTGTGTTTAGAATTTGAATAGGACATAAAAGCACACTTTGTGAATAAAGGTGAGTTTAGAGTGGAGATTAAAATAATTATGTACAGTTTTTGACAATGGGAACAATGCACACAACAGGCTGTTAACCACTAAAATGAAATTGTTTGGAGGAGGTGCTTAAGATGATTTATTGTTTAAGGAATGAATTGTGACCCTTTAGATAAACTTGAATATGGTAAAATGCCTCTGTAGAAATCGAGGCACAAAACCTGTGGGTACACTCATGAAATTTGCCAATTAAATTAACTTTGGTTGTCCTCCATTCAATTTGAAGGACTAAGAAATAAACTCACAGAACATTGTTGATCCTTTCCACTACTATGCTCTGATTCTGTTCTCACACTGGAAGGATGTTCTTTTTTTTTAAATAGTGACTTGAGTAGGCCTTCAAAAATTATAGTTTAATGAAGCACAGACCAGGTGATAGCTTGTACGCAGTTCAGATGGTCTGATTTCCATTCCACCTCTGTGACCCTGGAGAGGTTATTTTACCTCTCTGTGGTTTGGTTTCCTCATCTCTAAACCAAAGACAATATCATTCCCAACCATGTAGAGGTACTTGGGGGGGATAGCTGTTATTATTTTTATCATTATTGTCATTGTAGTCATTTGAAAGTGTTGAAATAAAAATGAGATAACTTTTTATTACAGATTACCCTAAATCCTCAAAACTCAGCATATTGTGTTGTTCTTGTCTGTGTCTGCTCTATCCCTACTCTGGCTCTTCAACTATATCAATCTTCCTCTTTTCTCGTAGTCTTCAGTGGGCAGCAGTCCATGGATGAAATCCCACCGGTACACAGTATTGAGATTCACGTTTCTAGTAGTGAGATATTTTTTTAGGGAAGTTTCCTTTCTTTTAGCCTCTCCTGGGTTTACTTTCCCTAGACAGAAGAAGCCTCCAGTCATTCTCCCGTATTTCTATTTCTATTAGGTATGTTATCTCCCACCCTGATCTTTTTTTAAGGTGGTCTGTGATACTCATGTTCGGAAATAACTATATTTTGTCTAATGTAGTAATATAAAACACTGAGATTTTGCTGTTCTTATTTTACAGATAAATGGTTAGGAATCCAATTGTTAGAAAGCACATTAAGTAGAATAACCCTACTTAGATATGGAACCTAAAATAAGCCTCTAATTATATTATTAATATAATTGGTATCTAATATGCTAACCTTATTGTTCTACTATTGTATTCTTGTATCCAAATAAGTGTCTGAGTGGCTATAACAAGCATTACTCTTGTTTACAGTCGTTTTATTTCTAACCCTTATCCTTTCTTCTATATCTTGGTTCTCCCCTAACGTGGATCAATCCAAAATTTCTGGTTATGATGATGACTGAAAAAAAGCAAAACCTTCAAACTAAGTTACTTCAGAAATTTGCATCCCGCATTCTGGCCCCAAGTTGGTGCGCTTAACTCTGTGCTTACATGTTACTGTTCAGTGCTGGGCACGGCACCTGCTAGCCCTCCTTCAGCTTACTGGTTTTGTTTTTGTTGTTGTTTCTTGGATACCTCAGAATATTTTCAGTTACTTTTATCTTCAGTTTCTTTATTAAGTAGTAAGGTACTGTGCTCGATAGAGAGAGAACACCAAGCAGTGACTTCTAGGGGAGATGACAGTTCATAAGGACAAGTCAGCTTCACACATCTCTAGTAGATGGGTAGGAGCTACTCGTAGCTTAAATACTAAATTTTTACAACAAAGACTGTTCATATCTGATTTAGTATATGTATCTGACTTCAATCACCGCCCCAGTTCTCGCTGTCATTGGGGGTCTTCAAGAGTACATGCAGGTGATACCTCTCACGCTCTGGTCTAGCAGTTTCCCTTGACTTTTTCCACTCCGGTGGCCTTCGAGCATTGTATTAGAAACCTCATCTGTCCTTCTCACCTCCTCCTGGTGTCTCTGATTCCAGCCACTGCTGCTGGGAACAGTTTAGTGATTGACTCACTGCTGGCTGACTGCATCTTGCCTCAGGTTCCTCCCGGGACCGCTCTGGTGTGCCTGTGGGGCGAGAAGCTGCTGCAGCCTTCTGGGCGGACGCACCACGGTTCTTAGAAGTGTGGGGGAAGTGAATGCCCCTCAGGGCCGACTTTCATCTGTGGGTGGACTGGAATTAATCAATGTACTTCTCCACATTAACCCTCCTCTGGACAGACTTTCTGTACACTTCTCAAAACTTCTCAGCCAGGTCAAGCTCCCAGGCACCCACATGGCAAATAAGTCTCCTCCTGAATTGGCCGATTTGGTTCACTCTCTTTGGCATCTGTGTCTTTCCCTGGGATCACCTTTGTATAAAAATCACCTACAGTCCTGTTTTTGTCTCAGCCTCTGCTTTCTGAAGGAACTCTGACTCAAACAATTGCCCGTAGCTATTATCCTGGCTTAGAACTTTTACCCAAGACTACCTGTGTGTGAAATGTTAAACCTGTCCTTCTTTCTGGCTCTCTTCCCTCCCCTGTGTACATGAGCCCCTTTTCTCTCATTTACCTCTTGTGATCTCTAGTCCTTTGACTTTGTCCTCTTCTTTGTTGTGAACTGTTGGTCAGCATAGCCAGTGCCTCCTCCCCGCCTACCCGTGCTTGCCAGGGAAACCAATGCATGGATTCAGTGATTTCCAGTGGGAGTCTGAGGACCCATGGGAGGTAGTCTCAGTGATTTGAGCCACAGGAATTGGTAAAAAAAAAGTTGTGCTTTTGTGCTAAGATTTACGGGAATAAGCAACCAACATCTGGATTATCTGGTCAACTACCTTGTAACAGAGTCATTATTATTTTGGTGCCGAGTTTTATTTGTATGTGTAAATTAATCTTGGTTCATAATGTATAAGAGCCAGGACAATGAAGCATTTTATGTCTAGCTTTAAGTTGGCTGTATATACCTAGATGAATTAAAAATTGGTATTACTAGGGTGTCTATAGTAACTTTCCTATTTAAAGATAGTCTGCACATTAATTCTGAGAAACTCTTCTTTCCTGGGCTTCTGAGTAATGTCAGAGAAAATGTCATGCAGTTTCATGTAGTTCAGCAAAAATTTCTGAGCATTGACTTTGTGCCAGGTGGTTCTGGTACTTGCTATTGCTGAATTAGACACACCGAGGCCCTGTCTTCTTGGGGCCTGGAACCCATCAGGAAAGATGGGTATGAGCAGGTCGTTGGGAGGGAGAGGAGTGGACGTGCCCTGAGGGCTCCTGATACCCTTCCCCCTGGAGCTCCTCCTCCTCCTCTCCCAGCAGTTGTCCTTGCTCCCCCTTTCAGAGCAAACCTAGGCTGTCTGGCCCTGCGCTGACTGACAGACTCACCTCTCTTCAGGCTCACACTGGAGCCTGATGCTGGATGTTGTCCTCTCTGCCCCAAGGACGCCGGGCTCCATCAGTTCCTCTCTCCTGGGTCTTCACCTCGTCAGCTCCCCTCTTTTCCTGAGTATTCTTTCCCTCACGGCCTCCTGTTTTCGTAGTTTCATTTGCGCCTCTGTGCCAGCTGCTCTGGGGTAATCCATCATCTCTAACCCTGACTTATCTCCTGACATCAAGACCTGTGTCTTACCTTCCATAGGTAGCCTCCCGGCAAGTCCCTCAGGCGTCTCGCCTTACACAGTTCTAAAACAAAGGCATTATTTGCTCCTCTGACGTCATTCTCCTTCTGCCTTCCTTGTTTGAAAGTGGTGATTCCTTTTCCAAGCAACCGTCAGATCCCCACTGTGTTGAGATCCCCACTGTGTTGTCTTTTCCTCGTGGTCCACGTTGCTACTGGGTGCCTTCGGGTGTTCGCTGAGCCCAGCAGTGAAAGCCGCGCTTGTCGTGTAGCTCTTACCTTGACCTTCATCCTCTGCCTCCCGCATTTTCTGCCATGTATGTATCTGCCCCATTTCCCCCCCAGTTCCCCTGCTATATATAGAATAGAATCTAAACCCTTTGAGCATGGAGGGCCTGGAAGGCTCTCTGTAACCCAGCCAGCTCCTCCTGCCTCGCTGGTCTTGGTTTCTATTTTTCCCATCTTATAATTTAAGCCTCAGAAATGCTTAAGTACGTTAAGATTCTTTTTGGCCTTTACGATTTTAAGATTTTTTAAAATTTATTTTAAGATTATAATATAATTTTTACTTATTGTAGAAAATTACAGGGACAAAATAATCGTTTGTCCCACAGCCCAGATTTAACTACAAATAACATATATACGTATATATGTTATATATATTTTATATATATATATTTTAAGATTTTATTTACTTATTTGACAGGAGAGAGTGAGAGAGCACAAGCAGGGGGAGGGGTAGAGGGAGAGAGAAAAACAGATTCCCCACCGAGCAGGGAGCCTCATGCGGGGCTCAATTCCAGGACCTGAGATCATGACCTGAGCCGAAGGCAGACGCCCCTAGATATATTTTTTCTAATTTTTTTTCTGTACAGGTAAGAGTGAGACAGTCCCAATTGGGTGGTGAGGGGTGGAGTCACCCAAATGTGTATGTTTCGAAATGAGGTTGGAAAGAAGTTACTGTAATTCTTCCTAGGACTCCGGGGCTTTGTACATACAAACCTCTTGCCTGGAACATTTCTTTCCATCTGCCCGCCTGTTTTGCCAAATGCATGAAGCCACTGAACTTGGCCAGGCAGATTTTGGTGTCCTCAGTGCACTTTGTCCTTATTTTCATTGCAGAAACCATCACATCATATTGTAATCATCTGTATTTTTGTCTGAACGGAAAATTCCTTGGGACAGCGGTTTTTGTGACTCCAGATAGGGCACAAAACCTGACGAAGTTGGCCGGCCGAGGAAGAACTTCCAGAAGGTGGGGGGAGAAACCAGTAAGGCCCGAGGGAACAGAGTGGGTTAAGAAAGAATGGTGAAATGGATTAAGTGCTGCACGTAAATTCTGTGGGTGTAGGTGGATGTAGCTCCCCAAGTACCTATTGTAGGCAGTCAGGTTGTTCTTGAATGAGTGAATGAATGCAGACAGTAAGAGAAAGCCTGGNAGATTTTTTTTTTTTTTTTTTTTTTTGCAAGAGCAGTTTCACAGGCGTGGTAGGAGGTGGACACCAGTCACAGCTGGTTGAGGGGGGAGTAGGAGATTGTAAAATGGAGAACAGTGTGGACAACTATTTCTAGACCTTTGAAGACAGGATTAGCTTAATGCCTGGAGGCATCTGTCCCTGCCGGCCCCTGAGGATGAAGTGCTCTGCAAGGAATGCCCTTGGTAGGAAACTCCTTAGCGTGGGGATGGCAGGGGAACAGGCCCCGCCTTCTGCGCGTGTGGATTGTAGGCCCGGGTGGACATCCAGGTAAATCGGCTGTGGATGTTGCCCAGACCACACTTGGAGAAGAGCTGCCTTAGGAAGAAATGGCGTGGGAAGCTCTTGGGGCGTCCTTGTCCCGCCCCCACGTGCAGGAGGAGCGTCTGGTACCTTCAGGGACTGTCGGCATTGACCGGGAGGCCGCTGAGTGTCCTGTGCCGCTTCCTCCGCACAGCCCGCTCTCCTCTCCTCGGCCAGGTTCTTCTCAGCCTCGTCCTCACCGCCCTGTATTCGTTTCTGTCTTCTTCTGTCTCCAGTGGCTTCGCTGTTTCCCTGAGGGAAAGCCTGGCCTTTTACAGGCGTCCCCAGCCAATGAGGGTGCCTCTCTGTTTCTCGCCAGTGTGCTGACCAGTCACAGCAGAGTTAACAAGTGCCCTTGACCTGTTCTCAGGGGCTGTCCTGTTCTCTCAGCTGCTCTTCAACACTAAGGCCTTGTTTTGCCTGCTTCTGGGTTTGGAGCTCTTCCAGAGCAAGAGAATTTCAGGAGGCTAATCTTTGACTTGTCAAGGTTTACAGAAGGAAAAGGACAGGGCCTTTAAAGTAATATTTTAAAGGTGGGTAGCCTAAGGATGTGAGGCTTTCTAAAACAGAATGTTTCTGTTACCTCGTAACTTTATCTTCATGATGATTCTCTGAATTTGTAAATATTTTAAAATGTTTTTCAAAGCAGTCTAGTGGTCCTTGAAGTAGCCTGAGGAGTATCCTGAAGAAACACGTATCAGCCCATATATGGAACAAATATTTATTCTGTTTACTTTGTGGAAACTGCCCAGATGGTCCATTCATCACAGTCTTAATATTCCAGGGTCTTTTTATCATAACCTTGGAATTGATAACATTATTTGAATTGCTTAGAATTTTAGTCTACATGGGTTTATCGCACATAAACCTGTTGGAGAGGCCATAGAAGGCAAACTGTAGGCATGTCCCACTTCTGTGACTCTCTGCACAGTTACAGTCTTTTGGATGCTGTTACAAGTGATACATAAGCAAAACCGTAAGCTCCCAGCACAGCAGGACTTGCTGGGCTGAGCACAATGTAGAGTGTGTGGTTACGTAAGTTACTCTCACTGCTCTTCGCTGGGAAGCCAACAGAGAAAGCTTCAACAGCATTTAACAGCGGAAGAGACACAGGGATCTGGGGTGCTCTGAGCACAACTTTGAAGCACTCTTCGAGAGCTGTGGGAATAGCATCTTAGAATGGAAGCTTTTGAAGCCAGAAGGTTTTTTTTAAAAAAGAAATATTTTTTTCTTACTAAAGGAAATTTACCAGGAAAGAAGAAAATCCCACACAGTTATCCATCATTGTTTTTATTAAAAAAGCGAAAAGAGGAAAACACAATTGAAAAAACAAGCCCATTGTTGTTGTTTTTTTTAAATAAAGATTTAGGGTGGGGGGGCAGAGGGTGAGGGGCAAGCAGACTCCCCACTGAGCGCAGAGGCCCACGCAGGGCTCCATCCCAGGACCTTGAGATCACGACCTGAGCCAAAATCGAGTTATATTCTTCGCCGACTAAGCCACCCAGGCGCCCAACATTGTCTTTATATTATGCATATAAGTTTCTGTCATCTCTAGGTCTCCTTGGTTACTTATATGTTCATGTACTGTTATTTTCACATACCTGTCCTCTAAATGTATATTTTGCATCCAAAATTTTTCTAAAAACCTTTTGTTGTTACTGCATTTTATCTTTATAACTCTAATAGTCCATCTGGTTGACGAGTTTGCTGTTTCCTTGTTACTGGGTAGAGGACGTTTGCATTTTTGCCTATTGTAAATAAACAAGTTATGTGTGTGTATCACCTTTTATATTTTTAACTATTTCCTAAAGGTGAGTATCTAATAATTAGATTGCTGAGTCAGAAGGTAGAAACATTTTTTAATGGTTTTTGATACAGGTTAAATTATTTCCCAAAAAATATACCAGTTATAGTATACCAGCGCCATCTCTGGTTTCTCTCAGCCATATGCAATAGTTTTGTTGGGTTAAAACTTCCCCCCACTTTTTTTTTTCCCCTTGCTGGTTTACCTAATATGGCTTTAATTTATATTTCTTTGATAACTAGTAAAGCTAACTTTTTGGGATTTTACAGTATTTGTTTTTTTGGATTCTTGTGGGAGAGGCAGGTATTTGTACATAATTGGCTGCTAGTCCAAGAGCAGTAAACACTTAAAGGCTATATAGGGTTAGCGAGCTGTGGCTAGAGCCATCTTTGACTCACTCTGCTGAAGTATAGATTAGTATTGTGAAAACTGTCCTATACCTAATGTGTACAGGTTGGCATAATTCTGAATAATATACAGGAGATTACTTAATTTTTCTTTAGAGATTCTGAAAGACACTGAAACCCCTGTCAGGTCTTCTTAGGCTCCCCTCCTGTACTTTTTCTTTTTTCTTGTTTTTGTTTTTGTGTAGTTTGTAGATCTAGAAATGACAGGGAATTGAGCTAAATATTTAATTTCATGCATAGAAGTTATTTTATTTAAAAAAGATAACTAATTACAGGAGCTCAGCCTCAAAAATTAACTGAGGCCTTGTGCAGGATGTTGGTCTTAGCCTGAGGAGAAATAGACATTATTGAAAAGTTATAAGCAAGAAGGTGAGCCATCTGGATTTTGACAAGTTCACTCAAACTAACCTCCAGTATTGAGGTAACGGAAGCATCTGGATGTGGCCCCCTAAGAGCCATAGGAGGTAATAGAATAGAGATTCCATGAAACAAAGACTTAATGGTTTTATGGTGTTCAGGAATACTTGACACTTTTTGTTAGTTAGATGTTGAAATATATTTGATATGGAGAAAGGTGAGAATGGATTCTAGGGATCCGGTATGGACATTTTGTTAATGTAAGTGACAGGTAACTGGGAAGGGGAAGAGGAGGATAAAAGGGGTCTAGAGAGGGATTGGAGAAGAAATGGTTTGAGAGAGATTATGTTTATAAAATCAACAGAAGATAAGGTGAGTAGAAATGTTTTGTGGTTTTTTTTTTTTTTTTAAGATTTTATTTATTTATTTGACAGAGATAGAGACAGCCAGCGAGAGAGGGAACACAAGCAGGGGGAGTGGGAGAGGAAGAAGCAGGCTCACAGCAGAGGAGCCTGATGTGGGGCTCGATCCCATAACGCCGGGATCACGCCCTGAGCTGAAGGCAGACGCTTAACCGCTGTGCCACCCAGGCGCCCCAGAAATGTTTTGTGTTTAAGTGTATTATCTTTTTTGTTATTTTCTTAATATTTAGCGATGTACATTTTATATTTCAGATGAATTTGCAACTGATTCTCTGGATTGGGCTGATCAGTTCGATTTGCTGTGTGTTTGGCCAAGCAGGTAAAAAAAAAAAAAAAAGTTTTCATTGTCTTTTCATTTCAGTGTCTTGTATTACTTTTTGACCAATTAGATTCTTGAGCAAATCTAAACCACATCATGCTGCTCCTTCTGAAAGCCGTGCAAGGGCCGCCTCTCACTCAGGGTAAAGGTTCTTGGAGTGGCCTGTGAGGCCCTTCATTGCCCAGCCCCTCGCTGCCGTCACCCAGAACAGCGGCAGGGCGGGTTGGCTAAGGAAATGCTGAAGTGGTAGGAATAAAGAACACTACAGAAAGGTCTTTTAAGACTGTAATAGGCTGTTTAAGTGAGCATGGAGAAAGCAAGGGTGTGAAATATATTTAGAAGAAAATAAAGTGAACGTGTAGAATGATGGATTATGAACAAACCCTTAATGTCTTAAAAAAATTAAACCAGGAACAACTGACTTTCTAGAAGATATTCTTACTCTTGATCAAAAAGTCTTGCAAAATGTTGGCATTATCTCGAAGAGGAATGAAACATAAAGCCAAAAATATATTTAATCCTCTTAACAAACATGGTGCGTCCACATCTGCAATAATGGATGAGCCGTTCTCTTCTCCAAATCTCAGAAAATGCATTGTCTAGAACAATTATTTGATCTTAGAACAGGAAGGACATGGAAAAATGAAGAAAAACCTTAAAGGAAATTATTGATAAAGTTGATTATGTAAAACCAACAACAACATAAAAACCCAAAGTGTCTGGATGTCAGAACACCATCAAGATGAGAAATGAAACAAAGGTTTAATTTCATAGCATGTGTTGAGATCCAGTAAAAATACATGAATGTGATAGAAGAAAAATTAGCAAAGGATATAAAAATATACAAAAGAAATGGTCAGTAAAATATGATAAAAATGAAACCTTAAATAACTGACGATAGAATTGATATTCTAATTTATATGCATTAAATGAGTAAAAGATTCTTTATATTAAAAAACTACTTGGGGGGCGCCTGGGTGGCACAGCGGTTAAGCGTCTGCCTTCGGCTCAGGGCGTGATCCCGGCGTTATGGGATCGAGCGCCACATCAGGCTCCTCTGCTGTGAGCCTGCTTCTTCCTCTCCCACTCCCCCTGCTCGTGTACCCTCTCTCGCTGGCTGTCTCTTTCTCTGTCAAATAAATAAATAAAAAAATCTTTAAAAAAAAAAAAAAGTACTTGGTGTTTGTCAAAAGTCTGGTGAAAATGGTACTTGTATACTGCTTATAGGATTATAAATTTGAATATTACTTCTGGATAGAAATTAGTGTATACTGAGAATATTAAAAACATGAATACCCTCCAACTCAGTATTTTCTTTTTTATTTGTGCTAAGGAAATGATCAGAGTTTTACATCATGGGAATGGCCCTCAGAATGGGTGGATGTATGTGCACGTACATATATACATGTATTTGGAGAATTCGTGTGTGCATGTGAGCAAGTATGTGGAAACTACGCCTGTATGCAATTGAAAAGAATCTAAATTTGTCCAACATCAAGTAGGACATATTAACATAATAAAATATGTAATCATTAAAAGCCATATTTTTAAAGAATTTGTAATGAAACACTTAGGATAAAGTATAAAAAGTAGTATGCAGGGGCACCTGGGTGGCACAGCGGTTAAGCGTCTGCCTTCGGCTCAGGGCATGATCCCGGCATTATGGGATCGAGCCCCACATCAGGCTCCTCTGCTATGAGCCTGCTTCTTCCTCTCCCACTCCCCCTGCTTGTGTTCCCTCTCTCACTGGCTGTCTCTATCTCTGTCGAATAAATGAATAAAATCTTTAAAAAAAAAAAAAGTAGTATGCTAAATGTATATTCTCAATTTATCCAAATAATGTCTATATGCGTGCTTCCTTGCTATTTTTTTATCTACATAAAAAAAGATTGAAAAAAATATACAAAAATGCTAATGGTAGTTATCTCTTAGTGAATTATGGGTGATTTTTGGTTTGTTCTTTATGCTTTTATGTACCTTCCAAATTTTCTGTTATGAATATTTGTTAGATTTAGAATCGGAGAAGACACACTGGAGACAGTTCATGTTAGTACTCACCACACGGAAGGCAAGCTGATCCTCACTCAGGTGGATTCAAAGAAACATGAGACATGCTTTGAACATAGAGCCTAAAAAAGGCATGGGATTGTGGAGTGGATGAAGAGGGGCTTTTCAAGTATTTAATATACTAAAAATGAAGGGAAAGCTTTTGCAGATGCTTTCGTGGGTATGGGTGTGGTAGTAGGAGTTAAATGAAAAGAAATAGTATTTTACCCTGTTGTAAGAAAACTCCTGATAGTTATGACCATCCAACGTAATAGATCCTGAAATTATGCCTTTGATGAAAAGGATGAATATATAGATTACTGGTACGTAGTCTGTATAGAAGACAAGAACGCTAGCTATCTTTTCATGGCTTTCTATGCCAAAGTAATCTAACATCACCTCTTTGGGGTAGGTCTGGATCAGTGTAGTAACAATGATTATATGGTATGTAATATAATGTAATGTATAATTATAAAATATAACGTGTAACAATATATGACATCATATGTTGTGTTATTCATATTTAAGGTTTATATGCATTGTATTATTTGTCATTGTAATCATTTTTCATTATTTTCTGTCTTGAAACTTCAAGTAAAGTTGTCTCTTCTTTGTGTGTCCTGACAGATGAAAATAGATGTTTAAAAGCAAATGCCAAATCATGTGGAGAATGTATACAAGCAGGGCCAAATTGTGGATGGTGTACAAATTCAGTAAGTAAAATTGCTCAAGGCCTTTCCATTTACTCTCTAGTCATTTACTGTGGGCCAATATTGTATCTTTGGGAAATGTTAGCTGTGAATTTTCACTTAAATCAATGTTTATTGAATTAAGTATCAACTCTGTGTCTATACATGATGGTCTAGAGGTGTGCTGTTCAGTACGGTAACCGCCAGGCCCATGTAGCTGTCGAGCACTTGAGACGTGCTCCAAATTGGTCCTACTTGAGAATTGCTATAAGCCTCAGATACATCCCAAAGTTTGAAGACTTAATGATAAAAAAAAAATCATTAATAATGTTGAAATGGTAATAGTTTATATATATTGTTAAAATAATTTCCCTTTTCTTTTTATTTTGTTTTTTAGTGTGGCTACTAGGTAATTTTAAAATACATATATAGCTCACCTTTGTGGCATGCATTATATTTCTGTTGATAGCTTCCCCCAAATCCCTAGCCATTTAATTTGACTGTTTTAGATTTTGCCCTTTTTTTGTAGGGAGAGGTATAAGCTAACCTTCCTAATTATATTTGAGTTAGAACTGATACAGAATTGATTTGCATCCCAGTAAAAACCCATTGAGGTTAGGGTTTAACTTTTATTCACTTTTGTCATCTGTGTACATTGCTTAACTTGATACCTTTCACAAAGCCTACTAAATGTTAAATGAATAAATAAATGTGTGGATGACTGTCAGAACAGGAAGTATAGGGAGGTCACTTTGAGGATATATGATTTATTCATAGAGCGAATAATATCAGAAGGTCAAAGTTTTATTGTCTGTTTTTACTCAGGCATCTGAATCCATACATTGCAGCTGTCGGTTTCATAGGTGTAACTGAACTGGTCAAATATCAGATATTTCGTATGGTTTGACCATACGAAAGACAAAATTAGAGGTTTTTGTTTTGTTACTTCAAAATTTTTCTAGTGATACTTTCTGTTCTCCTGAAAATGGTATTCTGGAATTCAGTTTGTCTCAGGCAGGGCTTACTTGCCAAACTGTTCTTTAAATATTTTAGCCTTTGAAATTTGTGGCATGATTTTGGAATGTGTTTAGTGAAATCTTGTTTGAGTTACAGTCTTAAAGTTTCCACGCGAGGCTACTGCGCTTTGGTAGTATTTTAGGCTTGATGATACATAAAAGTAGTTTAGCTTCGAACTGTTTAACCCTTTGTATTCCCTTCCAGTTGTTTTTCTAATTACATAAATGCTCTCATTAGTGTTGTGTTTCCCTTAAAAATAACTGATTGAAACCATTGTGTATTCTTTGTATTTAAATATCGTCACTTATGCAACACCATGAAACAAATACCATATAAAATTGAACATAAAATGACCTGAAAGAAAAGCTGTTCCTCACTTTCCCAATGCCAAGATTAAAAAACAAAAGAAATCTTTGGCTTAATACAACTACATATAAAATTTTTAGGGGTATATGTGAAATACTCAAATGTCTGTTATAATAATTGATTATTATAGGTACACATTTTAAGGTGACACATACCCACCACACACTAATGTCATTGTTTTTCTCCACTCAGATTTCATGAAAAACTTGTTTCCAAAGATTTTACATATATCTTAACAGCAGTGTTTTTGCTTTCACTGATACTTCTTCACTCATCTGATAAAATTTTTATTTCCATCTAAGTTGTTGGAGGTATAACACGTTATGAAATCCTATTACTACTGGATATTTTACCCCAAGCCACAAGTAGCATTTATGTACCATTCAGACCTTTTTTATTTTTATATTTTTAAAATGCACCATATGGAAATAGACTCATGACCTTGTCATGTGATCAGATTTTACTGTGATTATTGTTTCATATGTCATGTAATCACCACTGTGATTATTGTTTTTCAAAATGAATTTTAAAAGCCTTATTTAAAATAATAGCCAAAACTTGAAATTTTTTCATATCTCCAGAATACTTACTAACTCTGTGTTAAATTTCTCTGTCTCCTTTTTAAAAATTGCATCATTCATTGAGACACCTTCAGGCTAATATGTTTTCCCTAAACACTGAGTTGTTCAAAATAATGTGAGGAGAACGCTGCATAATATGAAGGATTTACATAGGACTTCTTAAAGGGAAATTTTGGGGAAAAAAATTGTCCAGTATTTGGTTATATACATTATTTATTAGTGGTCATTAAGCATACTGAATATGTGATTTTCATTGAAGAAATTTCTTTGATTTAGATACTTTGAATTTGAAGGTGGGACAGTTAAAATGTACACTTAGGTCAGTCCTAAGTATTGCTAAAGTAATACATTACGAATAATATTTATAAAGGGATTACTCTTCTAGAGAATGAGTTCATTTGTTTTTAAACAAGAGCATATGATTTGGGTAAAGGGAACATTTTGTTTAAAAACCAGAAATGAAGTATGTTAGTTGTGTCACTTGATTTTTGCATTTTGATTGCATATATGCAATTATATTACACAGAGTGTTTGATCATTATGCTATTATTTATACCTATATTTTGTATGTCACTTAGACGTTTTTACAAGAAGGAATGCCTACTTCTGCACGGTGTGATGATTTAGAAGCTTTAAAAAAGAAGGGTTGCCATCCAGATGACATAGAAAATCCCAGAGGCTCCAAAGATATAAAGAAAAACAAAAATGTAACCAACCGTAGCAAAGGAACAGCAGAGAAACTCCAGCCAGAAGATATTACTCAGATCCAGCCTCAGCAGTTGGTTTTGCAATTACGATCAGGTACAGAAATCTAATTGTATGAATACATCTGTTTCAGCTTGAGCTTTCTGACGACTTTATATGAGCCTCTTTTGAGTTTTCCTTCGAGGCTTCATTTTCACATATGGACCAGCACTCAAACAGAAATGTGGAATATGTCAAATTTTAGAAATTTTTTGCAGACATAGCAATTTGTAAGACACGTATACTGAAATAATGAAGGTTGCCTAATGTCCAAAGCAAATTCCGTAAAAGAGAAGGTATTAGGTTTAGTGGGTTTTAAAAATAAAAGTGTCCATCCTGTGGTGTAATTATGTAATATAAACACACCATTCTAACCCATGTTTCTCTTTGTATTTGTTTAATGTTGTTAACATATTAAGTTTTGTAAGAATCTGTGACAGTCCTGCATCGAAAAAAGAAAACAGCCTTTTTCCTACTCTTTCCAGTTTCCGTCCTTTTTCTCTCAAAACAATGGTGCACAGTCATTGTCTCCATGAGCTCCCCTCTTGACCACTTTTCAGCCTGCTTCTCAACCTGTTCTGACAAAGCTCTGCCTTCCCCTTGAACCACCAAACCTAGTGGACTCTTGCCAGGCCCTTTTTTTTTTTCTTTTTTTTTTTAACGTTCCTGTACCAAGTAACACCTTTGAACTTCTTGAAATGCTCCCCTCTTGGCTTCTGTGATATCACTCCTGGTTTTTCTTATCTTTTAACATTGCTTTCCAGTCTCCTTTTGGTGTCTTTCTACTTCCTTCCTCTTTGCAGTCCGCTTAATTGTTAGTTTTTCTCTCATGGCTTTAAAACCGTCTGTGTGCTGTGACGTAGCCTTTTCTCTTAAGCCCCAAACCCATTCACACAGCTGCCTGCTAGAAATCTGTATAGAGAATATCTACAAGGTAACATGTGATGATTTTTCACCCATTCTCTTTCTCCTCTATTTCCTGAGTGAATTATATCTTAGCGCCTCTTGTGTCTCTCTCTCCCCTTCCTATTCCTCATGGTTTCGGTTCAGATCTTCCTGTCTTCCTCTAAGATTTTTGTAGTAGTTTCTCAACAGTCTCTTTGTCTCTGTAATTCATTTAAAAAACTTTTTTGCCAGGTTTTTGAAAGTAAAAATCAAGTGATATTATTTACTTAGATATAAACAAAGAATAGCGTGTTTTAGAACTTGAGTCTCCAGAAGCTCAGGTGTATGCTGTAACGTGCCCTGCCTTACCCACCCCAGTCTGATATGTGCTGTTCCATCGACTTGTTGCCCTTGGTCATAGTTCTACATTGTAGAACTGTGTCCGTCTTGTCCACTGTGGAGTATTGTCTTTTTCATCCTGCACGCCCAGGGTTTGGCATGGTAAGTTGTGTGTTGACATGGAGTACACGCCCATTTAGTTAGCCTATGGACTTCCCAGGCTTTTGTAAAAATTATGGCAATAATGCATTTCGTTTTGTAGTGTTTATTCTGGAAGTCCAGTTTGGTTTTTGTCATTTGCTTTTGATTGCTAGCAACTAACTTCATTTTCTTTTCTTTTTTTTTTTTTATAAAGATTTTATTTATTTTTTGACAGAGATAGAGACAGCCAGCGAGAGGGGGAACACAAGCAGGGGGAGTGGGAGAGGAAGAAGCAGGCTCATAGCGGAGGAGCGTGATGTGGGGCTCGATCCCAGACTGCCCGGATCACGCCCTGAGCCTAAGGCAGATGCTTAATGACTGCGCCACCCAGGTGCCCCAACTAACTTCATTTTCTAATCTCTGTTTAATTAGGGGAGCCACAGACATTTACATTAAAATTCAAGAGAGCTGAAGACTACCCCATCGATCTCTACTACCTTATGGACCTCTCCTACTCTATGAAAGATGATTTGGAGAATGTTAAAAGTCTCGGAACGGATCTCATGAATGAAATGAGAAGGATTACTTCAGACTTCAGAATTGGTAGGATTATTGAGAATATTAATAATTTTCATTTGTATAAGTCCTGGCAGTTTTGTTCTTCACCATATACTTGTGAAATAAATAGGCCAGTTTTTAGCCTTTTCTTTCTGAGAGGAAACATATTCCTGTCACATATCTAGTAATTTTTGTGCCTCTTTGTTCCTCTGTTACTTTCGGCTATTGTGTTACCTAACAGATTATACCACTTAGATAATGAAATGCATGCTTGTTTTCACAGAAATGTATTCATTCATTTGTTGGATTATTTTATAAGCATGTTGAGAGCTCCACTTCTATTTCATTACTAATTAATACAACCACACCTGTCTGTACAGCCTAATCTCACTTCACACCTGGATTTTTCTTATTGTAATGATTTCCTTTCCAAACTTTATTATTAAAATCTTATTTCTTATGAAAGATTGACTTACATGTGGTAACACAACTTTATTCTTTTTCATGCAAGTTTGTCCACCCATCTATCCATCTCTCTATATGAATTTTTCCTTCACAGGATTTGGCTCATTTGTGGAGAAAACTGTGATGCCTTACATCAGTACAACACCAGCTAAGCTCAGGAACCCTTGCACAAGTGAGCAGAACTGTACCAGCCCATTTAGCTACAAGAATGTGCTCAGTCTTACTGATAAAGGGGAGGTATTTAATGAACTTGTTGGTAAACAGCGCATATCTGGAAATTTGGATTCTCCCGAAGGTGGCTTTGATGCAATCATGCAAGTTGCTGTTTGTGGAGTAAGTACATTCATTTCCTACAAACGGACATTACTTGTGTGAATTTTAACTGTGATTTTACTATCAGTTGGTACAGAAAAACTACCTACTTACCAAATCATACTTCACGATCCTGAGGAGTATAGAATTTGATCCCTTAAATTCCCTCCCGCTACACAAGTGCTTTGTAAAAGCAGATTTAATCATTACGTCCCTATTTAAACGGGGCAGCTACTTCAATCATACTGCATCTTAAAAGCCAGAATGCTCATCATTTGAAACAGTGGGGCCACACAGCTGTACTTTGGCTGGTGTTCTAGATTTCTAGAAGAGGTGCAGGTGTCCTGACTCTCTGGCTCGTGCCGGAGATGGAGTTGCACTTGGTCAAGGTGTCACCAGGAGCGTTGAGAGACCTCAGCTGGAACAGCGTCTCCAATGCCGTTTCCCTTGGATGGGTTCTGCTCTGCCCGTCATCTGTGAAGGATGTCTTCCCTGTGTCTTAGTGATTCAAGCAGCAACTTTTTATGTCCTACTTTGTAAGCTATAGGAGAACATATATTTTGAGAAGTTGTAGCATATTAATCATTTTAATTGTAAGAATTTTAGTAGTGGAAAGCTCATCTCCATTTAGACTAGTGATAGAATTTTAAATGAGCCATTTAGCAGCTGAAGATTTTGAGGTGACCTTTCACGACATGGCTGCAGCTGGAACCAGAGAGCACTTGAGGTCAATAAGGTTTGTCTTAAGTACCTACTTCTGTCTTATTTCCCCCCGCTTTTTTCCTTATAGTACATTCCCTAGAAGACCTTCATTGATTCCAGATGCTTCTTAATGGTTATTTTTTCAACCAGTTTTTGCTAAAGTGCTTAACTATATCCAAGATAATGATGTGGTGTAGCAAGATGGTTCAGTGGTTGAGAGAACAGTCTTTAGACTGCTAGGACACTGTTTCACACTTTCCCGTTGCCACTGAGTCTGGACAATTTGCTTAGCCAAGCTGGAGGGCTGTTTCCTTCTCCATAAGAGGGGATTATGATAGACATACCCGATAGGACTGTTATAAAGTTTAAATACAGTAATGCATGTAGAGTGCCAGGGAGCTCTCAGCAAATATTAAGTACTATATTATTGTTACTTTTGATTTCTCCCTGGGGCGGTTGTCATTTAAGGGCAGTTTCTGCTTTTAAAAGGGGAAGAAAGACTAATATTCCAGGTAGTGCTTAGCCTGCCACCCTCCTCTTGCAGCTACTGATTCATGATCCTCTTAGCTGCTCAGTGTGGAGAGAACATTCTCTGGGCTGCCTCCATCTGTGCCTCAGCCAGTGGGATTAAAGCTAGCCATAGCACCACGGCCACTGCCATCTTTCTTTGTTTATCATGCTGACTGAGTAACTGTTCCACCTGCTTCTCTAGAAGCAATGTACTAATGTGTGGATTGCCAGCATCAGCACACTTAATTCCTGCCTTCAAGGAATTGACAGTTTTATGGGGATATACACAGATGTATAGAGTAAATTTAGAGAAATACAATTACAAATTTACCATAAAGAGAAGAGGATTTTATTGCTACTTTTTTTGTTTTTTTAAGATTTTATTTTTAAGTAATCTCTACACCCAAAGGGGAGCTTATAAGCCCTAGATCAAGAGTCACATGTTCCACCAGCTGAGCCAGCCAGGTGCCCCTTTATTGCTACTTTAAATCTTTGTTGAATGAGGAGGAGAATAAAATACATGAACAAATAAACAGTACCGATGAGGTATACTGGGTGGAATTAAGCAGGGCAGGTCTTTGAAAAAGATAATTTCTTCCATAGTTAAAAAAAATAATGCCTAATGTGGAGGTTTGATAAAGGAGGTATATACCTGAGAAGCTATGAGCAGGATGGAAGGAAGGGTGGGAACATGGCAGCAACAGTAGGGTAAAGTGCGGAATGGGCTGAAACGTTTTTATGTCCCCGTTAAATGCCTATTGTGTGCCTAGCACTGTGCTGGCTCCTGAGGTATGATGGTGAGCAGAGCCAGATGTCCCTGCCCCACAGGGAGTGAGCTTACCTTCTACTCGGGGAGGGAGACATTGATATTAAAAGATACAGTTTTTAAAAAGAGCTGAGAAAAGTGGACAACCGGCAAGACACAGTTTTCGTGGGGGGTGGAGGGGCCTTCTGCAGTGGGCTCTGCAGGTATCCGTAGGAGTCTTGGCATTGCAAAAGGACAAGCTAAGGAGAAGGTCTAGAGTGAGGTTAAAAGTGCGGTGGAGGGGCGCCTGGGTGGCGCAGTCGTTAAGCGTCTGCCTTCGGCTCAGGTAGTGATCCCAGCATTCTGGGATCCAGTCCCACGTCAGGTTCCTCCGCTGGGAGCCTGCTTCTTCCTCTCCCACTCCCCCTGCTTGTGTTCCCTCTCTCGCTGGCTGTCTCTCTCTGTCAAATAAATAAATAAAATCTTTAAAAAGAAAATGCGGTGGAGCCTATGTGAGGATGACAGCTTTATGTACAGCGATTGTGGATAGTATTTATAAATTGAAATCTTTTTCTTTTCAAGTCATTGATTGGCTGGAGGAATGTCACACGGCTGCTGGTGTTTTCCACGGATGCTGGGTTTCACTTTGCTGGAGATGGCAAACTTGGTGGCATTGTTTTACCAAATGATGGGCAGTGTCACCTGGAAAATGATGTGTACACAATGAGCCATTATTATGTAAGTGCTGAATTCCTTACATATTGAATGGATTCATGTGGAATTTTGGTGTTTAATGCTAAGAGTATTGTGGGCGACTGGCTTGGGGGTTTGTTATTTTGGTAAGTACAGGCCCTAACCTAATGTGCAAGGAAGCTGGTATTGCTGTGTCTAAAAATGTGGTTTTGTGCTGGCTTCCTGCTGCATAGACAAGGGCCTCAGTCGGTGAAAGGAGCTGCTTGGACACTCTCACTCTGTGCCTCAGCCCGTGGCTGTGTCTCTTCTCCCTTGCACACAGCATTTTGTAACAAATTTGATACTGTTTCTAAACAGATAATTTGTATAGTCCTGTACTCATTTATGTAAGATTTTTGGAAGTAGGCACTCTGCTTTTACTGAAAAAAGATTGGCAAATTATTCAAGTTCTAGAAGAAATCTAAACCCTGGTGAATTTTGGTGATTTATGATACAACCTGTAGTTATTGGCAGTTCTTTAATTTCATTGTTTAACATTTAATAAACATAGAGCTTGCTTTTTAAAGCTTTTTATTATGGAAGTTTTTATATAGATAAAGATAGAAGATTGGAAACGCTTATGTACATACCTCCCACTTCAGCAATTATTTGTGTTATTTCAAGCAGTCTTATGTAAGCAATCCACTTATATATGCACATCATGATTTTCAAAAAGTATTGAAAAACTGGACTACATTGCATGTAATTACATACTAAATTTTATTTAATTTCTTAGGATTATCCTTCTATTGCTCACCTCGTCCAGAAACTAAGTGAAAATAACATTCAGACAATTTTTGCGGTTACGGAAGAATTTCAGCCTGTTTACAAGGTAAATATATATATGTATGGGATAAAAAGAAACCAATTTCTAGACCCTTCTTCGTATCTAGTCATTAGAAGCAAAATCTTATGTCTGTTTGAAATGTGGGAAAGTGTTACTAGCCAGACAGACTGGATTTTACAACAGTGATTTATATTAATTTTTAATCACATAAAGCTAGCTTTTTTCATGTTCAACTCCTTAATTTATTTAGGAAATGGCTAGGGTGCTTGTACTTAAGTATTTTACATACTTAGTCAGTACTAATCGGTTGAATAAATAGTGTTTGTATCTCACATGTTTTATCTTTTCATTTCAGGAACTGAAAAATTTGATCCCTAAGTCAGCAGTAGGAACATTATCTGCAAACTCCAGCAACGTGATTCAGTTGATTATCGATGCCTACAACGTAAGTACATTCTGAATAAGATCTCTTAGACTCCTCATATTTAATATCAGGCCTTTTCTGCACTGTGTGATCATCAGTAATTAAGCACAAATACTCTTTTTTAAAGATTTTATTTATTTGAGTGAGAGAGAGCAGAGTGAGAGAGAGCACGAGCAGGGGTGAGAGGAGAGGAAGAAGGACAAGCAGACTCCCCGCTGAGCAGGGAATCTGATGTGGGGCTCGATCCCAGGACCCTGAGATCATGACCTGAGTCGAAGGCAGACCTTTAACCAACTGAGCCACCCAGGTGCCCCATCTTAACTTTTTAATCATGTACAGTATTTTGAAGAATTTTAATTTGAGCCTGTTTCTCTCAGGTCTGTGTTTTCTGGTCACTCAAGACTTGGCTCCAGATCTTTTATTTAAATAATAATTGTTTTCTTAATAGTTCATTTGCCCATTGGTTTTATGTATTCGGTGTACTTTATAGTAGCATTGTGTTTACCTTTCCTGTGTGTGATTATTCTTTCTTTTAGTCCCTTTCCTCAGAAGTCATTTTGGAAAACAGCAAATTGCCAGAAGGAGTAACAATAAATTATAAATCTTACTGTAAGAATGGGGTGAATGGAACAGGGGAGAATGGAAGAAAATGTTCCAATATTTCCATTGGAGATGAGGTATGTTGTATAAGCATTTTCTGAAGAAAAGAAAAAATTGCTTGTTTATAAGCAAATCTAGTTTATTATTTGAGAAACAATAAAAGAAATGAGCTTTTTGAAATACTTTTTAGATTTAAATTGCTTAGTTAATTTGTTTTTTTCCTTCAAGGTTCAGTTTGAAATTAGCATAACTTCAAATAAATGTCCAAATAAGGATTCTGAAACCATTAAAATTAAGCCTCTAGGCTTTACTGAAGAAGTAGAAGTTATTCTTCAGTTCGTCTGTGAGTGTGAATGCCAAAGTGAAGGCATCCCTAGCAGTCCAAAGTGTCATGAAGGAAATGGAACATTCGAGTGTGGAGCTTGCAGGTGAGCTGAGGTTGTTGGAGAATGACAGAGGTACATTAGGTTTAGAAAGTTATGGGCATGCTCTTTTGAGAAATCCAGAAAAAAATCTATTTAGAGCAAGTAAATTCTTCGTCCCAATCACTGTTGCTCACCACAAGATCAATTTGATGATCTTGTGTGTTATTTATAGAAAGTTCTTCCCTGCCTTTTTCCTTCTTCAGAAGATATTCTTTGAAATAAAAGGTTTGATAGCCATCAAAGGCATATATTTAACAAATTGTTAAGTTGGCCTTTGGGTTTTTCCCTCATATAATAGCAACCTGAATTTTCTAGAGCTAAATAAGCCTGTATTAAAATGCGTTTATGGAAAAGCGCTTTAGGAAGATACATCAAACTTATAATGGTTTTATCTGGAAATGAAACTAGGAAGCAGCAAAGGGTGTTCACCTTGTGCATGTACTTCTGCATTGTTGGAATGATTTTTTAAAAAATATATTTTGTGAAAGTAAAAAGAAAACACTATTTTCTAAACATAGAACCTACTAACAAAACTGTAATCGAATGATTTAAAATTTTTTTTACACTGTGGAGGTTACCTTTTAATTACAAATTAAAGTTGAATATACTTTGAATACAGCTTTCTCCTTGAAAGAGAGGAGGAAGGGGAGAGTATTTTGATCTAAATGTCAGCCCCAAATGACTAGGCTTTGAGGGGTTTTTAATCATGAGAAAAATAAGTGGCTGGATTTCACCATCAGTTACTTGTTGTCTATTCTAAATAACAACTTAAATGTTATATTTTACTTTTTTATGTTGTATGTATCCTGACTGAGTCTTGTAGATCTGTTTTTAGTAAAATTCATTAACTAAAAAGATCTTAAAAATATTTTGTCTTTCTGGGATGCCTGGGTGGCTCATTCGGTTAAGTGGCGGGCTCTTGATTTCAGCTCTGGTCATGATCTCAGTCAGGGTTGTGGGATTGAGCCCCACGGGCGTTGGATCCATACTCAGTAGGGAATCTGCTTAAGAATTTTTTCTCTTCCTCTCTCTCCCTCAGTCTCTCCCTCAGCCTGCAGGCATGGGCGCACACTCACTCTCTCTAAAATAAATAAATCTTTTAAAAAATATATTTTGCCTTCCTTCCCTTTACATATTCACCAGATACAGAATTAGTATTTCCTGTGTCTATAAGCCTTGGGTATTCTAAAAATACAGTGTGTCTGAAAAGTCTGGACCCATAGGATATACCTGTTTTTAAATAGTATGTTATATTTTTAAATGATATGCTCAATATGTTTTTCTTCAACTTCTATGCACCTTTTGGGGTGTGTTTATTGTACTTTTTTAGATTAACAGTTGGACCATTGCTTTACATTTAGAGATGCTTCTTCCATAATACCAGATGTAATAGCATATCATTTGAGAACAGAACTAATATACTCTTTTATTTTTTATTTTTTTTTTAAAGATTTTATTTATTTATTCGACAGAGATAGAGACAGCCAGCGAGAGAGGGAACACAAGCAGGGGGAATGGGAGAGGAAGAAGCAGGCTTATAGCAGAGTTNATAGAGACAGCCAGCGAGAGAGGGAACACAAGCAGGGGGAATGGGAGAGGAAGAAGCAGGCTCATAGCAGAGTTACCTGATGTGGGGCTCGATCCCATAACGCCGGGATCACGCCCTGAGCCGAAGGCAGACGCTTAACCGCTGTGCCACCCAGGTGCCCCAGAACTAATATACTCTTTTAAATAAGTTGATCCTGTATTCCCAAATTCTTTGTTTACCTGTTCAGTGCTAGATGATATTTTCATCTTGATAAAAATGGTTATTTTCCTGAAGACAGATTTTTTTCCCTAGGCCCTTGCATATATTGCATATGAACTTGGCCGCATGTGCGTGTGCGCACATATGAACACTTTTGTACACATCTGTGACATGTGGTGTGAACACTCCCATGTAATATAATTGTATCTTGAAGATACTGTTCATAGTCTTATTTCCTCTCCCAGTCTTTCTCACAGTATGACATGTTATTTTAAATTATTTTTATTTGATTTGATTGAAATTTTGGATTCTTTCTGTAGGTGCAACGAGGGACGTGTTGGTAGACATTGCGAATGTAGCACAGATGAAGTGAACAGTGAAGATATGGATGCTTACTGCAGGAAGGAGAACAGTTCGGAAATCTGTAGTAACAATGGAGAGTGTGTCTGTGGACAGTGTGTTTGTAGGAAGAGGGATAATACAAATGAAATTTATTCTGGCAAATTCTGCGAGTGTGATAATTTCAACTGCGATAGATCCAATGGCTTAATTTGTGGAGGTGAGAAAGGGGTCTGAAAATGGTTCTAAAATGTGATCCCATCTAATACAATAAAAAACGTTAGGAGTTTACTTGGTGAACAAGTAGAAAAAGGGCAGCACTGAGGGGTCAGTCCGTCCTTAGCTCTGTGTTCTTCCACATTACTGCTTATTTTGACTCTTAAGTCGGTGCCGTGGTTGGATATCTTTACCGTTACTATGAGAAATGATATTTTTAATCCCAGGAAATGGCGTGTGCAAGTGTCGTGTGTGCGAGTGCAACCCCAACTACACTGGCAGTGCCTGTGACTGTTCTCTGGACACGACCTCGTGCCTGGCCACGAATGGGCAGATCTGCAACGGCCGGGGTGTGTGCGAGTGCGGGGCCTGTAAGTGCACCGACCCCAAGTTCCAGGGGCCAACCTGTGAGATGTGTCAGACCTGCCTCGGTGTCTGTGCGGAACATAAGTAAGTATTTCCCAGGTGCAGAAACAGGTGGTATTTGCTGTCTAGTCACACTGGAAATAAAATATCTGGCACATGGTGGCCCAGTGGAGTCTTAAAAATCCTTTCTCAATCTCTGGTGTTTGTCATATGATTCTTAAGTGTGTCATAGGAGAGCAGTGGGTGCCATCACCTTGGTCTGAATTGGCTATGTAATTGAATCCCCATAGTAACCTTTGTGAAAGAAGTATTACCAGTTGTTTAATTACTATCTCTGGACTAAACTTAAGCAGAATTGAAGGTTTTGCCTTTTGAAGAACTGTTGTTGTGTCAACAACATATTGTTTAAATCACTTTGTGCTGCATATTTATAATGTCTAATAAGGCTAGTTTTATTTTACTACTTCTTTATTTCTCTTTTTGGATTTTAATTTAAACTGTACTATGTAATTTCACTAGGGAAACTAGCATCTTTATATTTAGTTTTTCCATCTAGAAGTGTCCTGGGCCTCTCCATTTATTCATATGAAATAGCCTTTAAGCAAATATTTATTTTAAATTTTAAATACATTTTTAATATAATTTGTGTTTTCACAGAGAATGTGTTCAGTGCAGAGCCTTCAATAAAGGAGAGAAGAAAGACACGTGTGCACAGGAATGTTCACATTTCAACATTACCAAGGTTGAAAATCGGGACAAATTACCACAGCCAGGCCAGGTGGATCCCCTGTCCCACTGTAAGGAGAAGGATATTGACGACTGCTGGTTCTATTTCACATATTCAGTGAATGGGAACAATGAGGCCATCGTCCATGTTGTAGAGACTCCAGGTAAAATCTGATCATTTCAAAACTCTTTTCATTTTCTTTGTCTTCTTTCTACTACTACTTAGGCCTCTTGGCATTTTCCCTAACACGCAGTAATGGCCTTCAGCTGGATTATTTTAGGTTCAAGTTAGGCAATTTTTAATCTCAAAGCTTAAAATAGTATTCTTAACTACATAAGAAATAAGGAAAAGAGAAAGTAAGTCTTAAGTGTTATGAGTGGAGAGTTTGAAGACTAAATGCGTGAATCCATATCAAAGTCTCAGCCTGACACTTACTTAACCAGGAATTCACTGGTACTTAGATCATTATTGATGATCCTTAAGTTTGAGCTTGATTTAGGTTTGGGTACCACCAGGAAAGATAATTTGTTAAAGGGTATTATAAAACATGAATTTGTTAGCTCCTCAGAAGATGAAACATTTTTTATTTTGATTTTTATAGGCACTTTTTTGTATATTCTTTGAAATTTTCTACATTTGTGTATAGGTTTTTGTGGGAATATAAGTTTTCATCTCTTTTGGATATATGGTAGGAATGGATTTGGGGGCATATGGTGAGCATATATTTAACTTTGTAAGAAATAGCCAAACTGTTTTTGAAGCCTCTATATTGTTTTGTATTTCCAGGTATGTGTTTGGCAAATATTGTTTCCCAGTTTCTGCTTCCTTATCTTTTTCACCTTTTTAACAGTGTTTTTTAAAAGACCAGAAGCTTTAATTTTGATGAACTACAATTTGCCAAGTTTTTCTTTATGGATCTTGCTTTTACTATTATATCTAGCACTCCTTGCCTAACTCAGGTTCTTAAGAACAGGATTTTTCTCCTGTGTTTTCTTCTCAAAGGTTTATAGTTTCTGGTTTTCCATTTAGGTCTATAACCCATTTTGAATTAATCTTAGTATATGGAGTGAGATTCAGTTTTTTGCATATGGATTTCTAGTAATTCTAGCACCATTTGTTGGAAAGACTGACCCTTCTCTACCTTTGTTGAAAAATCCGATAATCTTATGTATGCTGGCCTATTTCTAATCCTTTATTCTGTTCCATTAATCTGTGCATCTGACCTTTAGCCAATATACCACTCTATCTCAATTACTGTCACTTTATAGCTAGTCTTGTAATCTGGTAATGTGGTATGTCTAACTTTGTTCTTTTCCAAAATGTTTTTGAAACACTTTCCTAGTTCTCTGCCTTACTTGTACATTGAGAATTAACTTGCTGATATCCACAAAACTCCTGCCAGGATTTTGATTGGGATTGCATTGAGTTTATGTAGATCAGATTGGGGGAGCATTGACATCTTAACATTAATTTATTCAGGTCTTTGATTTCTTTCATCAGTGCTTAGTAATTTTCACATGCGAATCTTGTGCGTATTTTGTTGAATGTGTACATAAATATTTCATGATTTTTGATGCTGTTGTAGAAGGTACTGTTTTCTAAATTTCAATTTCTAATATGTAGAAATAAACTTCTGTGTAATATATAGAAATACCTATCATTTTTGTTTATTGATGATGTATCCTATGGCCTTGTAAGGTCACTTGTTAGTTCTAGTATCTTTTTTATAGATTCTTTGGAATTCTTTACATTTACTTATCTTGGGGTTTTATTCCTATATGTTTTTGATAAGAGACTAACCAGGTCTTTGTAGTTTTGGCCCTACTTTGCGTATATCAATCTTATGTGCTCATTCTTTCCTTTTTACTTTACAGAGTGCCCCACTGGTCCAGACATCATTCCAATTGTAGCTGGTGTGGTTGCTGGAATTGTTCTTATTGGCCTTGCATTGCTGCTGATTTGGAAGCTTTTAATGATAATTCATGACAGAAGGGAATTTGCCAAATTCGAAAAGGAAAAAATGAATGCCAAATGGGACACGGTAAGTTGCAGAACATCTAAAACATAAGGAGGTTTACAAAGTAAATGTAACATTTCTAAGACTTGTCTATTAACTTTAAAATTGATTATTAAAGTCCTCTTTAAGTATTTTATTTCCCCAGAAGTTCATCATTCAGAGAACTTGCATTTAGTGAAAAACAGAAAACATCTTAAATATATCCTATTAAAACAAAACATTATAAGAAAGTATCTTCTGGACACTGTGGTCAGTGTTTTTATTTCTGAATTTTGATCTTAAATCTCCTCTTCTGCCTTTTCATCTCATATAAAATAGAATTCTAAATAATGTTGTCTGTGTAGCAAGATACTCAGTGGAAAGCTTTTCTGAACCTCTCTCCTTTTTTTGCAATCGAAAGCAGCCAGACTCAAAAGGCCATGCATTATACAATTCCACTTGTCTGACATTCTGGAAAAGGCAGAACTGTAGGGGCAGAACTAAGTCAGGCTGGAGTGGGGGGAGAGGGCACGAGGGATCTTCTTGGGATGAACTGGTTTGTGGGTATGTATGTACAACTCTATACTTAAAAGACGTATATTTAACTTTCTGCAAATTATAACTCAGTAAACTTTGTAAAAATTTTTAAAAGCTGAAAGTGAGTGAAATGTTGTGCTAGCATATAATGTGCTTTGAAATATGAAGTCTGAGGGTGGGGTGGCCAAATGTTGGCCTTCATGTGTTTATCTTTTGACACAAGAAGGCGGTCTTCGGTAATTTGAGATTATAAATGAATTTTAGTCATTTGCATTTTACTGCAGTTTGGGTTTTTTTTTTTTTTAAATAATGATATTCAGAACTATAAAAGTAAAATTTATAAAGTAGTGAAAATTCTCTTACAGTGGTTAAACACTATACATGTTGATTTTTTTCTGATGAAATCATTAGAAACTATTTCTTTTACTTTAGCAAGAAAATCCGATTTACAAGAGTCCTATTAATAATTTCAAGAATCCAAACTATGGACGTAAAGCTGGTCTCTAAGTTGCCGTTCGTATTTTCTTTCATTTTCTGTCTTTGCATGTGAACTTTTATTCTTTTTTACTGCACTGCGTGTGCTTTATCACTGCTGCTGTTTTTTTTAAAGTCTGGCTTTATTTATACGGCTATATTGTGGCTTTTTTTGGTGTGTGTGTTAATTTAGAGTTAGTGTTTTGAAGAGCTTTAAAACAAGCTTTATGGTACAGAAGCAGCAGCTGGGTTGCAGTAAAAAGAGGATATGCTTTGTGGTCAGACAGACCTCTGGTCAGATCCCAGCCCTTCAGCAGCACTGAGCCACTTCGCTGTTCAGAGCTTAGTTGTCGCGTCTTTAACAGGGAGCCTCGAATAACCTCCGTTGTGTGGGTGTGGGTGTCGGTGTCTGCTAATGAGCTGCGTTACGTGAGATCAGCCTGTCACTTATA
Source organism: Ailuropoda melanoleuca (assembly GCF_002007445.2). Taxonomy (NCBI): domain Eukaryota; kingdom Metazoa; phylum Chordata; class Mammalia; order Carnivora; family Ursidae; genus Ailuropoda; species Ailuropoda melanoleuca. The sequence continues at coordinate 28,975,986 of NC_048232.1, read as the reverse complement.
ATCTTCACTACGCTCCTGCGCTGTGGATGGCATTATCCTTACATATGCATCACTACGTGTAGATTTTAGGGTGAAATAGTAAAAAGTAGAAGTGAAATCTAAATTGCAAAATAGAATAAATGCAACCTGGTGAAACATTTGTATAATATGCAACTACAGTATTATTGTTATTGGTTCTGGAACTATTTGGAGATTCTTTAATTCTTGATTTAAATCGAATGAAATTCCATTAAAAACCAGAAGACCTTTTTATATATATATATATATACACGTATATGTATATATGTGTGTGTATATATATATATATGTTCTGGTCATTGAGTGATTCTAATATTCAAATCTAACACTGAACTTTTAAAAAAAAAAAGACAACATAGACTTTAAAGAGAAAGTCCTGTTTACAGTTTTAAATAAACATTTAGTTGAAAACGTCACAGTTGTAATAAGGTTGCTTATCCTATTCACTAAGCTGGGGTAATCTATTTTGGTGAATGTATGTTTTACCTGAATGACAAATTTATTATTTTTTCTTTTGTTAGTAGTGGTCAGGATTTCCTTGTATCTGAATTTTCATGAAATGCTTCTAGCATATTTTAATATAATCATGGAAGGCCCTTAAACTGATTTAAAAGGTTATAAGAACAGATTCTCCTGGCTGGTGATCCAGAATTCCTCTTTCCTTTCCCAAGGACTGTTTTTGTTTAATTTCACATATTGGAAAACTGAGGCACAGAAGGGTGAGGTAACTTGACCAGGTTCACCACGACTAGTCAGCCGAAGGGCTCAGGTTAGGACCCAGGCAGTGGACTCTGGGGTCTGTGTTCCTGCCCACAACAGTGCACCGGCAGCAGTCACTCGTCTTCACCAGGCTCTGCTAACTAGTTCAGAAGACGTGGATCATTCTTTACAGGAATGACAGCTTTTTGACACGCGTAGTAACAGAGTAACAGAGTAACTGCATTGCACAAGCATTGTAACAGACGTGCCACCTGTGACATAGAAACCAACGCTGTTTTTTTTGCTTATTTACTGAGAGTGTCCTGAAAATACAGGAATGCTTAATATTTTTAAGAGGTAGGAAGGCCCAATAATATTAGAAACCATCACTTGTCAAATTTTCTTTTATTTCTAAGCAGATTTTAAGACTTTTGCAATGGCAAAATTAAATTTGATGGCAGAAGATTACAGTCACTTTCATATATGGGTAGGCTGGTACATTTTTGTATTAGTTTAGACTTGTGTTCTTCTCTTTCCTGATCCTTTCCACAGAGTATTTTTAGAAGGAAACTGATATGCTCAATTTTTTCTTTCTTTCTTTCTTCCCTTTTTAGTGTGGGGGGGGTAGATCAGAAACAGTCAAATATTGACAATTCCATTTGGTTACTTTGCAAATGAGATAAATTTCTGTGAATCCTATTAAAAGGTGTAATTTCCACCTTCACTACACATTAAATTGTACTTTGAAGGAAATTGTCAGTAATAGTGAGACTTAATGGTTATATCATTAATTTTTGGCTAAAATGTTATTTCTTCACCCAAAATAAGCCTTTTGGATAACTCAAGAGGTAAAAGTTTGGTTAAAATTTTATTATTCATTAGTGAAATCTTGGTGAATTCATAGCTACAGGTTATTTTGAAGTGTTTTCTCATGAAAAATTAAAGTAGAAATAAACAATAGAAATTAATGAATGAGCATCACGAAATGAAAATAAATTACAGCTTGTGAAACACTTTACTGATATGGGACCAGGGTTTGCCAATGAGTGAATCATGTCATTAACATATTTCAGATAATGAGCAGGTGCCGTAATTACTGCGTGAGACTACTATGTAGGTACATTTAAAAAATCAAATTATGAACTTTATAATTTTAAAGTGGATTAAAAAATTGTCTATCTTCCATGCTGTTATACAAATTTAAATGTAGATTCCTAATCTCTCACAGTTGTATATTGTATATCTAATATGTTCTATTACAGAGATGATTCTGTCAGTCAGTTCAGTGTGCGAACAAAGATGACATTTTACGGAGTACAGAGGACTTCACTTCTGAATATAACCCTATTCTCTTGATTTAAATATGCTTTTGATTTTTTTTCTCAAGATGTGGGGTTGCACTCTGAACCATGGAAACTAATCTGGTTTATTTTAGTTTACCTCCATTTAAAATGATGCCTGACACAGATAGTTTAACTTTACCTCTAACCTTGCATGTTAAACTTTGTTTGGATGTAATAATAAATACATAAATGTTTGTGTATATGAAAAGGCAGACTTTTCTCCAAAGGTAAGTTTCTGTCTTATGTACTTTGGACTCATCAATAATTTGGGTATTTTTTTGTTTTGGGGGGGTTTTTTGTTTTGGTTTTGTGTATGTGTTTACCTTCCTTATAATTCTTAAGTAAGAAATGTTAGATTGATCTAATGTACTGTTTTAAAGAAAAATGGTGATTTGCTTTCTCAGTGTATTTGGAAGAATCTAGTTCTAGCCTCATATGCTGAATAGGAAGATGGAAATAGAGTATAACTTACTTGTACTATATAACTTGCTAAGAATGTAGTTGCCAGGATCCAGTTTCCTGTCTCCATTGTGAAATGTCTGCTGTAATGTCTGTGTAATAATGTATTAGCTTCAATTGGATAAGAGATAGGAAATTGATACCCTGTATATTTTTTTATCATCCAGATATTATAATGTTTGTCCCTGAAGGATCCTGAGTTCCATGTTTCTGAAATGACTGGTCAAGTTGTATTTTGTGGGGCGGGGTTGGGCTCGGGCTAAGGCATATTGTCCTGTCTTAATAGGAATTCAGACTAACTGTGGATCTGAAGTTGTTGTAGTGGTTTATGTGGTGTGTTTCAGGACCACCCAGCTTTACACGCCATACTTTTCCTCAGTGATTTCCCATCTATGGGATAGAACTCAGTCTTTTTTTAGCATGACAAACAGGACCTTTAGGATTTAGCACTTTCTTATCTCCTCTCCCTTGCTCACACCTCAAAACATATACTCACACTCACATGTACACTCTTAAAAACTTCTAAACCGTATATATTTCTACACAAATGTGTCGTTCGTTTCCCTAGACCTTGACTTTGCATATGAACTTTGACTTTGCATGTGTTTCTGTTTATCTTTTAATATTTTATCTCTAGTCAGTTTCTCTGTGAAAATAGCCCTGATCTTCTCAAGTCCCTTTTTTCTTTCACTTCCATACTGAGTGCATAGTTCTATTGCGTGCTGTATCGGAGTTCCTTCCCCTTCTTGCGTGTTTGTCATCACCAGACTGGACCCTCCTAGAGGACAAAAAATTGTGGCAATAAAAGCCATATCCAAATATAATCTGCAGTGAAGTGTAAATAAAATTTGAAAGCAAAAATGACTGTTTAGATGCTTTCTTTATAAATATTTTTAAAAATCAACACAAATAGCTCTATGGTACAATATAAAACCAAACAGCATTTCAAAGTCTTAATTTTTGCCCAGAAACATAATGTTTTAAGTTTTTATTTAACACTTATTGATTTTTGCTCACTGTAATTTCCTCTGAAAGAGGATTATTTGGCTGTACTTCTCAGTTGGCTTTCAAGCCTACTTTTTCAGTTTATAAGGATAGGAGAAAGAAAATGCTACAGTAGATATGTAAATGGATCGCTTAGGTTAAGAGTTTTTTGGGTTTTTTTAAGAAAATGGTAGTGTGGGGGTGGGTGTTCTTTGCCTGCTTAAAACATCAATGCCTGTATACTTACTGGGCTTGACTTCAGTACTCTTTACTAAAATTTAGTATTGCAATAAAAATAAAACATTTCACCAGTATGATATCGAAGAATAACAATTATTTTATGAAGAATGGTATTACTTTTGTTAACATTCTAAGCAAATTTGGCTCTGTGACGCCTCGAGGAGGCACAGCGCTCTCAGCCGTCCTGTGACCACCTTACCCCAGAACTCTCTGTAGCAGTAACGTCTGTGGCGGAAGAGCCTCGGGACGCTGCGTCCCTCCCAGAGATGAGAGTAAGGAGTCCCAGTGATTACCGGGAACCTTCTTAACCACAATAAAGCGTTAAGGATCAGGCAGTTCATGGCAGAAGGGTGAATTCTTCTTTACAGAGGCATTCAAAACTAGCGTAAAGGAGAGAAGCCATCACTGCACATTCTCTGCTGTGGAGGACGCTCTTCAATCCGTCCTGCCGCATGGAGAGGACTCAAGACTGAAATAATGCCGGATGACAGCGTTGTCGTTCGACTTGAAGAGCAAAGCTTTCATGTTTCATTTCTGTGTAAACTTCTATGAATGCCTTTTTAAAAAATTGGGTGTGATATCTGGACAGATAAGAATGGAAACAACTTCTGAAAATGACCATTTTTAATATTGTCTTATAAAATAATACTACATGATTTTAGTAGAGTGATAATTTTTCTCACTTTTTTTTTTTTAGGGTGAAAATCCTATCTATAAGAGTGCCGTGACAACTGTTGTCAATCCGAAGTACGAGGGAAAATGAGCACCACCCTTGCGGATTCACGACACTGAATTCAGAGTAGTAATTTTCATAGTCACAGTAAGGTAGCTTTAGGGCAATATCACCATGGTTTCTCTCATGTGCAGTTTTTGAAAATGTACAATATGTATAATTTAAATTTTTTTTTTATTATTTTGAAAATAATGTTATAATCAATGCCAGGGACTGACAAAAAACTTGAGACAGGATGGTTATCCTCATCAGCTAAGGTCACATTGTGCCTTTTTGACCTTTTCCTCCTGGACTATTGAAATCAGCCTCTTACTGGATTAAGTGATATTTCTAGAGTGATTGAAAGGGCAGTAGTTAAAGTAATGAGTATGCTGAGAGTTTCTATTAATCAAGTATTAAAATTGATTTTTAGCTTTACAGATATGTCAGGTTTTAGTTCCTCAGAATCCAAAGTAAATGTCCTACGTAGCTAGTTTAGAATTGTTTTGAATTTGTTATTTTTCTCTTCGCCTATTAGACAAGACTGATGACATATCTGAAAGATTGGGTATATTGGCAGTTACTGGTGTAAAATAGTTTTGAAATATGTGATCTACGGAGGCCGTGGGAAAAATAAAGTTAGGAAGGGAAAACATAGCTTTAAAACCTGTGTGCCATTTTAAGAGTTATTTAATCTTGGTAACTCTTTGCCTTCTCTTTAGAAATTCAAGACTTGGATAAAAGTATCGGGAAATTTTCTGCAAAAAAGTCCTTAATTTAGCATCATTTACATAACGGCCTTAATTTACATAATATTTGCTGAATTGAGGACCTTTGGGTGAATTTATTTTATTCGTTGTATTTTGTTTAAAGCCTGGTGCTTTTTATCACCTCTTCTAATCATTTAGTGTATTTGTTTGCAATTTGGGGGTAAGACTTTTTTTTACCAGTACTTTTTCTTTGACATTTCAGCTGTAAATTTGCCTTTTTAATGAACATGTGAAGTTGTCCTTTGGCGTAGGTCACAGCCCTCACGTGTGCACGTCCCCCTTCAGCCCGCGCTCTAACATACCCACTGTATATTCCCTTCTCACTGTTTGCCCGTTTTTGTTTCATCCTAGTCACATTCTTGTGTTAAGTGCCTTTTAATTTTAACAGTTCACTTTTTACATGCTGTTTACTGAAGTTATTTATTAAATAAATATGCCGAAAATATGTAAATTGGGTGTTTTCGCTCTGTTTTGTCCATTTCTGCACATGACATTTTTATAGCTTAGGCTGACAAAAAATATTTCTGGTTAATGGGTATTTCACTTAAGAAGGTAAAATACATTTCTTAAAAAAGAAAAGAAGATGTGCCAGCGACACAGGGAAAGTGGTATGATCAAATAGATTTTGCAGACTGTCTTTGGGCTCTTTAAATAATATTGGATAAATCCTCAGCCCTCCTCCACACCACTCCCTCCCTACGCCCTGCGGTGGGCAAAGGCTTTCATCCCTGCATCAAACAGGATTAACTCTGTGAGTGTCTTAGAACTGGTAGCTACAAAGCTGGAAATTGTCATTTAAGATCCAGACAGGATTGTTACTTTTCTTTCTTTTCTTTTCTTTTTTTTTTTTTTTTACTATGTATTTATTTATTTGAGGGCGCATGCTTTATTTATTGAGAGCGCACAGAGCAGGAGGGGCAGAGAGGGAGAGAATCACAAGCAGACTCCTCGCTAAGCGTGGGGCTCAATCCCACGACTCTGAGATCCTGACCTGAGCCAAAACCAAGACTGGGACCCTCCACCAACTGCACCATAGGCGCCCCTGTTACTTTTCTAAGGAGATTTGATTTTCATTTGGCTTTGGTTTGTTAGAAAGTATGTACGCCTATAAAACATACTTGTGTAAAGCATATTAGAAGACCTATAATCCTTCCTAGAGCATACAGCAAGTGTCAGAAAGATGTGGGGGGGAGGACTGTGTTAAAACTTTCAACTTTACAATTGCGGTACCCTCCCATTTTTAAAAATTGGTGCCCTATTGTACTTACTCCACTTATTTGTATTTCCTAGCTTAGACTAAATCATTTTCCAGTTTAGAATTACTCATTTTACTAGTTTGTAAGCTTCATGAAAGAACTATCTTGTTCATTTTCTTTCCTACCACCTGCACTTCTGCTTGGCTCAAGTCTTTTCCTTATGCCTTAGGCATAATCTATTGAATTGAATTATAGATTTCTGCACCAGAACTTTGCTTTTATTATGAGGTTTTTAATATTATAGGAACAAAGTCACTGTTCTATGTATACGTATTTTTTCCTGACATATATGTCCTTGAGGCTGAAATATGGTGAATTTTTAGATTTTATATTACAATTTACAATAACTTTGATTGAAGCCACATAGAAATTTGTCACTGAAATATTTATTTTCCTAGTGACAGCATATTTTGACCTCCAATGAAACACTTTCCAAAAAATAAGTGTCCTGAAAGTAAAAAAAAAAAAAAAAAAAAAAAAAAAATTTTTCATTCAAACTCTTATGAGAATTTACAAAATGTATCATTCATGAAGAATTTGGTGAATGTCAGATGTCACTAGCGGCAATTTGTTGCAATAACTCTCGGCCATCTTACGAAGTTTTCTTATTTTCTGCAACATACAACTTTGCAAGTTTATTTTATTTATTTATTTTTAAAGATTTTATTTATTTGACAGAGAGAGAGACAGCCAGCGAGAGAGGGAACACAAGCAGGGGGAGTGGGAGAGGAAGAAGCAGGCTCATAGCGGAGGAGCCTGATGTGGGGCTCGATCCCATAACGCCGGGATCACGCCCTGAGCTGAAGGCAGACACTTAACCACTGTGCCACCCAGGCGCCCCTGCAAGTTTATTTGATAAAGATGCCCAGATCAGACCTAGAACCACAGGAGCCGGTCATCATACTACTTTAAAAAGTCACATGGTCAGCGAGTTTAACCTGCAATTGGCCCCTTTTCCTTCTGTTGTCTACTAGAATTTGAGGGACAACATTGACTAGGTTATCTTTTGTTTATCTTTTGTTTATTGCCTGTCTCCTTGAAGACTTGGATGTTTCTGACCTAATATACTCAAAGGAGTTCAGAAATAGTATCTCCAGGACCCTTCTTCAGCCTATAAAGAGACTGGCTCTTTAGACTATCTCACATGTTCTAGGATTCTTCTGAGAATTGAGGGATAGATAGAGGTGGCTTTTGACTGATCAGTAGGAGCAGATTTGGGGGCTGGATTAGATCAAATTAAAGAGCCCATGAAGCCTCTACCACTGTGAGGGTGACATGTCTTCTCAACTAGACCCTCTGGGGCACAAAAATGCTAGGATGACGCACGAGACAAATACTCCCTTACGCCCACTGATAAAGACAATCCTTATGTTCATTTCCTTCTCTAATACCTCTAAGTGTTCATTGGATTTTAACCATATTAAAATCTATGAATTTTTCAAGGGTATAGAGTTTCCATAAAAGGTTACTGGTGACATTTCATATCATTTTATTGGACTTTCTACTTACTCTGTGTTTATTATCAGGACTAATTCTAAAATAGACTGGTATATTAAGCAGAGTTAACTATGCATCACTGGAAACACTATTCAGAATATTTAAATTCCATTATTTAATCCATTACTTTAATCATTTATAGAGGACAGAGTTGCCTTCATTTTATGTGTAGTATTTGATATCGACTTTACTTACTGATAGCGGTGTTATATATATGGCTTACTGACCAAGATTATCCCTGGGAGATAATCAGCATCCAGGTCTCCTTCAATAGCTAAGTGGCCTCTCAGCAACCATTTAAAATGTATTATCTCAACGCCCCCATTCCAGCTCCACTTTCAGTTCCTCAAGCTTTTCTACATGTCCCTTGTACTTGATGTTTCTGTTTTATCCCTGGATTTACTAGGTCTGTGAGTACAGGACCGTGTGTGTTTTGATTGGCCATTTATCCCTAGAACAAGGTCTGGCACAGCAATAGGTGACCACTAAGCACTTGCTGGATAGATGGATTTGTTTCCCTAAGTTACCACTACTGTATCTACTCACCTAGCAGCATCTGTTCTAGATAGTGATCTACTCTACCTTCCTGCCAGTTCTGTCGATGGACTCTATACCCCCAGGCCAGTCCTTGCACTATATTTTCAATAATCATCTCATCTTCCCTACTAAGACAGCAGTTCTCCCCTTCCTGCATCACTGTTTCCCCGTCTCTTGTAGATCATTCCCATCATTAACAAACCTGCTGTAGTTGCCATTTCTCTTTTTCTATTCCCTTTATAACTCAAAAGAGTTGTCTAGCCCATATACCTATGGCCAATTATTTTTTTAAAGATTTTATTTATTTGACAGAAAGAGGGAGAGAGCAAGCACAAGCAGAGGAAGTGGCAGGCAGGGGAGAAGCAAGCTCCCTGCTGAGCAAGGAGCCTGATGGGGGGCTTGATCTCAGGACCCTGGGATCATGACCTGAGCCAAAGGTAGCCACCCAACCGACTGAGCCACCCAGGCACCCCTGGCCAATTGAGTTTTTAACAAAGATGTCAGCTCAAAGGGGAAAGAAATTTCTCTTCAATGGATGGTGCTGGGTAACTGGATTTCTGCATGCAAAAGAATGAAATTGGACCCCCCCCCACACCGTGTGCAAAAACTATCTCGCAATGGATCAGTAACGTAGGAACTAAAGCCATAAAACTCAGAAGAAAACATGGTAGTTCTTCATGACCTTGGATTTGCCTATGTATTCTTAGACATGACACAAAAGCATGAGCAACAAAAGAAAAAATACGAGTTGAACATCAGAATTGAAAACTTTTGTGCATTAAAGGACATTATCAAGAAAGTGACAAGGGGCGTCTGGCTCACTCAGTAGAGCATCCAACTCTTGATTTCAGGACTGAATTTAAGCCCCATGTTGGGAATGGAGCCTACTTAAAAAGAAAGTAACAAGAAATCCTACAGAATGGGAAATATATTTGTAAATTGCATATCTGATAAGGGGTGAATATATAAAGAATTACAACTCAACAGAAAGACAACCATATTAAAAATGGACAAAGGACTTGAATATTTCTCCAAAGAAGAAAGAAATGGTCAACAAGCAGGTAAAAAATATACAACAGAGAAATGCAAATTAAAACCACAGTTAAATATCACTTCACACCTACTGGGATGGCAATAATTTTAAAAAGTGGAAAATAACAAATGGTGAGGATGTGGAGAATTTAGAAACCTTGTGCTTTGCTGGTGGGAATGTAAAATGGTGCAACAGCTGTGGAAAATAGATTGGTGGTTTCTGAAAGAGCTAAACATAAAATTACCATAGGACCCAGCAATTCTAGGTTAATACCCAGAATTGACAGCAGTCACTCAGATGCTTGTATGCCAGTATTCATTGCAGTGTTATTCACAAGGGCCAAAAGGCAGAAACAACCCAAGTGGTTTTGCTACTAACTAAACAGCCAGATAAAGAGTTAGGTTGCCCTCACCCTGAAGATCCCTCTTTCAGAAAGCCCTGGGCAAGCTAGATAACTGCTCAGGGGACCCCACCTCGCACTTCCTGAGCCACAGCTCCCCACTCCCGTGCTTTAGATTGGCTAATAAAGAGCGAATGCAGAAAACGAGACACTTCACACCCAGGCCCTAATGAAGGCAGAGACCCAAGCTGGTGTGCTTGTTCTCTTTTTACCCGACCTCACTGTGTGACCCTTGCGTGGGCCATGTACCCACTGAGAGCTAAGAAATCTTGTTTCCTCAAGTTCCCTAATGGTTTCTTATCCTGCCCTCATAGTAAGAACCGCAGTGGCCAGACCAGCCGCAACACCGGCCCTAGTGGGGGACCTGTCTGTGGGGGCTCAATGTATAGTGTTGTAGCTAACATTAAGGTATTATACAGATAGTTTAAATAACCTTTAAAAATTGTTCTTTTGGATGTGCAATCATTTGAATCTTCACTCTTTCAATTCTCCTACCCTTAAAAAGCCCTGACAACCACTGATCTATTTATTATTTCTCTAATTTTGCCTTTCCCCGAACGTCTTCTACTTGGAATCCTACAGCATGTAGCCTTTTCTGACTGGCTCCTGTCACTTAACAATATGGATTTAAGATTTATCCATGTCAACCATTACATTGCTTGATAGCTTGTTCTCTTTTATTGCTGAAGAGTATTCAACTCTGTGGATGTGCCAGAGTTTATTCCCTCACATACAGGACATTTTGGCTGCTTTCAGTTTTGGGCAATTGTGAATAAAATAACACTCACATGCTCATTTTTGTGTGGACATAAGTTTTCAAATCAGTTGGGTATAAGGTTCAGGAACATACGATAAGATCATGTTTAATTTTATAAGAATCAGCCAAATTCTGCTTCAAAGTGGCTGTACCATTTTGCGTTCCCACCAACAATGAAAGAGATTTTCTGTTGTTCCACAATCTCTATATGGTTTTCTATAGTATATGACCTGATTTAATTCCCACCAATACCCAAGGGTTCCCTTTCTTTACGTCCTTGTCAATACTTACCTCTCGTGTTTTTTATTCTTATTTTATTTTTTATGGTAGTCATTCTAACAGCTGCGAGGTGATATCTCATTGTGGTTTTTATTTGCATTTATCTGATGATTTGTGATGTTGAGCATATTTTTATATACCTGTTGGCCATTTGTGTGTCTTTGGAAAAAAGTCTACTCTGATCCTTTGGGCATTTTAAAATCATGTTATTTGGGTTGGGTTGGTTTTTGTTTTGTTTGTTTGTTTGTTTGTTTGTTTGGGTTTTTTTGGGTTTTTTTGCTTTTCAATTGTATGAGTTCCCAATATATTTTTGATATTAACTCTTACCAGATGTATTGTTTTCTGTGCTTTTAGAGTCATATTTAAAAAATCATCCCTCAGACCAGTGCCAATAAAGTTTTTTATTTCTAGTAGTTTATAGTTTCAGATTTTATATTTAAATCTTTAATCCGTTTTAAGTTGATTTTTATATATGGAGTGAGAAAAGGGTCCAGTTTCATTTTTCTGCATTCTTCCATTAGTTTTCACAGCACCATTTATTGAAGAAACTATCCTCTCCCTATTGTGCGTTCTTGGCATTTTGTCAAGGAACAATTCACCGTGAATGTGCAGGTTCATTTCTGAGCTCTTTATTCTCCTCTGTTGGTCTATATGTCTGTTTTATGCCGGTAACATGCTATCTCAATTACTGTATATTCGTAGTGTAGTTTGAAATCAGGATGTGTGATCCCTCCAGCTTTGTCCTTTTTGCTCAATACTGCTTCAGCTATTTGCAGTCTTTTGTGGTTTCACATTAATTTTGGGATTGTTTATCATATTTCTATGAAAATTGAACTTTGATAGGGATGGCATTGAATCTGTAAATTGCATTAGGTAATATTGACATTATAGCATTAATTCTTTCAATCCATTAACAAAATCATCATTCTGTACTTATTTGTCTCTTCTTCAATTACTTTTATCAATTGTGTCATAATTTTCATTATAAAGATTTTTCACCTGCCTGCTTACATTTATCCTAAAATTTTACTTTTTCTATTTAGACCAAGATTGTTTTCTTAATTTGTTTTTGTTTGTTTGTTTGTTTGGATAGCTCATTGTTAGTACATGGAAAGGTAACTGATTTTTGTATATTAATTTTATATCTTGAAACTTTACTGAATTTATTACTTCTAACAGTTTTGTTGGTTGGGTCTTTAGGGTAACTAGCTTTTTCTTTTTAAAAAATAATTTATTGAAGTATAATTCACATATCATATTGGTTTCAAGTATACAAAATAGTGATTCAACATTTATATATATTACAAAGTGATCATTACAATAAGGCTAGTTATCATCTGTCACCTTACAATGTTAATACAATAATATTGACAATATTCCCCATTCAGTATACTACATTCTGATGACTTATTTATTTATAACTAGAAGTTTGCAGTTCTTAACCCCATTTACCCATTTCACATACCACCTCACATCTCTCTCCCCTCTGGCAACCACTAGTCTGTTCTCTGTATCTATGAGTTTGGGTTTTGTTTTGTTTCTTTGTTTTGTTTTTTGATTCCACATATAGTGAAATCATGCAGTATTTGTCTTTCTCTGTCTGACTTATATCACATAGGTCCATTTCCCTTATTTCCCTTAAGGTGCAGCCATGATGCTGTGAATGGCAAGATTTTATTATTTTTTTACGGCGGAGTAGTACTGCATTATATGCATGAATGCTTTTGTGCATCTTTGTTCAGTCATCCATCATGGGTACAAGTCCATACTTGGCTATTGTAAATAATGCTGCAATAATTGCTGCAATGCAATGAACATAGAGGTGCATATATTTTTTCAAATTAATGTTTTCATTTTCTTCATATAGATACCTATTAGTGGAATTACTGGGACATATGGGTAGCTCTATTTTTAAATTTTGAGGAACTTTTTTTGGATATCCCTTCTTTATCAGATATGTGATTTGCAAATACCTTCTCCTATTCAGTAGGTTGTCTTTCTAGTTTGATGATGTAGTCCCATTTGTTTTTGCTTTGTTTCCTTTGTTTTTGAAATTAGATCCAAAACTATTGAGTTGTATGAGTTCTTTATGTATTTTGGATATTAACTCTTTTCAGATATTTGATTTGCAAATATTTTCCCCTATTCACTAGGTGTCCTTTTCATTTTGTTGAAGTTCTTTTCACTATGCAGAAGGTTATTAGTTTTATATAGTCCCACTTATTTGTTTTGGCTTTTATTGTTTTTGCTTTTGGTTTCAGATTCAAAAAGTCATCACCAAGACCTATGTCGAAGAGCTGACTGCATATGTTTTCTTCTAGGAGCCTATAGTTTTAGGCCTTAATGTTCAAGTTTAATGCATTTTGAGTTCATTTTTGTGAATAGTAGAAGACAATAGTCTGTTTCATTCTTTTGTATATGGCTGTCCAGTCTTCCTAATACCATTTATTAGGGAGACTGTTTCCCCTTTGTATATTCTTGGCTCATTTGTCATGAATTAATTAACTATAATTTCTGGGCTCTCTAGTCTGTTCCACTGATCTTCATGACATGCCAATACCATACTGTTTTAATTACTATAGCTTTGTAATATAGTTTGAAATCAGGGAGCACGATGGCTCTAGCTTTATTCTTTCTCAAGATTGCTTTGACTATTTACGGTCTTTTATAGTTCCATAAAAATTTTAGAATTATTTGTTCTATTTCTGTGAAAAAAAATGCCATTGAAATTTTGATAGGGATTGCACTGAATCTGTACATTGATTTGAGTAGTATGGACATCTTAACAGAATTAATTCTTCCAATCTACAAGCACAAAATATCTTCTATATGTGTCTTCAATTTTGTTCATATTAATGTTTGTAGTATTCAATAAACAGATCTCCCACCTCCTTAAATTTATTCATAGGTATTTTATTCTTTTTGATGTGATTATAAATGGGATTGATTTCTTAATTTCTCTTTCTAATACTTTAATATTAGTGTAAAGAAACACAAAGATTTTGTATTTGATTTTGTATCCTGCAACTTTACTGAATTTATTAGTTCTAACAATTTTTTGATAGTCTTTGTAGAGTTTTCTATATGTAATATTATGTCATCTGAAAACGGTGACAGTTTTACTTCTTCCTTTCCAATTTTGGTGTCTTTCTGTCTTGTTCTTGCCTAATTGATGTACCTAGGACTTCCAATATTACGTTCAACGAATGTAGCAAGAGTGGGCATCCTTGTCTGGTTTTGATCTTAGAGGAAAAGCTTTTAGCTTTTTTTTTTCTTTTTTTTTGGGGGGGCACTAGGTCAGCTGTGGGCTTGTCATATGTGGCCTTTACTATATTGAGGTTCTACCCAAACCTGCTTTGTTGAGAGTTTTATCATAAATGGATATAGAACCATGTCAAGTGTTTTTTCTCTTACCTATTGATATGATCATATGATATTTTATCTTTCATTTTGTTAATGTGCTGTATGACATTGCCTTATTTGTGGATGTTGTATCGTATTTGCATTTCTGAAATAGGTCCCTCTTGGTCATGGTGTATGATCCTTTCAATGTTATTATTGAACTTGGTTTGTTTATTTTAAGATTTTGTTTATTTATTTAATAGAGAGAACATGAGCAGCAGGGGGGGAGAGGGGCAGAGGGAGAGGGAAAGCAGACTCCCTACTGAGCAGGACGCCCGACATGGGGCTCAATCCCAGGACCCCAGGATCATGACCTGAGCCAAAGGCAGGTCCTTAACTAACTGAGCCACCCAGGCGCCCCTTGGTTTGATAACTATTTTGTTGAGGAGTTTTGCATGTATGTTCGTCAAGGATAGTGGCCTGGAATTCTCTTTTCTTAGAGTGTCCTTATCTAGCTTTAGTATTAAGGTAATGCTGGTTTCATAAAGTGAGTTTGGAAGAGTTCTCTCTTCCAGTGTTTAATAATCTTATGATTAAGTCTCAGTCTTTTTGTAAGTCTATGCCCATGGAGTGTGAACTTCCCCAATTCTTTTCAGTTGCCCCCCACTTAGGTGGAACTTGAGGTCTAGAGTGGAGTTGGCTATTTCCGTACCCTCATGTAGAAGGCTAAAGGGGTTGGAGCTGGGTATTTCCCATCACCCAAGTTGGTGAAGTGTTGATAAAACTGCAGCAGGTTTGGCTCTTGCAAAATATTTTTGCCTGTGGGCAAGCTTTTAAGGAAGAACAGATCACTTTGGTGTATTCCAAAATGGTTACTCCCTCCCCTCTTTTTTTAGGAAGAGAGGAAAAGGACACACACACAAAACCAACAACAACAAAATACAAGATATAAAATGATTAACAAGAGAGATACGGAAAAAATTAACAAATAACAATAGTAAGTTCACTCTTAGTATTTACTTTAAATGTAAAGGGATTTAATGGACTATAGATTGGCTGAATGGAAGACTCACATTAGGTGTAGGGACACATATAAGCAAAATGTGAGATGGTGAAAGAATTTCATATAAACAGAAATCTAAAGAGAATAGGGGTGGTTGTATTTATATCAGACAGCACAAGCGAAAAAAAGATTGACATGAGACAAAGAAAGACATTAAATAAGGATCAAAGTGTTAACTCATCAGGAAGATATAGCAATTATAAATGTATATCCATCTTATATGAGATTTTAGATCCCACTTTTAGTTATGGATGATCAATAAGGAAACAGAGGTTTTAATGTTATAGACCAACTAAATAACAGATATATACAGAACACTCCAACCATCAACTGCAGAATACACATTCTTCTCAAACATAAATGGAACATTTTCTAAGATAAACCACCTGTTAGGTTATATAACAAGTTACAACAAATATCAGATTGAAATTATACAGAGTATCTTCTGTGACTATAGTGGAATGAAACTAGAGACCAAAAGCAGAAGAAAAACAGGAAAATCCACAAATATGTAGAAAATGATACACTCTTAAATAACCAATGAGTCAAAGAAGAAATCAAAAGGGAACTTAGTAAAAACCTGGAGACAAATGAATACAAAACAAAGCTTACCAAAACTTATGGGATTCTATGAAGGCAATATTAAGAGGAAGTTTTATAGCAGTTAATGGTTCTACTATACAAGAAGAAATATCTTAAATCAACAACCTAACCTTACACCTCAATGAATTAGAAAAAGAACGAACTAAATTCAGTCAGGCAGAAGGAAGGAAATAATAAATATTAGAGTATAGATAAATAGAGAATATAAAAGCAATAGGAAAAGTCAACAAGGGTTGGTTTTTTGAAATAAACAAAATTCATAAACCCGTATCTGGACAAATTAAGAAAAGAAGAGAGAAAACTCAAGTATCTAAAATTACAAATGAAAAGGAGGTGTTACAACTGATGTTGCAGAAATAAGATTTATGAGATTTCTGTGAACAATTTCTATGCCAATGAATTGGATAACCTAGAAGAAATGGATAAATTTCTAGAAACATACAACCTACCAGTGGAGTCTTAAATGAAATATCTGAACAGACATATCTAGGGAAGAGATTAAAGTAATTTCAGGGCAAGATTGCTTCACTGGAGAATTCTATCAAATATTTCAAGAACTACACCAATTCTCTCAAACTCTTTCAAAACATTGAAGATGAAGGAACACTTCTAAATTTATTTGATAAGACCAGCATTACCCTAATACCCAAGCCAGACAAAGACATAACAAGAAACCTACAGACTAATATCTCTGATGAATATTGAGACAAAAATCTTAAAATTCTAGCAAACCTGATTAAACAGCACATTAAAAGGATTATAATGGGGTGCCTTGGTGGCTCAGTCAGTTAAGCATCTACCTTCAGCTCAGGTCATGATCTCTGGGTCCTAGGATCCAGCCCCGCATCAGGCTTCCTGCTCAGCAAGGAGTCTGCTTCTCTCTTTCTCTCCCTCTGCCCCTCTTAACCACTTGTTCTCTCTCTCTCAAATAAATAAACTCTTTAAAAAAATAAATAGAAGGATTATACACAATGAACAATTAAAATTTATTCATGGAATGCATGAATGGTTCAGCATATAAAGATCAATCAATATACCACATTAATAAAATGGAGAAAAAACACATAATCCTCACAGTTGTTGCAGAAAAGCTTTGATAAAATTCAGCAATCTTAAAAAAAACAGCAATCTTTCCTGATAAAAATAATCAACAAACTAGGATAGAAGAAAACTACCTCAACATAATAAAATCCATGTATGAAAAATTCACAGCTGATGTTATAGTCAATGCGGAAAGACTAAACACTTCCCCCCCTAAGGTCAGGAATAGGCAAGAATGCCCATTTTTCCACTTCTATTCAACAAAATACTGGAAGTTATAGCATAGCAATTAGACAAGAAAAAAATGAAACACATACAAATTGAAAAAGAATAATTAGCTTTGTTCACAGATGTGATAATCTTTTTAAAGACTTTTTTATTTTAGAGTGTGTGTAGGGGTAGGGGCATAGGGAGAGGGAGAGAATCCTCAAGCAGACTCTGTACTGAGCATGGAGCCTAATGTGGGGCTTGATCCCAGGACCCTGAGATAATGACCTGAGCTGAAATCAAGAGCCAGACACCCCACTGACTGAGCCACCCAGGTGCCCCCACAGATGAGATGATCTTATATGTAGAAAACCCTAAAGATTCCACAAAAAAACATATTAGAACTAGTCAGAAAAGTTGCAGGATACAAAATCAATACTCAAAAAATCAGTTGCTTTTCTATACACTAACAATGACCAAAGTTAAAGAAAATTAAGAAAACAATTTCATTTTTTATGATATTAAAAAGGATAAAATACTTGGAATAAACTAAACCAAGCAAGTGACAGACTTATATTCTGGTGGTGCCTGAGTGGCTCAGCTGGTTAAACATCTGCCTTTAGCTCAGGTCATGATCCCAGGGTCCTGGGACAGAGCCCCATATTGGGCTCCCTGTTCAGCAAAGAGCCTGCTTCTCTCTCTCCCTCTGTTACTCCCCCTGTTTGTGTGCATTCTGTTCTCTCTTTCTTTCTGTCAAATAAATAAATAAAATCTTTAAAAAAAAAAAAAGACTTGTATGCTGAAAACTATAAGCCATTTCTGAAAAAACAAAAAACAATACAAATAAATGGAAACACCTTCTGTGCTCATACAGTATTGGAAACTACTTTTATTTAAGTCCATACTATCCAAAGTGATGTACAGATTCAATGCAATCTCTATCAAAATCCCATTGGCATTTTTTTTTGGGGAGAAATGGAAAATTTCTAAAAAGCATATGGAATCTCATGGGACTCTGAGTAGTCAAAAAATATTGGAAAAGAGAACAGATTTGGATCCATCACACTTTCTAATTTTAAAATTTAATGTGTTCTTTCTATCCTATGTCAGAAAAAGAAGAGAAGCAGCAATTTGAATCCACTTGGGATGGACAACTCTACATCTACATGGCTGTGATCACTCTCGCATCCTCTGTCATTAAATAGTCTGAGGAGATGTGATCCAATTGGAAATGCTGATAAATATCAGCCCACTATGTCTACAGAACCAAGTTCATCATACCACTTGACTAAGAGGTCACAAATATATTGGATGCCTTCACGGCCATTTGCACTCCAAAAGGTGAAAGACACACCATATAAATATTTCATAGCCTACCATATCAGTAAATTTTTTAGGTATGTAGTCTTGAGACATGTTGAGATATGCTATGGTATGCTATGCTATGATATGAGGTATGCTATCTCAGATATGAGACATCCCCTCCAAAGTGAAAAACAAATTACTACATTTTTTAAAATCCCACAATGAAGAATGAAGCACATGCTTGGTCCTGGAGAATGCATATTTGTAACTTAGAAATATTGATCTTACCCGTATACTGGGTGATATGGAAGGCTGCTAGCTTTGAATGGGACCCAGAGTAGGGAGCTCTGTAGGAGGTTCAGGCTAGAGTTAAGCAGACAAGATGCTTGGATCCTATAAACAGGCTCTATTATATGAGGTGTTTGGAAAAGATGAAGGTGGAGTTTATGGCAGGCTCAAATAAAATAAAAAGCTATGCCTTTAGGGCAAAGCTGTGCCATTAAAAAAATGGACCTTGATAGAGATGGACCTACTGACCACGGGAAATAAGGTTTATATGAGTATAACTTTCCATCACAATCTGGGTTTTGTCCAATGACGTACATTATAATGATAGGTGTGTCCAATAGTAATCTGTTGTTAAGATAGCTGTGGCACATCCAGGATAGGGCATGAGTAAGGCCAGAGGGTTCAAGTAAATTGAACTGGTAACTCGGACCTCCATATCATCCAACATTAGCATCAATTCCTCAGATCACCATAGCCACATGATTCATGGAGCGACCAACTTTTATATGAACACAAGTTAAAAATGGATTGTTGCCATGTTCTAACTCCATACACAGTTGGCTCTGAAAGACAGTGATAATAGGAAAATTTCCCAAGACAGTGATAATAGGAAAATTTCAGAGCACAAGTGTTAAATCTGCTCATCGACCTTATGTGTAAAGAGAATTAGCCTGAGGTAAGATTATATATCAGTTTATTGGCAGTGATAAATGATTTGGCTGGTTGGTCAGAAGCCTAGAAAGAGAAAAGATAGAGTGGAGAAAGAGAAGTTAGGAAGAATCAGATAGATGGACTTATGGGTCCCATAGTATGCAATATCACATGTTAATACTCATCAAAGAACACCTACTCTGAAAGAGACTCTAAAAAAATATAGACAGAGTGACTTGGCCAGTTGAGGTTAGCCATCTTCAGTCATCAGCAACTCTAGTGCTTCTGAATACCATGAACAATTATTAATTTGAGAAGAATCAGAAATCTAAATGTGAAATAAAAAGCAATGAAACTACTAGAATAAGTGTATCTTCACAACTTTTATGTAGACAGAAATTTCTAATGTCAGAAACAGAAAGCTATTTAAATAAGAAATTATAAGTTGGTCTCCACTAAAATTAAGCATTTCTGTTCATTAAAATATTAAAGTGAAATATCAAGTAAGATACTGGGAAGCAAAATCTGGAATACATATGTGTGATAAAGGTTTTGTATTCAAAATATACTAAGAATTCCTATAATCAATAAGTAGAAGACAAAATAACAAACTTTGAAAAATTGGCAAAAGACTGGAACAACCAGTTCGCTAAAGAGAATATCTAAATAACCAATAAACCTAGAAAAAAATATTCACTGTAATTACACAACAGGCATATGTATATTAAAAACATGACAGCAATTCTATGCTACTACAAACACAATGGAATGACTAAAATGGAAAACATGGCAATATCAAGTATATCACAAAATGTCTAGCAAATGCAACTTTCATATATAATTAGTGGGAATGTGAAAACTTTGGCATTACCAAGTAAAATTAAAGATATGCATACCTTGCAAAGTAGGTCTAGAGGGAACATATCACATATCTCAATAAAGTCCTTAAATGAAAAATCCACAGCCAACATCATACTCAATAGTGAAAGCTAAGACTGAGAGCTTTTCCCCTAAGATCAGGAATGAGACAAGGGTGTCCACTCTCAGCACTTGTATTCAAAATAGTACTGGAATTCCTAGTCACAGCAATTAGACAACAAAAAGAAATAAAAGGCTTCAAAATTGGTTAGGAAAAAGCAAACTCTATTTGCAGATGGCTTGATGCTATATATAGAAAACCCTAAAAACTACACCAAAAATCTACTAGAACTGACACATGAATTCAGTAAAGTCACAGGATACAAAATCAACGTATGGAAATCTGTTGCAGTCCTATACACTAGTAATAAAGCATCAGAAAGCAAAATTCAGAAAACAATCCCACTTACAATGACACCAAAAAGAATAAGATACCTAGGAATAAATCTAACTAAAGAGGTGAAAGTCTTGCACTCTGAAAACTATAAAACACTGATGAAAGAAATTGAAGATGACACAAAGAAATGGAAAGACATTCCATACTCATGGGTTGGAAAAATGAATATTGTTAAAATGTCTATATTACCAAAACAATCTATGTTTAATGCAATCCCTATCAAAATACCAACAGTATTTTTCACAGAACTATAACAAGCAATCCTAAAATTTGTATGCAACCACAAATGACCCCATATAGCCAAAGCAATCTTGAAAAAGAAAAACAAAACTGGAGGTATCACAATTCCAGATTTCAAGTTATATTACAAAGTGGTAGTAATTAAAACAGTACATGCCAGTACAGCACAAAAATAGACACATAGATCAATTGCATAGAACAAAAAACCCAGAAGTAATCCCACAATTATATGGTTAAGTAATCTTCGACAAACAAGGAATGAATATGCAATGGGAAAAAGACAGTCTCGTCAACAAATAGTGTTGGGAAAACTGACAGCCACAAGCAAAAGAATGAAACTGGACTGCTCTGTTTCACCATACATAAAAATAAACTCAAAATGAGTGAAAGACATAAATATGAGGCAGAAAACCATAAAAATCCTTGAAGAGAACATAGGCAGTAATCTCTCTAACATCACCTGTAGCAAAAGTTTCCTAGGTAGGTCTCTGAGACAAGGGAAGTAAAAGCAAAAATAAACTATTGGGACTACATTAAAATAAAAAGTTTCTGCACAGTGAAGGAAACAATCAACAAAAGAAGGCAACCTATGGAATGGGAAAAGATATTTGCAAATGACATATCCAATGAAAGGTTAGTATCCAGAATATAGAAAAAACGGATACAACTCAATATCCAAAAAACAAATATCACAATCTAAAAATGGGCAGAAGACATGAAGAAACATTTTGTCAAAGATGTATAGATGGCTAACAGACACATGAAAAGATGCTGAGCATTACTCATCCAGCAAATGCAAATCAAAAGTACACTGAGATATCACCTCATACCTGTCAGAATGGCTAAAATCAACAACATAGGAAACAACAAGTGTTGGAGAGGATGTGGAGAAAAAGGAACACTCATGCTTATTTGGTGGGAATGCAAACCAGTGCAGCTACTCTGGAAAAGAGTATGAAGTTTTCTCAAAAAAATTAAAAATAGATCTATCCTATGATCCAATAATTGCACTAGAACAAGAAGGGTCATTTTGAGAAGGCAGATCTGCACCCAAATGGGAATTTTGCCAACTCTGGTCTCTGCTACAGACCTGGAAGCAGCTCTGTATCCTATGGACTTGGCTCTGACTTTCTTTCGTTTTTGTTCTGAAACCAGCAACATTCACCAATCAAACCAAGAGGTGTCACATCTGTCTAAGCTGTGGGTAACAGGCCCTCCAAACTTAGTCTGGCTGTGGACTCCATATCAGTCTGTTCTCTGGGTACAACCCCTCTTGGCTGAAGTTTAGGAGTGGTTCTGCTTGCCCAGGAACATGCTGGGAGACATGCCTGCTCATACACCTTGCAGTAGCCATGTGATCTGTCTCTAAGCACACTCAACTGCGATCTCAGAGCAAATTCCATCACTCTGGGACCCAACAAAAGGTTTTTGCCTGCCAAAACCGTGTTGTAAATATTGAAAGTGGTGTTTGCTCCTTCAATTAAATAGACACTGGAGTAGGACTCAAGATGGCAGAGTAGTAGGAGAATCCTAGGCTTGCCTCATCCCTTAAACACAGCTACATAAATATCAAATTATTCTGAATACCCAAGAAATCAATCTGAAGACTGACAGAGCACAAGTGGAAACTAGAGGGAGAGAAGAGGCCTCATTATGGAAGGTAGGAGGTATGGAGAAGTAATTTGGGGGAGAAATGGATCATGGATGCATGGAGGGGAGGGAGACTTGGTAATGGAGAAAGGAGAGAGAGGGGAAAGAGAGGAAAGAGAGTGAGAGAGAAAGAGAGAGAGGAGTGCACAGGGGAAAACACTTCTCCAAAGACATGACTGGGAAAACAAAAGCTGCTGATTTTTGTGAGTTTTTACACCCAATGGGGCTCAAAGACGGAGTTGTAGAGGTCCACAGCATGGCCATTGTAGAGCCCTGAGTGTGCTGCCCAAGTGCTCCTGTGGAGGAGGGAAGAGGCCTGGGAGCAGACGGAGTGATATGAGGATCCCCTGGGACATTCTGATTGAGACAATTCCCACTTCCTGGAGCACATCTGGGGAAGGTAGCATTGTCTCTCTGGGGACAAAAGAGCCAACAGGTGCCATTATCTTCTCCCACCCCTCAACATGGGTGCAGAGACACCTGCTGCGGTGGGTAACATGGAGACTGGTTCTTTGCTTCACTTTATTCCAAACTCCATGCCCTTGCACTTTGGTGCAATTGCTCTTCTGGGACAAACCTGCATCAGTCCCAGCATGGTGAGACCCTCCCCTAGAGGGTCAATGCAGGTCCTTGCAACACCATGAACCTAAAGTTTGGAGTTTGAAAACCCAGCTGGCCTGCCTGGGATAGAACACAAGTAGACTTAGCAATCAGGAGGGCAGACGGCCCAGACACAGATAAGGTGAAAGTAGCAATCTGAGGGATGCCTGGGACACACATGAGGGGAGATTGTTCAATCCTCTGGGAGGGCTTCCTGGACAGTGGCAGGTGTGAACTCCCTTCTCCTGGGACAATGGAGGAAGCTGGCACCATTTCTCTCCTCTGCCCCTCAGCATAAATTAACTTCAGTAAGCAGCACAGCACCAACTGTGGAGGCCAAGCCCCCCCCCCACTCTCTGTAGGTGCTGCTTTTCTCAGGAAATTGTTCCTGAGAACCAGACCAGTGTGCCTCTGCTCCAGAAGACTAGCACAAATCCCCCACATGCACCACATCTACTGACCACAGAGTTCTGCAAAGCTTCAATTCTAGTAGAAATAGCATCAAGTCTCTTAACAAGCAGACCAGAGCACACCTAGTTAAAACTTGACGTACTCTGGCCAAGGTCCACACACTCTCCACTGTAGAAAACTGCAGAGGCCTGACCAGAGGGAAAGAGCAGCCAAAACACAGCAGCAGAGTGTACATAGCATATACCAGAGACACTTTCTGAAGGGCCACGTTCTGGATAGGATATGACCTCTTCTTAATAAAGCCATTACCTCAGGATCAGGAAACATAATAGTCTTTCCTAATACATAGAAGACAGAGGAATTCATCCCAAAACAAAGAAAGAAAAAAGGTCACAGCCAAGGACCTAATCAGAGCAGAGACAAGTAATATGTCTGATCTAGAATTTAAAGCAACAATCATAAGCATACTAGCTGGGCTTGAGAAAAGCATAGAAGACAACAGGAAGTCCCTTAACACAGAGACAAAAGACCTAAAAACTAGTCAGGCCAAAATGAAAAATACAATAACCAAGATTAAAAACTGACTAGATATAATGACCATAAAGATGGCAAAAACAGAGGGATAAATAAGTGATATAGAAGACAAAATTAGGGAAGATAATGAAATAGAAAAAAAGAGGGAAAGAGAAATATTAGATCATGAATATAGGCTTAGGGAACTCAGTGATTCCATAAAGTGTAATAACATTGGTATCATAGGACTCCCAGTAGAGCAGTGGAAAAGGGGGCAGAAAGTTTATTTGAGAAAAATATAGATGAAAACTTCCATAATCTGGGGAAGAAAATAGACATCCAAATCCAGGAGGCACAGAGAACTCCCACCAAAACCAACAAAAGGAGGCCAACACCAAGACACATCATAGTTAAATTTGCAAAATATAAATAAAAAATCCTCAGCAAAAGAAAAGAAGTCCCTAACTTACAAGGGAATACAAGTTAGCAGCAGGTATCTCCGCAGAAACTTGGCAGGTCAGAAGAGAGTGGCATGATATATTCAATATGAGGAATGGGAAAGATCTGCAGCCAAAAATGGTTTATCCAGCAAGGCTGTCATTTAGAATAGAGGGAGAGATAAAGAGTTTCCCAGACAGGCAAAAACTAAAGGAGCTCATGACCACTAAACCAGCCCTGTAAGAAATATTAGAGGACTCTTCAAGTGGGAAAGAAAGACCAAAAGCCTAGTCTTTACTAGAAAGAGGCAGAAAAAATCTCCAGAAAGAATGACAAAACAAGTAATAAATTGACACTAAATTGATTTCTATCAACAATTACTCTGAATGTAAATGGACTAAATGCTCCAATCAAAAAACATAGGGTGTCAGAATGGATTTTAAAAAACAAAAACAAAAACAGCAAGAGCCATCTATATGTTGCCTACAAGAGACTCATTTATACCTAAAGACACCTACAGATTGAAAGTGAGGGGATGGAGAAATATTTATCGTGCAAATAGATTTAAAAAGAAAGCCAGAGTAGCAATACTTTTATCAGACAAACAGAATTTTAAATCAAAGTCTGTAACAAGAGACAAAGAAGGGCACTTATATCATAATAAAGGGGTTTATCCAAAAAGAAGATCTAACAATTGTAAATATTTATGTTCCCAACTTAGGAGCATTCAAATATATAAATAAACTAATTACAGATATAAAGGAACTCGTTGATATTAATACAATAACAGTAGGCAACTTAGCACCCCACTAACATCAATGGAAGATAATCTAAGCAGAAAATCAATAAGGAAAGCGGTAGCATACACATTCTTTTTGAGTGCACAGGGGACACACTCCAGAAGAGATCACATATTAAGTCACAAATCAGCCTCAACAAGTACAAAAAGATTGATATCATACCATGCATATTTTCTGACCACAATGTTATAAAACTTGAAGTTAACCACAAGAAAAAAATTGGAAAAACAAATACATGGAGGTTAAAGAAAAGAGAAAGGACCCAAATAAATAAAATCATGAATGAGAGAGGAGAGACCACAATCGATACCACAGAAATACAAACAATTATGGCAGAATATTATGAAAAATTATATGCCAGCGCCTGGGTGGCTCAGTCCTTAAGCATCTGCCTTTGGCTCAGGGCATGATCCCAGGGTCCTGGGATTGAGCCCTGCATTGGGCTCCCTGCTTTGCTGGGAGCCTGCTTCTTCCTCTTCCACTCCCTTGCTTGTGTGTTCCCTCTCTCGCTGGCTGTCTCTCTCTCTGTCATATAAATAAATAAAACCTTTAAAAAAAAGAAAAATTATATGCCAACAAATTGAGCAATCTGGAAGAAATGGATAACTTCCTAGAAATATATAAACTACCAAAACTGAAACAGAAAGAAATAGAAAATTTGACAGACTGATAACCAACAAAGTAATTGAATTGGTAATTAAAAATCTCCCAACAAACAACATCCAGGGCCAAATGGCCATAAAGGCAAATTCTACCAAACATTTAAAGAAGAGTTAATACCTATTCATCTCAAACTGTACCAAAAAATACAAATGGATGGAAAACTTCCAAACTCATTCTACAAGGCCAGTATTACCTTGATTCCAAAACCAGACAAAGACCCCACTAAAACAGAGAATTACAGGCCAATATCCATGATGAACATGGATGCAATAATTGTCAACAAAATACTAGCAAATTGAATCCAACTGTACTTTAAAAGAATCATTCACTACGATCAAGTGGAATTTATTCCTGGACTGCAAATAGTTGCAAATCAATCAATGAGATGTACCACATTAATAAAAGAAAGAGTAAGAACCATATGATTCTCTCAATAGATGCAGAAAAAGCATTTGACAAAATACAGCATCCATTCTTGATAAAAACCCTCAACAAAGTAAGAATAGAGGAACATACCTAAACATCATTAAAGTCATATACAAAAGACCCATAGCTAATATCATCCTCAATGTAGAAAAATTGAGAGATTTTTCTCTATCGTCAGGAGCAAGATAGGGATGTCCACTCCCAGCGTTGTTATTTAACATAGTACTGGAAATCCTAGCCTCAGCAATCAGACAACAAAAAGAAATAAAGGGCCTCCAAATCAGCAAGGAGGAAGTCAAACTTTCATTTGCAGATGACATGATACTCTATGTAGAAAACCCAAAAGACTCCACTAAAGAGTTGATAGAAATGATACACAGGTTCAATAAACTCACAGGACCCCAAATCAACATACAGAAATCTGTCGCATTTCTATATACCAACAATGAAGCAGCAGAAAGAGAAATCAAGGAATTGAACCCATTTACCATTGCACCAAAACCCACAGGATACCTAGGAATAAACCTAACCAAAGAGGTCAAAGATCTGTACTCTGAAAACTATTGTACACTTATGAAAGAAACTGAAGATCACACAAAGATGGAAAACAACCTTGCTCATGCATTGGAAGAACAAATATTGTTAAGTGTCTATACTACTCAAAGCTATCTACACATTTAATGCAATCCCTATCAAAACACCATCAGCATTTTTCACAGAGCTAGAACAAACAATACTAAAATCTGTATGGAACTACAGAAGACCCCAAATAGCCAAAGCGACTTTGAAAAAGAAAAGCAAAACTGGAGGCATCACAATTCTGGATGTCAAGCTATGTTACACACTGTAGTAATAAAAACAGGATGGTACTGACACATAGATCAATAGAACAGAATACAAAATCCAGGAATGGACCTACAACTATATGGTCAATTAATCTTACTAATCAAAAATGCAATACCTGACAATGCTGTTCTTCAATCATGAAGGAGAGATAAAGACATTCCCAGGCAAATAAGAGATGCAGGATTTCATCACCAGTAGAGCCTTACAAAGAAAGCAAAAGGGAATTCTTCAGATTGGAAGAAAAGGACACTAACAACATGAAAATATATGAAAGTACAAAGTTCACTGGTAAAGATAACTATATAGTCAAGTTTAATATACTCTACTACTGTAAGGGTGTATAAATCAATTTTAATCTTATAAATATTAAAAGACAAAAGAATTACATGTAACTATAGCTACAATAATTTGTTAATGGATAAACAATTTCGAGAGCATAAAGTGTGACATCAGTAGCCTAAAAGATTAATTAGGGAGAGAAGTAAAAGTGTAGAATTTTTGTATGTGATTAAAGTTAAGTTGTTACCACCTTAAAATGGACTGTTACAACTATAAGATGTTTTATGTGAGCCTCATTATAACTACAAATTTATAACCTCAGTAAATATGCAAAAGATAGATAAAGGAATCCAACCATGCTTTTTCAAAAAAAATCAGCAAGTCACAAATGAGGACAGCGAGATAGGAAGAA
Organism: Ailuropoda melanoleuca; assembly: GCF_002007445.2. NCBI lineage: Eukaryota > Metazoa > Chordata > Mammalia > Carnivora > Ursidae > Ailuropoda > Ailuropoda melanoleuca. The sequence continues at coordinate 28,947,909 of NC_048232.1, read as the reverse complement.
AGAAAAAAAGAACTAGAAAACAATGAAATGGCAATAAGTCCTTACCTAATAATAATAATTTTAAATATAAATGGATTAAATTCTTCATCCAAAGACATAGATTGGCTAAAAGGATTTTTAAAAATAGGATCCAATAATATGCTGACTACAGGAGACTCAATTTAGTTTTTAATGAGTAACATAGGCTGAATTTGAAGGTGTGGAAAGGTACTATCCCATACAAATAGTAACAAAAAGCCAGAAGAAGTTCTATACTTTCATTAGATATAATAAACATTTAGTCAAAACCTGCCACCAGAGAGAAGGATGGTCACATACAATGATAAATGTGTCAATTAAAGAAGATAATAGAAAAGTTGTAATATATATACACACCAAACATTGGAACGCTTAAATTTATAAAGCAAATGTTAGCAGATCTGAAGAAAGATACAGATGGCAATATTATAGTAGGGTATTTCAATACTCTACATTCATAGTTTATCCAGGGAGAAAATTAATAAGGAAATAGGGGACTTGAATAACACTGTAGACAAAATGGATCTAAAAGATCTTTACAGAACAATCCATCCAACATTTACAGAATACATGTTCTTCTCAGGAGCACATAGAACATTTTCCAGATAAATTGTATGTTAGGCCAAAAAACAAGTCTTAAAAATTTATGAAGGTCAAAATCCTATCAAGTATCTTTTCTGATTACAATTATATGAAACTAATATCAATAACAGGAGGAAAATTGTGGAGGAGGCAAGATGACAGAAAAGTAGGGAACCTCGTTTCATCTGGTCCCTTGAATTTAGCTAGATAACTATCAAATCATTATGAACACCCATGAATTCAACCTAAGATGTAAGAAAGGAATGTCTGGAACAGCATAAGTAGAAAAGTGACCACTTTCTACAAGGTGGGAGGTGTGGAGAAGTGAATATGAGGGGATATATTGGAAGATAAATGTCACAGGGAGGGAGCCTCTGTAAGCCAGCTACTGGAAAGTGATATAGCCCCAGAGGGCAAAATTGTAACCCACAGAAATCTGCTCCAGTGAGAGACATCCCTGCCTGAAAGGCGTTCATATGGTGAAAAGGGGCAAAATTTTAGGTGAGACAGTGTGTACTCGGAATCCCCGGAGTCACAGAAATAATGGGCATGGCTGAGCCAGTAGAGTTCCCAAGCATCAGAGCAGGGAAACTGGTTAGAGTCGGTGAGGCTGGGAGGGGGCCCTCAGCTTTGTTCACCGTGAACTGGAAGCCAGAGCTCGATCAGGTGACTGCTCTTAGTGGGGACTGTGCAAAGGACAGGAAATTGGGACCCGTCTGCCTTTCCCTGGGAGGGGTGGAGTGGGGGTGGGCACAACTGGGCAACAGCTTTCAGGGCAGGAACCGTGTAAAGGACAGTACCAGGAGACCCTCCGCCTACCCCCGGGAGGATGGATGTGGGGTATGCACTGCAGGAGTCTGCAGAGTTTGGTACACACAAAAGTGAAGAACATTTATACCTGAGGGTGTACTGAAGAGAGAGGACCACGAACTTTTGACTCTGGGGATGGAGATTGGGGCATAGCCATTTTTATTTTGATCCTCTAAAGAGGCAGAAAGTCTTCAGGGAATGAAAGCCACACAGAGGAACAGCTTACATGGAGCCCAGCCCCCTGGCAAGGGGCAGTGCAACTCCAACAAGCAAAGATACCTGAGAAGCAGTGCAGCAGGCCCCACCCTCAGAAGACCAAATGGAAGAACAGGTGCATAACAAGTTTACAGACCATACAAGACTAAAGCTCCAGGGCTAGGGGAAAATAGTATATAGAATTCAAGGTTTTTCCTCATGATTCATTTATTTATCTTTCAGTTTAAATTTTCCATTTCTTTTCTTTTTTTTTTCTTTTCAAGTAGTTTCTTATTTTATCAACTCTTTGTTTTAAAAAGACTTAAAGTCTTTTTTTTTAACTTTCATTTCTTACATTTACATTTTATAGCTATATTTTTCATTTTTGGCTTCCTTTTACTTTATTCAATTTTATTTTTGTATATCTATAAGTACTGTGTTTTTTTAAAAAAATAATTTTGGGATTAGTGTCTTCTAACACACAGAGCAAAATACACTCATAGTCAACCGGATCAGCCTGTTTTGTCCACCCTGTTAGATTATATTTTCTCTTCCCTCCACCTTTTTTTTCTTTCTTTTTCTTTTCCTTTTTGGTGTCTTACCTCTTCAGATTTGTCTAGCGTGTATTTTGCTTGAGTCATGGTTAATATTTTTGATTCTGCTCACTCGTTCATCCATTCTTCTCTGGGCAAAATGACTAGAAGAAGGAATTCAAAACAAAAGAAAGAACCAGAGGTAATGTAATACTCTCTGCCACAGATCTAAATGATATGGACATAAGTAAAATGTCAGAACTGGAATTCAGGATAACAATTATAAAATTACTAGTTGGGACTTGAAAAAAGCATAAAAAGCACAAAAAACACTAAAAAGCATAAAAAAAAGCATAAAAGACACTAAAAAATCTCTTACTGCAGAAATGAAATCTAATCAGGGTGAAACAAAAATGCTCTGATATGTAGTCTAAATAGGATTCTCTAACAGCTAGGGTAAATGAGGCAGAAGAGAGAGTAAGTGACATAGGAGACAAATTGATGGAAAAGAAAGAAGCTGAGGAAAAGAGAGAAAACCAACTAATAGGTCATGAGGAGAGGCTTTGAGAAATCAGTGATTCTATAAAACATACCAACATAAGAATTATTGGGCTGCCTAGGAGAAAGAGAGAGAAAGGGCCAGAAGGTGTACTTGAGCAAATCATAGCTGAAAATTTCCCTATTCTAGGGAAGGAAACAGGCATTCATGCTCCAGAGGTAGAGAGGACCCCACCAAAATCAATAAAAATAGATCAACAGCCCAACATATAATAGTGAAGCTTGCAAATTTCAGAGATAGACAGAAAATCTGGAAAGATGCCCAAGACAAGAGGTTCCTAACCAAGAGAGGTAGGAACATTAAACTTACATCAGACCTATCTGCAGAGACCTTGCAAGCCAGAAAGGGCTGGCATGATATATTCAGGGTGCTAAGTGAGAAAAACATGCAGCCAAGAATAATTTACCCAGCAAGGCTGTCATTCAAAATGGAAGGAGAGATAAAGAACTTCCAGGACAGACAGAAACTGAAAGAATATGTGACCACCAAACCAGCCCTGCAGGAAATATTAAGAGGGATCCTGTAAGCTAACAGATAGCCCAAGAGTAACATAAACCAGACAGAAACAGAGACAATCTACAGAAATAGTACATTACAGGTGATACAATAGCACTAAATTCATATCTTTCAATTGTTACTCTGAATGTAAATAGGCTAATGCTCCAATCTAAAGACATAGGGCATCAGATTGGATAAAAAAGCAAGACCCATCCACATGCTGTCTACAAGAGACTCACTATAGACCTAAAGACACCTCTAGACTGAAATTGAGGGGGTGGAGAATGATTTATCATGCTAATGGACCTCAAAAGAAAGCTGGGGTAGCAATCCTCATATCAGACAAATTAGATTTTAAAACAAAGGTGTTAATAAGGGATGAAGAAGGACACTGTCTCATACTTAAAGTATCTACCCAAAAAGAAGAGCGAACAATTCTAAATATTTATGCCCCTAATTTGGGAGCAGTCAGTTATAACAACCAATTAATAACCACATTAAAGAAACACATAGATAGTATTATAATAATAGTAGGGGACTTCAACACCCCACTCCAGCAATGGACAGGTCATCTAAGCAGAATATCAACAAAGAAACAAGGGCTTTGAATGACACATTGGACCAGATGGACTTCGTAGACGTATAGAGAACATTCCATCCTAACACAACAGAATATTCATTCTCGAGTGCACATGGAACCTTCCCCAGAATAGACCACATGCTGGGTCACAAATCAGGTCTCAGCCAAAACCAAAAGACTGAGATTATTCCCTGCATATTTTCAGCCTACAATTCTTTGAAACTTGAACTCAACCACAAGAGGAAATTTAAAAGGAACTCAACATTGGAGGTT
>NC_048232.1:28937507-28943609 GCF_002007445.2 Ailuropoda melanoleuca | reverse complement strand
ATTATATATATATATATATATATATATATTTCAGCCATAAAATAGAATGAAATCTTGCCATTTGCAACAACATGGATGGATCTATAGGACATAATGCTAAGTGAAATAAGTCAGTCAGAGAAAGGAAATGCCATATTATTTCACTCAAATGTGGAATTTAATAAACAAAACAAATAAACAACAAAAAAACCAGGCTCCTAAATACAGAGAACAAAGTGTTGGTTGCCAGAGAAAAGTTGGGTGTGGGGATGAGTGAAATAAAGCAGATTAAGAGTACACTTATCTTTATGAGGACCGAAAAATATGTAGAATTATTATATCTTTATATTGTACACCTGAAACTAATATAACACTGCATGTTAATTATACTTCAATAAAAATTTAATGAATTTTCTACCAAAGAGAGAGAGAAAGAGAAAGAGGGAGAGAGACAGATCACTGTAACTAGATGTACTTTAGAGGTCAAATGATCAACCTTTAAATATCAAATTGTGAAAGGAATTCCACATGAAGTAGAATTGTATGTTGTATGTGATTTGTTACAACTCATCTTTCAAACTCTAAGGTTGTTTAAAGGAATATATTCTATAGGTAGATAAAGTGATATAAAATATTTTCCTGTACCGAGGTCTCACATTTTTCAAAACAAATTACTAAGCTGATGGAGTTCATATGTATTGTACTTAAAAATTTGTCTGTGTATCATTGAGAGACACCAAAGATGTGACAAAAAAAATCACTTTGAATCTATCTCTGGAATATACAATGACTGTATATTATGTATTGAGTCACTGTATATGAAAGATCAAATTCTTAAACACAGAAATTTAAATATCTATTGATTCTTTTTCCACTAAAGCAGTAGCCTATCAATATAAGCACATTTGAAATGATACAATAATTTTGGATACTGGAAAAAAATCTAATTTAATATGTAAATGTATTATTTCATTTAATTTCATATCATTTGGATTATCAAGTAAATAAGAAACCAAAATATAAATTAATATTTAGGAATAGTAAAAGTTGACAAAATATTTAAAAAATAAATAAAGTAGGGCACCTGGGTGGCTCAGTCGGTTAAGCCTCCAACTCCTGATTTCAGCTCAGGTCATGATCTCAAGGTTGTGGGATTGAACACTGCCTCGGGCTTTCTGCTTGGCATGGCATCTGCTTGTCCCTCTCGCTCTGCTCCTCCCCCAGCTCACACTCTCTCTCTCAAATAAAGAAATAATCTTAAAAAAATTAAATCTTCACTTAAATAGAAGCACATTAATAATAATAATAATAATAATAATAGCAAACCATCAATCTCAGAGCCAAGAGAAAAAACAAGATTGCAAAAAGATACTGGACTACTACTCATTCAATATTTAAAAGTTTTTCCTTCTTATTCTTTTCAGTATTCCTTTTAATACCAGCATTAATTTAACCTGATATTTGTCACTAACATTCCCACACAGAGTATGTCCTTTGAGTTTATAAATCTTTCATTGTTCAACTACAGCTAGTGGTATGATTTGTAGTTTTACTAAATATTTACTATGATTTGTAGGTTTACAAAATAGCATATAAAGAATAAAGACTTTCTTGTGACCACTTCAATGAATTTCCATTTTTATGTGAAAAAATAAAGCAAGATATTTTCTTTCTAAATTTAAATTATTTTACCTGGAAGTGTAAGAAATGTATGAAGATGACTTTTCTATCACATCATACAAAATATATTTGCAAAAAATATGACACTTAAGTAAACATGACATTTTCAAAACATGCATTGAACAAATTTCATTTAATTGCTTTTATACCACACCTGAAGATATTACAGGGACATTAGTAAATAGAAGCAAGCTGGAGCTTCAACACAGAACTCCTTTCTTAAATCAGCAACAAAAAGGCTTTGATCTTAGTTTCGAGGTTGTTCCATATAGTAAAGTAGTCTGAAAATAAACCAAGTAATTGTAACTTTCATTTAATTCAACGTGTGTATATACACACATACAAACATTTCTGAAACTTTCATTTTATGCATTTCTTGTTTTTAGAGCATATGTTACATTAATTGCAAGCCATTTTTCAAAATATCATCTAGAACTTTTGGTTTTCAAAAACAGTGATCTTTCTCTCAATGCTAAAAAGTTGATTATAGCAGGACATTGAGAAAGACTCACACCTCCAGCAAATTATAATTAGGCTACTCTAAGCCCTCTTCTTGACAAGGCCTTGGCCCTGTCCTTGGCCTGCTTTTAGCAAGAGTACTGTTCAGCTAATTTAGTAGGAATGCTCCTACACTTGATTTCTCTTTTTGTATTTTATATTGACTCCACACTCTACTCATTGGCTGTAAATCACCAGCTCTCTTTGCTATATCTGGAGTTGAGTTCAATCTCCCTGCCCTATTGCAGTACTCTTGAATAAAGTCTTCATTACCATTTTAAAACAATTTCAGAATAATATTTTCATAACATTGTTCAAAGGGGAAAGGACTTGCCTTATCTTTGATGGTAGCCAAAGCTTTCCAAAGACTACAGATCCTACTCATCTTTGCCCTAATTCTGGCCTAATTTGAACTCCTCAGTGTTCTTGGTTGAAATTGACACTTTCTACTCAGTATTAAGGGACATTTTACTACTGTAAAAAACCACTACATTTTATCCAACAACACTGTTGAAATACTATTCTTGCCCGTAATTCTCCAGGAGTCTATTTTTACTTACACCAGTCGTTAATCAACAAAAATATTTCCTATATATTTTTCTGAGTAGCTCACTGCCTTCCCAGGTCCTGAATAACTGTTGGATCATTGATAATTCTTGAGTTGTGCTATCCAATATGGGAGCCACAAGTTTAATTAGGTTTAAACTAATTAAAATTAAAGATCTACATTCTCAGTCACACTAGGCACATCTCAAGAGCTAAACTACAGCATATAACTCATAGTTCCCTTATTAGAGGGAACAGGAACAGACCATTTCCATTATCACAGGAAATTCTACTGGGGAGTGCTATGGCGCTACAGTTGTAATTGACATGAAAGAGGTGGTTTGGGAGAATTTTAAAATGGAGCCAATATAGATTGAATTTCTTCATTGGGTTTCCTTTGCCAGTAGCTATAAGATCTGGATTTTTAAAAATTAGCTGCAACTATTTGTATATGGGTTTGGGTATTGGTTGATTTCCATATCATCAAATGATAAGCAGCATGTTTCTCAATTCTGGAAGCACATTTGAATCATCTACAGAGAATCTGGTTTAATTGGTCTGGGTATGGGAGGAGAGAATTCGTGTTTTTTAAAAGCAACCCAGATGAATTCTATTTTGTAGACAGGCTCCAAAAGCACTAATTTAGCACATAAGTTAGCTCATTTAATCAAATGATTACATAATTAATATATATAGCATTGTTATCTGGGTAGTCCATAGCGGCAAACTGAGAAGCTAGAATGGATCCAGTTTAAATAATCCTAGCAGTTGCCATTCATAGGGACAGACTGCTATGTTGAACTAAAATTTATGTTGAAAAAATAATTCTAGAGAGAAACATAAAATTCACCTTGTTTACAATCCAGTTATTTGGCACCTTGCAATAACAATTTTACAATTTGTTTCTGCATATATTCTCTCCAAACCCTCACAAAAATTGTTACTATATTTCATCTTTATATTACCTCCAGGATGTTTCACATTTTCAGAGAAGAGGTAATTGGTCATTAGTGAAGAATTATTCCATTTATTTTCTCTTGGCTGATACTTTAATTAGGATCAATTTATGATTTCTATTTACCATATAAGCTGTACATTTTTTACTACTGTATAAATTATAAACATTATCTTTAAATGAGAGATTTTAGAAAATAGTCATTATTTCATTAATTTTTCCATTTTTTGTTTCTGAAAAAAATCTGTTTTTTTCTTTAATTTTTGACACTAAATAGAACTCCATGTACTTAGATTAATATCATTGTTCAGTGCTCTAATTTTTGCTGGAGATGTCTATATATATACAAACACACACACAAACATTTGAGGTTCAAAAGAATATTATATAAATTCAAATACTCATGTAATAATCCAGATTGGATTTAAGACCATATCATCCAATAGTATTACTCTCTCCAGGGCACAGTGAAAATGTGGTTAAAAATAATATTTTAATGCTATTAAGATCAATTGGTAAGAATCATGTCTTTAAAATTATTAGCACTTATATTTTGTGCCATTACAAATTCTACAAAATATACTCTAACAGATATCAATCAGGTTATTGTCATGAGACATTTATGTTTACTTTATATTTACTTCCTTTCCTTTTTGAAATTTGTTGTGCAGTGTGCAAACATTAACATTTTGAATAGGCTGAATATTTTAATCATTTGTGGTTTAAAATATAACTTTTTTAAAATTAGAAGGAAGAGAAACCATTGAAAACATTCAAACTTACCTGCTACCAATTAAGCTCCTCCGAGATCTGGGCATACCCTATTTATCCAGTCTATTTCTCACTATTGTTCAATAAGCATCATCCTTTCAAGTCAGTATTACTCTCATAAAGCTTCCACATTTGCAAGTTTCATTGCTATCTCCATGAATTTGCTCATGTTGTTTATCTTGACCAGAACTCATTTTTTCTCAAAAATGGCATTACGGTGGAGATTTCGGGCAGTGGTCCATGACACTTTAAAGAAAAGTTATTGTGTGATTTAAAAAAAAGTTTAATTTCATTACAGGTGACATAATTTTTATTATATGTGACATATGGAAAACAGATGATTATATATGAATAATAGTAACACTGGAAATGGAAATGGAAAAGCAGTATGTAAATCATACAAATACATACATAAATAAAACTATGTTTCTATAGAAATGATACTGGGACACCTTTAACATAGAGCAGTATAAAGATAGTACAATCGTTCTCCAAATTTAGCCTATGTCTGAATCATCCAGAAAACTTGTTAAAACAGATTGCTGGACTTGAACCCTAAAGCTTCTGATTCTATAGGTCTGAAGTAGGGTCCAATAATTTGTATTTCTAATATATTCCCAGTTGATTCCCAGGCTGCTTGCTAGGCTAGAGACCACACTTTGACAAGCATTGACAGAGAAATTTCAAAAGTTCAAGTTCACTGGAATTTTTATTTGGATTACATATGATCTTTATACTCAATATACCTATGGTTCTTCAAAAAATCAGTCAGTTTTAAGTGAGAGACAATTTGTTTACTGCAAAAGAAATGGGTAATAAAATTAGTGTCAGGGAGGAAATAGTGGCAATTCCTTTTAGGCAGAAGACTCATGTTTAAGCTGATAGAAACCAAGACTGGATTATAAAATAGGTATTTATTCAAATGATGTTTGTTGCAACATTGTTAGAGAGAAAACTGAAAACAACCAAAGTTCCCATTTAACTGAGTCCTAGTTAAATAAGCTTTAGTATGCTCAAATATAAAGGACTTAAAAAGAATTAGGTTGATGTGAACAGAAATAGAAAAAAATCCTAAAATTCACATGGAACTATTAATGACCCTGAATAGACAAAGCAATCTGAAGAACAACAAAGTGGAGGCATCACATTTCTTTATTTCAGTCTATTTACAAAGCAATAGTCATCAAAAAAGGTCCCTTAAAAAGTTAAAAATAGAGCTACCCTATGATCCAGCAATTGCACTACCGGGTATTTACCCCAAAGATACAGACGTAGTGAAGAGAAGGGCCATATGCTCTAATGTTCATAACAGCATTGTTCACAATAGCTAAACTGTGGAAGGAGCCGAGATGCCCTTCAACAGATGACTGGATTAAGAAGATGTGGTCCATATATACAATGGAATATTGCTCAGCCACCAGAAAGAACGATTACCTAACATTTGCAGCAACATGGACGGGACTGGAGGAGATTATGCNATGCTAAGGGAAATAAGTCAAGCGGAGAAAGACAATTATCATATGGTTTCACTCATTTATGGAACATAAGAAATAGCAGGGAGATCAGTAGAAGAAGGAAGGGAAGAATGAAGGGGGGATAAACAGAAGGAGGAATGAACCATGAGAGACTATGGACTCTGAGAAACAAACTGAGGGTTTCAGAGGGGAGGGGGG
>NC_048232.1:28928982-28934388 GCF_002007445.2 Ailuropoda melanoleuca | reverse complement strand
TAAGTGAAATAAGTCAAGCAGAGAAAGACAATTATCATATGGTTTCAGTCATTTATGCAACATAAGGAATAGCAGGGAGATGGGTAGGAGAAGGAAGGGAAGAATAAAGGGGGGGTAAACAGAAGGGGGAATGAACCATGAGAAACTATGGACTCTGGGAAACAAACTGAGGGCTTCAGAGGGGAAGGGGGTGGGGGACTGGGATAGGCCAGTGATGGGTATTAAGGAGGGTACATATTGCATGGTGCACTGGGTGTTATACGCAAATAATGAATCATGGAACACTACATCAAAAACTAAGGATATACTGTATGGTGACTAACATAACATAATAAAAAATCATTATAAAAAAACAAAATAAAAATTACTTTCTCTTCTAGTCTCTCTTAGATTGTGACTCCGCTGTTTATTCAGGGACGAATCTTTGATTGATCTCACAACCATACAAATACAATCAAGCATTGCCTTTATCTCTTCTCTGAGCACATTATCATTCGTTTCCAACCCAACACCCACACACATACACCTGCCTGCACTCCAATGCTTCAGTTGCAGTTTCAGTGTCAGTTCTCAAACATTCCTTCTTAAATTACTCCCTACGTGTTTCTTCCCTGTTGTCTTGAATAGAAACTGCAGGGCATTCACCTAATTTCTCACTGCATCTTTATAAGTCCCTAAAATTAAAGTTTTGGTAGTTTTATAGCACCTACTTCTTGATGGACAGGAATTATGTACAAAAGCAAGGCCCACTTTTGGTTATTTATACAATGTCATCATGTGATGGCAAATTCGGAGGAAACATGGAAATGCAAAATATAAATTTACACTTCAAGTTAAATTCAGATTCCTGAATTTGATTTAATTAAAGTTACATCTTTTTAGAAAAATTGTTCCAGAAGAAAAAGCTCTAGGTATAATAGAAGATATCTTTTGAAGTAATTTATCCAATGTCATCAAAGCCACTAAAATACTCAAAAGCTGTACTTGTGTTTTCACCACCCAAAAAAAAAAAATCCTCTCAAAATCATCAATTAAAATTATTTGGGATCTTACATTTGCCAAAGAACAAAGTTGTCCTTCAACAGATGAGTGGATAAAGAAGATGTGGATCAATTCCTCAATTTCATAAAAATCATCTATAAAAAGCCTACAGTGAATATCATTCTCCATGGGGAAAAGCTGGAAGCCTTTCCCTTAAGATCAGGAACACGACAAGGATGCCCACTCTTGCCATTATTGTTCAACATAGTACTAGAAGTCCTAGCAACAGCAATCAGACAACAAAAAGAAATAAAAGGTATTCAAATTGGCAAAGAAAAAGTCAAACTCTCTCTCTTCACAGATGACATGATACTTTATATGGAAAACCCAGAAGACTCCACCCCCAAATTACTAGAACTCATACAACAATTCAGTAATGTGGCAGGATACAAAATCAATGCTCAGAAATCAGTTGCATTTCTATACACGAACTATGAGACTGAAGAAAGAGAAATTAGGGAATTGATTCCATTTACAATAGCACCAAAAATCATAAGATACCTCAGAATACACTTAACCAGAGAGGTAAATGATTTATACTCTAGAAACTACAAAACACTGATGAAAGACATGGAAGAAGAAACAAAAAGATGGAAAAATATTCCATGCTCATGGATTGGGAAAATAAACATAGTGAAAATGTCTATGCTACCCAGAACAATCTACACTTTCAATGCCATCCCAATCAAAATACCAATGACATTTTTCAAAGAGCTGGAACAAATAATCCTAAAATCTGTGTGGAACCAGAAAAGACTGTGAATTGCCAAGGAAATGTTGAAAAAGAAAAGCAAAGCTGGGGGCATCATGTTGCCAGATTTCAAGCTATATTACAAAGCTATGATCACCAAGACAGCATGGCACTAGCACAAAAACAGACACATAGACCAATGGAACAGAATAGAGAGTCTAGGAATGGATCCTCAGCTCTATGGTCAACTAATCTTTGACAAAGCAGGAAAAAACATCCAGTGGAAAAATGACAGTCTCTTCAATAAATGGTGCTGGGAAAATTGGACAGCTAGATACAAAAGAATGAAACCTGACCACTCTTTCACACCATAGACAAAGATAAACTCCAAATGGATGAAAGACCTCGATGTGAGACAGGAATCCATCAAAATGATAGAGGAGAACATAGGTAATGACCTCTTCGACATCGGCCACAGCAACTTCTTTCATGACACATCTCCAAAGGCAAGAGAAACAAAAGAAAAAATGAACTTGTGGTACTTCATCAAGCTAAAAAGTTTCTGCACAGCGAAGGAAACAGTCATCGGAGCAAAGAGGCAACCCACAGAATGGGAGAAGATATTTGCAAATGAAACTACCAATAAAAGGCTGGTATCCAGGGGCGCCTGGGTGGCACAGCAGTTGAGCGTCTGCCTTCGGCTCAGGGCATGATCCCGGGGTTCTGGGATCAAACCCCACATCAGACTCCTCCGCTATGAGCTTGCTTCTTCCTCTCCCACTCCCCCTGCTTGTGTTCCCTCTCTCACTGGCTGTCTCTATCTCTGTCGAATAAATAAATAAAATATTAAAAAAAAAGGCTGGTATCCAAGATCTATAAAGAACTTCTCAAACTCAATACATGAGAAACAAATAATCAAATCAAAAAATGGGCAGAAGATATGAACAGACACTTTTCCAATGAAGACATACTAATGGCTAACAGACACATGAAGAAATGTTCAAAATCATTAGCCCCATCAGGGAAATTCAAATCAAAACCACACTGAGATACCACCTTACACCAGTTAGAATGGCAAAATTTGACAAGGCAAGAAACAACAAATGTTGGAGAGGATGTGGAGAAAGGGGATCCCTCTTACACTGTTGGTGGGAATGCAAGTTGGTACAGCCACTTTGGAAAACAGTGTGGAGGTCCCTCAAAAATTTAAAAACAGAGCTACCCTATTACCCACCAATTGCACTACTGGGTATTTACCCCAAAGATGCAGACGTAGTGAAGAGAAGGGCCATATGCACCCCAATGTTCATAGCAGCATTGTCCACAAGAGCTAAATTGTGGAAGGAGCCTAGATGCCCTTCGACAGATGAATGGATAAAGAAGATGTGGTCCATATATACAATGGAATATTACTCAGCCATCAGAAAGAGCGATTACCCAACATTTGCAGCAACATGGATGGGACTGGAGATTATGTTAAGTGAAATAAGTCAAGCAGAGAAAGACAATTATCATATGGTTTCACTCATTTATGCAACATAAGGAATAGCAGGGAGATTGGTAGGAGAAGGAAAGGAAGAATGAAGGGGGGTAAACAGAAGGGGGAATGAACCACGAGAGACTATGGACTCTGGGAAACAAACTGAGGGTTTCAGAGGGGAGGAGGGTGGGGGATTGGGGTTGGCCAGTGATAGGGATTAAAGAGGGCACATACTGCATGGAGCGCTGGGTGTTATACGCAAACAATGAATCATGGAACACTACATTGAAAACTAATGATGTACNGGAACACTACATCGAAAACTAATGATGTACTGTGTGGTGACTAACATAACATAATAAAAAAAAAATCTCTTGTAGAATGGATGGGTCCTGTTTTTTTTTTTAATCCAATCTGATACCCTGTGTCTTTTGATTGGAGCATTCAGTTCCTTTACATTCAGAGTAAGTATTGAAAAATATGCATTTAGTGCCATTGTATTGCCTGTAAAGTCCCTGTTTCTGTAGATTATCTCTGTTACTTTCTGGTCTATATTACTCTTAGGGTCTCTCTTTGCTTACAGAATCCCCCTTAATATTTCCTGCAGGGCTGGCTTGGTGGTCACATAATCTTTCCATTTCTGCCTGTCTTGGAAGCTCTTTATCTCTCTGTCCATTCTGAATGACAGCCTTGCTGGATAAAGTATTCTTGGCTGCATGTTATCCTCGTTTAGTACCCTGAATATGTCTTGCCAGCCATGTCTCTGTGGATAAGTCTGATGTTATTTTGATGTTCTTCCCTCCATATATAAGGAACCTCCTCTCCCTAGCTGCTTTCAGGATAGCTTCTTTTTCTCTAAGACTTGCAAGTTTTACTATTATATGTCGGGGTACTGATCTATTTTTATTGATTTTGGGAGGAGTCCTCTCTGCCTCTTGGACTCAAATGCTTGTTTCCTTCCCCAGATTAGAGAAATTCTCTGCTATGATTTGCTCAAATATACCTCCTAGCCTCCCCCCCAATCAGGAATCAAATAATTCTGACATTGGAACTTTTCATGGACTCATTAATCTCTCCAAGCCTTTTTTTCCCATGGGAAAAAAGTTGTCTATCTCTGTTTTCCTCAACTTCCTTCCTTTCCATCAGCTTATGCTCTAGATCACTTACTCTCTTTTCTGCCTCATTGACCCTAGGTGTTAAGTTTTCACTGCATCCAGTTTCAACTGCATTTTACTCATACCATTTTTAAGTTCAGCCTGATTAGATCATTTCTGCCCTTAGAGATTCTATATTGTCTCTTATGCTTTTTTCAACCCTAGCAGTTAACTTTATGATTGCTATCCTGAATTCTATCTCTGACATCTTATATCCATATTGATTAGCTCTGTGGCGGAGAACACTGCCTTTGGTTCTTTTTCTTTGTGAGTTCCTCCTTCTAGTCATTCTGCCCAGAGAACAATGGGTGAGCAAATGTACAGAGTCCAATATATCAGCCACGGCCCAAGCAGATGCACCCTAGAAAAATCTGGAGTGGTTGGAAGCCACCACAGAAAAACANTGTCAGGGGGATGGGCTCAGTGCAAACTTGTCCTCTGTATGGCTTTTCCTGGAGGCTTTCCAAGCGTCTGTAGTTTAGAACAAAAAATGGCCATGCCCAAACTTCTGGCCCAGAGCCGGGAAATCCCAGTCTGCCCTCTTTAATAAACCCTCCAGGACAAACAGTCTCCACCTCCGTATGTGCCAAAAACTGCAGCCTCCCACAGTAAGCGCCCACAGCAACTCTCTCAGAGGTAGTCCCAGGGCCCCAGGAGTGCCACTGCCCTTTGTAACTCTAGAACTGCTAGCGGTTGTGGGCTGCAAGTACACCTGAAGCTCCTGGATCATGTCTGGTTGCTGCCCTAATGTCCTTTCTAGGCTGCTACTGCCCTGAGAGCTTTTGCCCACTTGTGGGTGTGGGTTCCAGTCCTTTTTCAGGCTGCTTAGGAAAAGAGTGATTACCAACTGGCCTGTCTGGTGGTTTAGGGTGACCCTAGCTGAGAGTCCCCTCCTGGGCTCACTGACCATAACCTGCTTCCCCTCTCCACTCCTCGGGCACTCTACTGGTTCAGGCACTCCCATTCACTCTGTGATTCCTTGGATCCCAAGACCACAATGCCCCACCTAGAATTCTCCCTTTTTGCTTCCAGAGCCCTTT
>NC_048232.1:28893321-28928882 GCF_002007445.2 Ailuropoda melanoleuca | reverse complement strand
TTAAAAAAATAAAAACCATCTTGACACTATACATTAAATTGAATTTAAATAAAAACTTAAAACAAACTGAGGGCTTCAGAGGGGAGGGGGGTGGGGGAATGGGATAGACTGGTGATGGGTAGTATTGCATGGTTCGCTGGGTGTTATACGCAACTTGTTATACGCAACTGATGAATCATCGAACTTTACATCAGAAACCAGGGATGTATTGTCTGGTGACTAACATAATATAATAAAAAAAAACAGTAAAAAAAACCTTAAAAAAAAAGGGTGGCACTAGCATAATAGCAGGAATCTAGGCCAGTGGAACAGAATAGAGAGCCCAGACATAAACACACATGCAGTTCAATAATTTTTGACCTGGGCACCCAGAATATATATTGGAGAAAGGGTGATCTCTTCAATAAATGGTACTGGAAAAACTGGAAATCCTAATCTAGAGAATGAAATTGCAACCCTGTCTCATACCACTTACAAAACATTAACTCAAAATGGATCAAAGACTTAAAGGTAAGACCTAAAACTGTAAAACTCCTAGAAAAAAACAAAATTATAAAGATCCTTGTCATTGGTCTTTGCAATGATTTCTTGCAAAAGATATCCTAAGTAGACAACAAATAAACAAGTGGGACCACATCAAACTACAGAGCTTCTTAACAATAAAGAGAGCAATCAATCGAAAAGGCAACCTACTGCAGGGGAAAAACATATTTGTAAGCCATATATCTAATAAGGGGTTAATATCCAAGTTATAAAGAACTCATATAGCTCAATAGCAAAAAAGCAAATATTCCAATAAAAAATGGGCAAAGGAATGGAATAGATGTTTTTCCAAAGAAGACATAGATAAGGCCAATAAGTATTTGAAAAAGTGCTCAACATCACTTATTATCAGAGAAATGCAAATTGAAAGCAATATGAGATATCACCCCACATTTATTAGGATGGCTATTATCAAAAAGACAAGAGATAAAAAATATTGACAAAGCTGTGCAGAAAAGGAAACCCTTACACACTGTTGATGGGAATGCAATTGGTATAGCCATTAAGGAAAACAGTTTGGCAGGTTTTTTTTTAAAATAAAACAGAGCTACCATATGATTCATCAATCCTATTACTGGGTATATATCTGAGGGAAGTGAAATCTGGATCTTGAAGAGATATCTGCAACCCCATGTTCATTGCACCTTTATTCACAAGAGCCAAGATATGGAAATAACCTAAATGTTATTGGACTATTATTTGGATAAAGAGAATGTCACACACACACACACACACACACACACACACACACACACACTGGAATACTATTTTCAGCCATAACAAGAAAGTAAATCTTTCCAATGCCACAACATGAATAACTCTAAAGGAATTTATGCTAAATGAAATATGTCAGAGATAGAAAGACACATACTGTACAATCACGCTTGATAAGGAATCTAAAAAAAGCCAAACAAACCAACATGATAGAAACAGAGAAATAGAATAATGGTTGCCAGGGGCTGGTGGGAGGAAGAAATAGGGAAATATGGTTCAAAGGGTGCAGAATTTCAGTTATAAGAAGAACAAGTTCATAGGATCTAATGTTCAACATGGTAACTATGGTTAGTAATATGATATAGTATACTTGAAAGATGTGGAGAATAAATCTTACATTCACACCATACACAAAAAATCACTAACTATATGAGGAGATGGATGTGTTATCTTTTAAAAATTTAATTGTTAAATTTTTAATGGAGAAAAATTGATATATATTAGCTTCAGTACAACATAGTGATTTGATATTTCTATACATATTACAAAATGATCACCACAATAAGTCTAGTTAACTTCCAACACCATACATATTGTATTTGTCTTTTTCTGACTTATATCACTTACTGTAACACTCTCCAGCTCCATCCATGTCATTGCAAATGGCAAGATTTTATTCTTTTTTATGATTAATATTCCATTGTGTGTGTGTGTGTGTATATATATATATATAATCACATCTTCTTTATTCATTCATCAGTTGATGGGCACTTGGGCTGTTTCCATAATTTGGCTATTGTAAATAATGCTGCTATCAACATATGAGTACATGTATCCCTTTTGAATTAGTATTTTTGTATTCTTTGGGTAAATACATTGTAGTGCAATTGCTGGATTGTATGGTAGTTTTATTTTTAAGTTTTTGAGGAAGCACCATTCTGTTTTCCAGAGTGGCTGTACCAGTTTGCATTTCCACCAACACTGCAAGAGGTTCCCCTTTCTCCACATCCTCGCTGACACCTGTTGTTTCTTGTGTTGTTAATTTTAGCCATTCTGACAGATGTGAGGTTGTATCTCATTGTAGTTTTGATTTGCATTTCCCTGATGATCAGTGATACTGGACATCTTTTCATGTGTCTGTTGGCCATCTGGATGTCTTCTTTGGAAAAATGTCTGTTCATGTCTTCTGCCCATTTTTAAACTTGATTATTTGCTTTTTGGGTGTTGAGTTGTATCAGTTCTTTAAATATTTTGGGTACTAACCCTTATCAAGATATGTCATCTGCAAATATCTTATCCCATTACATAGGTTGCCTTTTAGTTTTATTGATTGTTTCCTTTACTGTGCAGAAGCTTTTTTTTAATGTTATGTTAGTCACCATACAGTACTTCGTTAGCTTTTGATGTGGTGTTCCATGAACACCCAGTATTCATTGCAATACCTACCCTTCTTAATACCCATCACTGGGCTAACCCATCCCCACCTCTGAAGCCCTCAGATTGTTCCTGGGGTCCATAGTCTCTCATGGTTCATCTCCACCTCTGATTCCCCCCCTTCATTTTTCCCTTGCTTCTCCTAATGTCATCCAAGCTATTCCTTATGTTCCACATATGAGTGAAACCATATGATAGTTGTCTTCCTTTGCTCGACTTATTTCAATTAGCATAATCCCCTCCAGTTCCATCTGTGTCAATGCAAATGGTGGGTATTCATCCTTTCTGATGGCTGAGTGATAGCCCATTCTATATGTGGACCACATCTTTATCCATTCATCTATTGAAGAGCATCTCGTCTCCTTCCACAGCTTGGCTATTGTCAACATTGCTGCTATGAACATTGGGGTGAATGTGGCCTTTCTTTTCACTACTTCTTTACCTTTGGGATGAATACCTAGTAGTGCAATTGTTGGGTCATAGCATAGCTCTACTATTAAACTTTTTGAGGAACTGCCATATTGTTTTCCAAAGTGGCTGTACCAACTTGCATTGCCACCAACAGTGTAAGACGGTTTCCCTTTCTCCACACCTCTCCAACATTTGTTGTTTCCTGGCTTGTTCATTTTTGCCGTTCTAACTGGTGTAAGGTGGTATCTCATTGTGGTTTTGATTTGTATTTCCCTGATGGCTAATGATATTGAACATTTTTCATGTGTCTGTTAGCCATTCATATGTTTTCTTTGGAGAAATGTCTGTTCATGTCTTCTGCCCATGCCTTGACTGGATTAATTTGTTTTGGGGATGTTGAGTTTGAGAAGTTCTTTAAATATCTTGGCTACTAACACTTTAACTGATATGTCATTTGCAAATATCTTCTCCAATCCTGTAGGTTAACTTTTAGTTTTGTTGACTGTTTCCTTTGCTGTGCAGAAGCTTTTTATCTTGATGAAGCCCCAGTAGTTCATTTTTGCTCTTGTTTCCTTGGCCTTTGGAGACATGTCTTGAAAGAAGTTGCTATGGCCTATGTTGAGGAGGTTACTGCCTATGTTCTCCTTTAGAATTTTGATGGATTCCTGTCTCACATTGAGTAGAGTTTACCTTTGTGTATGGTGTAAGAGAATGGTCCAGTTTCATTCTTGTGTATATAGCTGTCCAATTTTTCCAGAACCATTTATTGAAGAGACTGTCTTTTTCCATCGGGTATTTTTTCCTGCTTTGTTGAAGATNGGTCCAGTTTCATTCTTGTGTATATAGCTGTCCAATTTTTCCAGAACCATTTATTGAAGAGACTGTCTTTTTTCCATCGGGTATTTTTTCCTGCTTTGTTGAAGATTAGTTGATCATAGAGTTGAGGGTCCATATCCGGGTACTCTATTCTGTTCCATTGATCGATGTGTCTGTTTTTGTGCCAGTACCACGTTGTCTTGGTGATCACAGCTTTGTAGTATATACCTTGAAGTCAGGCAATGTGAAGCCCCCAGCTTTGTTTTTCTTTTTCAACATTTCCTTGGCGATTTGGGGTCTTTTCTGGTTCCATACAAATTTTAGGATTGTTTGTTCCAGTTCTTTGAAAAATGCCATTGGTATTTTGATCAGGATGGCATTGATAGTATAGATTGTTCTGGGCAGCACAGACATTTTAACAATGTTTATTCTTCCAATCCATGATCATGGAATGTTTTTCCATCTTTTTGTGTCTTTTTCAATTTCTTTCATAAGTGTTTTGTAGTTTCTAGAGTATAGATCTTTTACCCCTTTGGTTAGATTTATTCCAAGGTATCTCAAAGTTTTTGGTGCTATTGTAAGTGGAATCTATTCCCTAATTTCTCTTTCTACAGTCTCATTTTTAGTGTATAGAAAAGCAACTGATTTCTATGCATTGACTTTGTATCTTGCCACATTACTGAATTGTTCTATGAGTTCTAGTAATTTGGGGGTGGAGTCTTTTGGGTTTTCCATATAAAATATTATGTCACCTGTGAAGAGAGAGAGTTTGACTTCTTCTTTGCCAATTTGAATACCTTTTATTCTTTTTTTGTTGTTGTTGTCTGATTGCTGTTGCTAGGACTTCTAGCTATGTTGAACATTAATGGCAAGAACGGGCATCCTTGTCATGTTCCTGATCTTAAGGGAAAGGCTTTCAGCTTTTCCCCATTGAGAATGGCATTCACTTTGGGCTTTTCATAAATGGTTTTTATGAAATTGAGGAATGTACCCTCTATCCCTACGCTCTGAAGTGTTTTAATCAGGAAAGGATGTATTTTGTCAAATGCTTTTTCTACATCAATTGAGAGGATCATATGTTTCTTGACTCTTTTCTTGTTGATATGATCTATCACACTGATTGATTTGCGAGTGTTGAACCACATTTGCATCCCATGGAAAAATCCCACCTGGCCATGATGGATAATCTTTTTAATGTACTGTTGGATCCTATTGGCTAGGATCTTGTTGAGTATTTTGGCATCCGTATTCATAAGGGATATTTGTCTATAATTCTTTTTGATGGGGTCTTTGCCCGGTTTTAAGATCAAGGTAATGCTGGCCTCATAGAACAAGTTTAGAAGTTTTCCTACTGTTTCAATTTTTTGAAATATCTTCAGTAGAATAGGTATTATTTCTTCTTTAAATGTTTGGTAGAATTCCTCTGGGAAGCCATCAGGCCCTGGGCTCTTATTTTTTGGGAGGTTTTTGATCACTGCTTCAATTTCATTACTGGTTATTGGTCTATTTAGATTGTCAATTTCATCCTGTTTCAGTCTTGGTAGTTTATAGGTTTCCAGGAAGGCATCCATTTCTTCCAGGTTGCTTAATTTATTGGCGTACAGTTGTTGATAATGATTTCTAATAATTGTTTCTATTTCCTTGGTGTTGGTCATGATCTCTCCCTTTTCATTCATAATTTTATTAATTTGGGTCCTTTCTCTTTTCTTTTGGATAAGTCTGGCCAGTGGTTTATCAATCTTATTAAATCTTTCAAAGAACCAGCTTCTAGTTTCACTGATCTGCTCTACTTTACTTATGGTTTCTAATTCATTGACCTCTGCTCTAATCTTAATTATTTCTCTTCTTCTGCTTGGCTTAGGCTTTATTTGTTGTTCTTTCTCCAGTTCTTTAAGGTATAAAGTTAGCTTGTGTATCTGGGATTTTTCTAATTTTTTGGGTGAGGCTTGGATGGATATGTATTTCCACCTTGGGACTGCCTTTGTAATATCCCATAAGTTTTGTGTCAATGTGTTTTCATTCTCATTGGTTTACACGAATTGTTTAAGTTCTTCTTCAATCTCCTGGTTGGCCCAAAGATTCTTTATTTTTTATTTATTTTTATTTTTATTTAAGATTTTATTTATTTATTTGACAGAGTTAGAGACAGCCAGTGAGAGAGGAAACACAAGCAGGGGGAGTGGGAGAGGAAGAAACAGGCTCATAGTGGAGGAGCCTGAGGTGGGGCTCGATCCCATAATGCCGGGATCGTACCCTGAGCTGAAGGCAGATGCTTAACTGCTGTGCCACCCAGGCACTTCTGGCCCAAACATTCTTAAGCAGGATGGTCTTTAGGTTCCAAGTATTTGAATTCCTTCCAAATTTTTTTCTTGTGATTGAGTTCCAGTTTCAAAGTATTATGATCTGAGAATATGCAGGGGATGATCTCAGTTTTTTGGTATCAGTTGAGACCTGATTTGTGACCCTGTATGTGGTCTATTCTGGAGAAAGTTCCATGTGTGTTCAAAAAGAATGAGTATTCTGTTGTTTTAGGGTGAAATGTTCTGTCTATATCTATGAAGTCCATCTGGTCCAGTATGTCATTCAAAGCTCTTGTTTCTTTGTTGTCTTCTCCTTAGATGATCTGTCAATTGCTGAGAGAGGAGTGTTGAGGACTCATACTATTAAAATATTATNTGTTCAAAAAGAATGAGTATTCTGTTGTTTTAGGGTGAAATGTTCTGTCTATATCTATGAAGTCCATCTGGTTCAGTATGTCATTCAAAGCTCTTGTTTCTTTGTTGTCTTCTCCTTAGATGATCTGTCAATTGCTGAGAGTGGAGTGTTGAGGACTCATACTATTAAAATATAAATATCAATATGTTTCTTTATTTTGGTTAACAGTTGGCTTTTGTAGTTGGCTGCTCTCGTGTTGGGGGCATATATGTTTACAATTGTTAGATCTTCTTGTTGGATGACACTTTAAGAATGATACTGTGTCCTTCTGTATCTCTTACTACAGTCTTTAGCTTAAAATCTAATTTGTCTGATATGAGAATTGTTACCCCAGCTTTCTTTTGAGGTCTGTTGGCATGAAAAATGATTCTCCATTCCCTCACTTTCAGTCTGGGTGTATCTTTAGGTTCAAAATGAGTATCTTGTAGACAACGTATGGATGTGTCATGTCCTTTTACCCAATCTGCAACCCTGTGCCATTTCATGGGAGCATTTAGTCCATTCATATTAAGAGTGATTATTGAAAGATATGATTTTATTGCCATCATGTTGTCTGTGAAGTCCTTGTTTCTATAGATTGTCTCTGTAAATTTTTAGTCTACATTACTCTTGGGGTCTTCCTTCTTTTATAGAACCCCCTTAATATTTCCTGCAGGGCTGGCTTGGTAGTCACATATTCTTTCGGTTTCTGTCGGTCTTGGATGCTCCTTGTCTCTCCATCCATTCTGAATGACAGCCTTGCTGGATAAAATATCCTTAGCTGCATGTTCTTCTCATTTAGTACTTTGACTATACCTTGCCAGCCCTTTCTGGCTTGCCAGGTCTCTGTGGACATGTCTGACATTATTCTGATGTTCCTCCCTCTGTACATAAGAAATCTTCCCCTTCACTGCTTTCAAGATTGTTTCCTTGAATCTAAGATTTGTGAATTGTACAATTATATGTCATTATGTTGGTCTGTTCTTATTGATCTTGGGAGGGGTCCTCTCTGCCTCTTGGGCATGAATGCTTGTTTCCTTCCCCAGATTAGGGAAGTTCTCAGCTATAATTTGCTCAAATATGTCTTCTAGACCTGTCTCTCCACCCCCTCAGGGATCCCAATAATTCTGATGTTGGAACGTTTCATCATGTCATTAAATCTCTCTCTGTCTGATCCCTTGGACTTTAATCTGTTTTTCCCATGCTTCCTCGGATTCNCGTTTCATCATGTCATTAAATCTCTCTCTGTCTGATCCCTTGGACTTTAATCTGTTTTTCCCATGCTTCCTCAGATTCCTTCTTTTCTTTTCTTTTCTTTTTTCTTTTCTTTTCTTTTCTTTTCTTTTCTTTTCTTTCTTTTCTTTCTTTCTTTTTTCTTTTCTTTTTTTTTAAGATTTTATTTATTTATTTGACAGAAAGAGACAGCAAGAGAGGGAACACAAGCAAGGGGACTGTGAGAGGGAGAAGCAGGCTTCCCGCCAAGCAGGAAGCCCGATTCGGGGCTCGATCCCAGGACCCTGGGATCATGACCTGAGCCGAAGGCAGACACTTAATGATTGAGCCACACAGGCACCCCACGGATTCCTTCTTTCCTATCATCTTATCTTCTAGCTCACTAATTTGTTCTTCTCCCTCATTTACCCTGGCAGTTTATCCAGTTTAGACTGAATTTCATTTATAGCATTTTTAAGTTCAGCCTGATTAGGTCTCATTTCTGCCCTTAGAGATTCTATATTGTTGCTAATATTTTTCCCAAGCCTAGATATCATCTTCATAACTGTTACTCTGAAGTCTATTTCTGACATCTTGCTTATATCCATATCCATTATTTTTGTGGCAGACACCACAGTTTCTGATTCTTTTCTTTGTTGGGGGTTCCTCTCTTAGTCATTATGTTGGTTGAGGGAATGTACAGGTCCAAAGTATTAGACCAAGCAAGATGCATCTGTTTTATAGGGACCTTAGGGTTGTTGTCCTCTTGTTCTTCCAGCCTGTCTTCTGGGGGAGGGGCCTGCCACACTGTTACTCAGGTAACCCTGCTTGGACAGAGTTGCCGTGCCCTCTGTTGGGGGGGGAATCAGTGAAAACCAGTTTTTTGGGGATTTTGTTCTCTGCTGGCTTTCCCTGACAGTTTTCTGTGTCTCTTCCAAGAGTCAGAGCAGAAGTGACCTCATCCAAACCTCTCTTTCAGAACAGAGAAATCACAGTCTGCTCTTCACTGAGCTCTCCTGTCTCTGTTTCTGTCTGCGCTGCTAAAAACTGCAGCTTCTCTGGTTGTGCACCCCATAGCAACACTCCCAGCAGTGGAACCCAGGACCAGGCATCTCTGCCCTTTGTGCTTCTAAAGCTGGGAGCTGCCCATAGTTCACATGCACATCTGCACCCGCAGCTCCTGGATCCTGTCTGGGGGCTGCACTAAAGTCCTTTCCCTGCCACTACAGGTCTGCCATTCTGTGCCCGGTCCCCAGAGCAGAATGCTTTTGTGCTCCTGTGTTATTTCACCTTCCTGGCATCAGCACTTATGATGACTCCCTCCCCCTTCTGTTTATCTTCTGATATCTGCACACAGAATCATGGCTCCCCACTTCAAACCTCAAGACTGCCAGAGATTTTCTGCTTATAGAGATCCAGATATAAATTCTTACATCTCAGGCTGATTTCATGGGTGTTCAGAATGGTTTGGTAGATAACCAGCTAAATTCAGAGGACTGGTTGATATAGGGTCTGCTACTTCTTCACCATCTTTCCCCTCCACTTTGCAGAAGCTTTTTATTTTGATGAAGTCCCAATTGTTTATTTTTGCTTTTGTTTCCCTTGTCTCAGGAGACATATCTAAAAATGAAGTTGCTATGGCCAATGTCAAAGAAGTTACTGCCTATGTTCTCTTCTAGGATGTTTATGGTTTTAGGTCACACATTAAGGACTTTAATCATTTTTAATTTATTTATGGTGTAGGAAAGTGGTCCAGTTTCTATCCAGTTTTGCATGTTGCTGTTCAGTTTTCCCAGCACCATTTGCTGAAAAGACTGCTTTTTTTTTTCCCATCGATATTCTTCCCCACTTTGTCAAAGACTGATTGACCATATAGTTGTGTGTTCACTTCTGGGCTTTGAATTCTATTCCATTGATCTATGTGTCTATTTTTGTGACAGTACTATACTGTTTTGAGTACTACAACTTTGTAATAAAACTTGAAGCCCAGAATTGTGATGCTTCCAGCTATGCTTCTTTTTCAAGGTTGCTTTGACTACTTGGGGTCTTTTGTGGTTCCATACAAATTTTAGGATTGTTTGTTCCAGCTCTGTGAAAAATGCTGCTGGTATTTTGATAGGGATTGCATTAAATGTATAGATAGTTTTGGGTAGTATAGACATTTTAACAATATTTGTTAATCCATTAGCATGGAATGTCTTTCCATTTCTTTGTGTCCTCTTCAATTTCTTTCATCAATGTTTTATAGTTTTCAGAGTACAGATCTTTCACTCTTTGGTTATGTTTATTCCTAGGTATCTTATTCTTTTTGGTGCAATTATAAATGGGATTCCTTAATTTCTCTTTCCGCTCCTTCATTATTGGTATATTCAGCAGATTTCTATATGTTGATTTTGGATCCTGTGACTCTACTGAATTCCTTTATCAGTTTGAGCAGTTTTTTGATGGAGTCTTTCAGGGTTTATTTTATATAGAGTTTCATGTCATCTGCAAATAGTGAAAGTTTGACTTCTTCTTTGCCAATTCAGATGCTTTCCTTTTTGTTGTCTGATTGCTGAGGCTAAGACTTCCAGTATTATGTTGAATAAGAGCGGTAAGAGTAGATATCCCTGCCTGTTCCTGACTGTAGAGGAAAAGCTCCCATTGTATATGTGCCCCATTCACAATGATATTAGCTGTGAGTTTTTTGTATATGGCCTTTCTTATGTTGAGATATGTTCCCTCTAACCTACTTTGTTTAGAGTTTTTATCATAAACAGATGTTGTATTTTGTCAATTTTTTTTGCATCTATTGTAATGATCATATGGTTCTTATCCTTTCTTTTATTAATGTGATATATCAAGTTGATTGAATATTGAACTACCCTTACAGCCCAGTAATAAATCCCACTTGATCATGGTCAATGATTTTCTTTTAATGTACTTTGGATTCAGTATGTTAGTATCTTATTGAGAATTTTTGCATCCATGTTCATCAGGGATATTGGCCTGTAGTTTTCTTTTTTAGTGTTATCTTGATCTGGTTTTGCTATCAGGATAATGTTGGCCTCATAGGAGGAATTTGGAAGCTTTCCTTCCTTTGCTATTTTTTTTTTTTTGGGGGGATAGTTAGAGACAAATATGTATTAACTCTTCTTTAAATGTTCGATGGTAGAACTTGCCTGTGAAACCATCTGGCTTTGGACTTTTGTTTTTGGGAGTTTTTGGATTACTGATTCAGTTTCTTGCTGAATATCAGTCTGTTCAAGTTTTCTATTTCTTTCTGTTTCAATTTTGGTAGTTTATATGTTTCTAGGAATTTATCTATTTCTTCCAGGATTTCCAATTTGTTGGCTTGTAGTTTTTCATAATATTCTCTTATAATTATATTTCTGTGGTGTTGGTTGTTTTTTTTTTGAATCTCTCATTTGTTATTTTATTTATTGGGTCTTTTTCTTTTGATAAGTCTGGCTACTGGCTTACCAATTTTATTAACTTTTTCAAAGAACCAGCTCCTTGGGGCTCCTGGGCGCCTCAGTTGCTTAAGTGTTTGACTCTTGATTTTGGCTCAGGTCATAGTCTCAGGGTTGTGGGATTGAGCTCCACATTGGCTCCATTATCTGTGTGGAGTCTGCTTGTCCTCCCTCTACCTCTCTGCCAGCTCCCATCCACTCATTTGGTCTACATAAATAAATAAATACACAAATACATAAATACATAAAATCTTTTAAAAAAACCATCTCCTAAGTTTCTATTTTTTGAAAATTTCTTTATCATTTATTTTTGCTCTAATCTTTTCTATTCTCTTCCTTCTGCTGGCTTTAGGCTTCATTTGTTGTTCTTGTTTCTGTTTCATCCTTTAGGTGTAAGGTTAATTTTTGTTTGAGACTTTTCTTGCTTCTCGAGGTAGGCCTGTATTGTTATGAATTTCCCTCTAAGACTGGCTTTGCTGCATCCCAAAGGTTTAGACTGTCATGTTTTCATTTTCATTTGTTTCCACGTATTTTTTAAAAATTTCTTCTTTGATTTCCTGGTGGACCCATTGATTGTTTTGTAACATGTTATTTAACCTCCATGTATTTGTGGTCTTTTCAGAATTTTTTTTGTGGTCGACTTCCAATTTCATAGCCCTGTGGTCAGAAAAGTTTCATGGTATGATTTCAATATTTTTTTATTTCTTGAGGCCTGATTTGTCACCTAATATGTGATCTATTTTGGAAACTGTTCCATGTGCAATTGAAAGTGTATTCTGCTGTTTTTGGATGGAGTGTTCTGAATAGATCTGTTAAGTCCATCTGGTCCAGTGTGTCATTCAAAGCCACAGTTTCCCTGTTTTTCTGTTTGGATGATCTGTTTGTTTATATAAGTGCAGTGTTAAAGTCTTCTTCTATTACTGTATTACTATCAATAGTTCATTTATTTTTATTATTAACTGCTTGAATATATGTTTGAATGCTCCCATGTTGAGTGTTTAAATATCTTCTTGTTGGATTGTCTCCTTTATGATTATATAGTGTTCTTCTTTGTCTCTTATTACAGTTTTTATTTTAAAGTCTATTTTATCCAATATCAGTATTGTTACTCTGGCTTTCTTTTGGCATCCATTTGTATGATAAATATTTCTCCACCCCCTCACTTTCAATCTGCAGATGCCTTTAGGTCTAAAATGAGTCTCTTGTAGGCAGCATTTAGATGCATCTTTTTTTCTTTTTCTTTTTTACCCATTCTGACACGCTATGTCTTTTTATTGGAGCATTTAGTCCATTTACATTTAGAGTAATTATTGATAGATATGTGTTTATTGATACTTTATTACTTGCTTCACCATATTTCTGGAGATTTTCTCTATCCTTTCCACTCAAAGAGTCCCCTTTAGTATTTCTTGCAGGGCTGGTTTAGTGGTCATGAACTCCTTTAGTTTTTATGTGGAAAACTATATGTCTCTCCTTCTATTCTAAATGATAGCCTTGCTGGATAAAGCGTTTTGGGCTGCAGATTTTTCCCATTCAGCACTTTGAATATATCATGTCACTCCTTTCTGGCTTGGGAAGTTCCTGCTGAAAAAACTCTAGCTAGCCTTATGGGGTTTCCCTTGTATGTATGTTACTGTCTTATCTTGCTGCTTTTAAAATGTTTTTTTAATCACTACGTTTTTGCAAATTTAATTACAATATGTGTTGGTGTTAGCCTGCTTTCATTGATTTTGTTGGGTGTCCTCTGTTCCTCCTGTATCTGTACATCTGTTTCTTTCCCCAGATTAGGGAAGTTTTCAGCTGTGATTTCCTCAGATAAATGTTCTGCCCCCTTTTCTCCTTTGTCTTCTTCTAGAACTTCTATAATACAGATGTTATTACGTTTGATGGAGTCACTGAGTTCCCTACTTCTGTTCTCATGTTCCATAATCTTTCTCTCTTTTGTTCAGCTTCACCATTTTACATTATTTTGTCTTTTATATCACTTATTCATTCTACTGCTTCTTTCAGCCTTGTGTTCATTGCATCCAGTCCATTTCTAATCTCAGTTATTGCATTTTTCATTTCTGACTGATTCTTTTTAAACTCTTATCTCAGGGTAAGGACCTCCCTAAAGTCTTCCATTCTTTTCTCAAGCCCAGTGAGTATCCTTATGATTGTTGCTTTAAATTCTCCATCAGGTATGTTACTTGTATCTTTCTCACTTAGATCTCTGGCCATGGCCTTATCTTATTCTTTTGTTTGGGATAAAGTCCTCCATCTTCACGTTTTGTCTAAGCCCTTGCCTTCTTCTCTGTGTTAGAAAAGCCAGTTATGCCTCTTGCTTCTGAAAGTAATAGCCTTATAAGGAAGAAGTCATATAGTGCTCAGGACCTGGCACTTCAGGGGATGTCTCTGCATGTGCTCTGCTGTTGTGTTCTGGCTGCTCTAGGCTTCAGGTTAATTGTCTACAAAGGCTCTCCTTGCCCTCTATGGGCAATGTTTTGTCCCTGGCCTGAGTGTGATGAGTTAACTAACAACCACATTGATATTTTATTTTCCTTTATTTTTATAGTGTTTATTCTGTGCTTAGATATAAAGGAATCCATAGATAACAACACAGTCACTTTCTTCCAAGTTACCTTTATACAGTTCAGAAAAAAGTAACATGTTTGTGATGGACACATATCTATATGAACATAGAGAAAATGATAAGACAGAAAGGCAGTATACAAACAAATAATGAATCTGGCTATAGGCTATATGAAATTCCTTCTGGAATTCCTTCATTTCTCTGTAAATTTGAATTGATAGAAAATTTAAAAAAAATTATTAATATCCTATTACACGAAAAACTTCTGTAATAACAAAAGCAACTAACAGAAAAATAACCAAAGAATAGAAATAGGTGACTCATGGAGAAAATTAAAATGACTAATAATATTAAAATATGCTTAGTTCTCATTAAATATAAAATAATACTCGTTGAAGAGAAAGCATTTTTACTATGCATTTATTTTTATTTTTAATTATTTATTTTAAAAATTATAGTAAAATATATAAAGAAAATAAAAAAAACAATGAAAAATAGTAATTTATAAATCTTAAAGTTAAAAATCAGACATAAATACTTGATTTCAAATGTGTGTTGTGTCAAAAAGAGATAAAGATATTTAAAATAAATTATAGTAAGAGGGCATTACAAGAAAAAAGCAAAAAAAAATTAAAATTATGGTAAAATATAAATAACATATAATTTACCATTTAAGCCATTTTTAAGTGTATAGTTCAGTGGCATTCAGTGCATTCACACTGTGTAGTCATCACCACTACTGATCTTCAGAACTTTTTCATCTTGCAAAACTGAAACTCTACTCATTATAAAATAATTCCTCATTCCCGTTCTCTCCAGTTCCTGGCAACCATAATTCTACTTATTGTCTCTATGAATTTGACCATATTAAAATACGTCATGTAAGTGAAATCATACAGTGTTTGCCCTTTTGTGATTGGCTTACTCCACTTAGCATAATGTCTTCATATTCATCCATGTTAAATGCTATATCATGCTGTATCAGATTTTCTTTCCTTTTTAAGGTTGAATAATATTCCATCTCATGCAGATGCCATATTTTTTTAGTCCATTCATCACTGTTGGACACTTGAATGGCTTCTATTTTTTGGCTATTGTGAATGAGGCTGCTATAAACAAAGATCTTTTCATGTCCCTACTTTCATTCTTTTGGGCATATACCTGGAGTGGGAATTGCTGAATCATATGGTAATGCTTCATTTAATATTTTGAGGAACCACCACACTATTTTCCATAGTAGTTGTGCCATTTCACATGTACTAGTAGTACATGAATCCCAATTTCTTTACATCCTCACCAATATTTATTTTCTTTCCTTTTTTCCTTTTTTGTCTTCATAATAGCCATCCTGGGTATGAAGTGATATCTCATTGTTGTTTTGATTTTCATTTCCTTAATGAAAAGCAATGTTTATCATATTTTCATGGGCCTATTGGCTATCTGTATATATTCTTTGGAGAAATGTCTGCTAAAGTCCTTTGTTCACTGTTTTATAAAGTTTTTTGTTTTCATTTTTGAGTCTTAAGAGTTCTCTCTATATTCTGGTTGTTAACTGCTATTCAGATATTTGATTTGCAAATATTTTTCTTCCATTCTGTGGATTTCCCTTTTATTTTACTAACGTTGTCTTTCAATGAATAATTTTAAAATTGTGATAAAATCTGCCTATTTTTATTTTTTTATTTTTGGCTGCTCCTTTGGTGTCATACCCAAGAAATTATTGTCAAATACAATGTCTTTAAGATTTTTCCCTATGTTTTTATCTAAGAGTTTTATAGTTTAGCACTTAGTTTTAGGTCTTTTGTCTATTTTAAGCTGTAAGGTAAGGTAGAAGATAGGGATCTAATTTCACTCTTTGGCATGTGGATATCCAGTTTCTCCAGCATCATATGTTTTACAATTCTCCTTTTCCCATTGAATGGTCTTGGTATCCTTGTCAAATGTCTTTTGACCGTATATGTGATGGTTTATTTCTTGGTTCTCTATTCTATTTCCTTAGTTTGTATGTCTATCTTTATGCCAGTACCACATGTTTTGCTTACTGTTGCTTTGTAATAAGTTTCAGAAGTGTGAGCCCTCCAGCTTTGTTCTTTTTCAAGATTATTTTGACTATTCAGGATCCTCTAAGATTCCATATGAATTTTAGCATAGAATTTTTTTATTCTTTAAAAAACATTGCTAGGATTTTGATAGGTATCGCACTGAATCTGTAGATCACTTTGTGTGGTATTGATATCTTAATAATATTACATGTTTCAATCTATGAAAAGTGTAGTGCTGGCTATGATGTTGGAATATGAGCCATTCATGAATTTACTAGCAGAATTACTAACTACAATCATTTGAAAAGTAACTTGGATTTATATATTAAAATAAAAACATATATACCTTTAATGCAGTACATGTTTACACGCTCTATTTTATAGAAATATAATCACCACAATATAGGTATATATGTATAGTGATATTTATTGTTCCATTGCCTATAGTAGCAAAAAATACTTTCATAAAAATCTAAATGTCATTCAGTAGAAGAATGGTTGAATAAAATATAGCCCATTCACATTATAGAATATCATAAAACAACTTAAAGGTGTAAGATACAAAAGAAATCTGTATAACC
Source organism: Ailuropoda melanoleuca (assembly GCF_002007445.2). NCBI lineage: Eukaryota > Metazoa > Chordata > Mammalia > Carnivora > Ursidae > Ailuropoda > Ailuropoda melanoleuca. The sequence goes on along the minus strand of NC_048232.1, from coordinate 28,912,411 downwards.
AATTTACTTGTATTGGAGGTCAGTGGGATCCATCCAAATGATTCTATTATATACAAAACCAGCAAACTCATATACATAGGGGTGTGTGTGTGTGTGTGTGTGTGTGTGTGTGTGAAACCATGTTTGAAGAAAGGTTTAGAAAAATATACTTGACTCATAACATTGGTTGTCTGGGGAAGGGGGTCCACAGGTTTAAGGTGATTGGTAAATGAGACAATGGAAACATAGTATAAAGCTTTATTTCATTTTTCTTTGTATAGCAGTGATTTTTTACCTTCTTAGATAGGTTTTCTAGTTGTAGAGATCACAGCAGGCAGAGTATTTGTAAGTTTAACATGTTTTTTTGAGATAGAATTTTTTGGATGCCCTAAAAAATGAAAATAACATTATTAAATTACCTTAGAAATGTCTTGATTTCAACTTTTAAAAATTTATAACAAATCTTAATCCACTTCTAAAGCACAGGTTCCTTAAATTTTTAAAAATAATTTAAAATAGCTTTACTAACACAAGTATTTTCTCTCTAAAGTTTTTCCTTGCTGGGTATTTAATATTTATAAACAAAACCAGTAAGAGTGCAAATCCAGAAAAAGAAGTAATAGAAATATTATATATAAAAATGCCTGAGGAAGAGTTTTCTTTCTTTTTCAGTATTATAATAAAAAACTACTTAAACAACTAAATTGATCAATTCTCATATAAAGTTTTTATCTTTATATAAAGCAGAACATCTTTATTTAAAAAATTTGATATAACTACCATGAAAAATCTAGTGCTAATGGAGGCAGACATGTTTAGAAATACTATTGTTATGATACATATTTTGAACACTGTTAAAAACAAAACTATGTAATAAAGAACATATTTTCAATATGCTCATTTCAAGAAAGATATACTAAAATAAAAAGCAGAGTGTGGGGCATTTGGATGGTGTTTTCTCAAAGTTACTGGGAAAATTTTACTAAATTAATGCATTGAGTTTCTACAATATATGTCTTACAGAGAAATAAAACATTTTGAATTCTTCCATTTCCTTAAGGCAAGTGTTTGCTTAAGAAAGGTTTATGTCATTATTTTTAGATTAAAAGTCTTGATGGTTTGATGGAAAATAAAAACATCTATGATAGATTCATTTCCATTCCATCCGCAAAAGAAGCCCACTATTATTGTTCTCTTATCATGGAATAGAAATTTAGATAGTAGATTATTAAGACTATTTGTTAGTTCTTAATGTCTTCCTCTTTCTTGTTTCTTTAGGCAATATTGCTGCTTGTAATCAACACCCTCATCAAAGAGAAAGCTTCAGTTTAGAAGAAAAACACCAAATTGGGGCACCTGAGTGGCTCAGTCAGTTAAGTGTCTACCTTCAGCTCAGATCATGATACAAGGGTCCTGGGATCAAGCCCCATGTCAGACTCCCTGCTCAGCAGGGAGTCTGCTTCTCCCTCTCCCCCGACCCTGCTCCTGCTTTCTCTCTCTTTTACTCACTCTCATGTGTGTCCTCTCTCTCTCTCTCATAAATAAATAAATAAATAAAATATTTTTAAAAACCCAAATTATAGGTAAACTAGGAGCTAATAAAGGGAAAACAGTATTATAGGTGATATGAAGTAGGAGGTGAATCTAACATTGTCTGGCAGTTAGTAGGAAGAAGAGGATAGCTTATCTGAACATAAAGAGCATATTACAATTAATTTTTCTAATTGTACAGAAGACTTATTTGCCCAATCATGCCTTACTGCAGTTAATAGTCAAATTTATCTCTGAGTTACATATCCACAGAATGATAAAAGACAGCCAATGGATATAATGTTAAGATATAAAGATGCAGAGTTAGAAAGAAAAGCTGGCAAAAGTGTTGGTAGTGTATATAATTATTTGGAGCTTTAGAAAATATAATAGGCCAAAGAAAAATAATCTACATTTAAAAAAAACTTTCAAACTCAATATCCATAGGAAATACACTAGGGGGATGATTATATAATGTCTCTGGAGCAATGATAAGAAATGGAGTCTGTAAATTAGTTCCTAGATATTAATGGATTAGATAGCTAGGGAGATAGTAATGAAGGGAAAGGGAAAACATACTGTTTATTTTCCTTCCAATCTACCCTAATGTTGAGTTTTTGTATTGCAGTTCCTACTTGGGATTGTACAAAAAGGGAATATATAAATCTAAAACAGAGGATTACAAAATGGGTTTATCATAATGGTGCGCAAGAATGGAAGGTTGAGGGGCACCTGGGTGGCACAGTGGTTAAGCATCTGCCTTCGGCTCAGGGCATGATCCTGGCGTTATGGGATCGAGCCCCACATCAGGCTCCTCCGCTATGAGCCTGCTTCTTCCTCTCCCACTCCCCCTGTCTGTGTTCCCTCTCTCGCTGGCTGTCTCTCCCTCTGTCAAATAAATAAATAAAATCTTTAAAAAAAAAAAAGAATGGAAGGTTGAGTGGGACACCTGGGTGGCTCATTCAGTTAAGAATTTAGCTCAGGTCATGATCTCAGGGTCCTCAGATTGAGCCCCACACGGGGCTCCACACTCAGCAGGGAGTCTACTTGAGATTCTTTCCCCCTGCCCCTCCCCCTGCTCAATGTGTGCTCTCTCTCTTTTTCTCTCCCTCAAATAAATAAATCTTAAAAAAAAAAGGTTATGAAAAAAAGTGGTTTTCCAACTTACTGGTGGCAGGGAAAAAGAGCTATTCCAGGGACACTACTCATTCACTTAGAATGCGTATACGTTAGGTAAACTTAATCAGTGTTTATTTTCACTTATGGTTTTGCTAAAATGGTTATATGACTAAGGCTAGTACGATCTGGTTATCTCCATATAATTAAAGCTTTACTAGTTAAAAAAAAATCACATTGTACATTACCTGAAAGTTCTTTATTCAATGAAGGAAGCTGGATGGCTTTATAAATGGCTGACCCAGCCCTAGATGTTCCAGGATTTGCTTTTGGAGGTTCAGTCACATGGGGTGAAATGGACTCATAAGGTCTTTCTAGAAATATTTAGAAAATATGTTAGCTGTAAAATGGATTACATTTGTAACTAATTTTGATACACAGTAAGTTAGTTGCCAATAAAACTGAAGTGACTAAAATTTTTCTGAGGTGATTAATTTCATTAATAAAAAATAAACATTAAGGATAGTTTTAGAGATCAGAGCTAAGTGAAGGAAGTCACAAAGACCATCTATTATAAATTCCATTTCTATGAAATGTCCAGTGTACAGAAATTTATAGAGACAGAAAGTAGATTAGCGGATTATGGCTTGGAGTGTGAAGATTTCTTTTCATACAATGAAAATGTTTAAAATCGAACATAATGATGGAAGCACAACCCTGTGAATGTAATAAACACCACTGAATTTCACACTGTAAATGAATAAACTGTATGGCATGTGAATTATATATTGATAAAGCTATTAAAACTGACATCTGACTTTCTATCACAAACAATGGAGGCCAGAAGGCAGTGGGATGACATATTTACAGTGCTGAAAGCAAAAATTCACAGCCAAGAATTTAATACCCAGAAAAATCACTATTCAAAAATAATAATAGATAATAGATAAAACAAAAACCTTCCTAGATTTAAAAAAAAAACAACTAAGACTATTTGTTGTTATATTAGGAAAAGTGTCTTAAAAGAAATACTAAAGAAAGAAAATACTACAGGCTGGTACAAAATGACATCAGGTAGTAGCTCAAATCTGCATGAAGAAATAAAAAGCATTTTAAAAGTAATTATATGGGCAACTATAAATGACAACATTTCTTTTGTAAACTCTTTTCTTCAATTAGCTTATTAAAAAAACCCACTGCCTAGGGGCGCCTGGGTGGCACAGCGGTTGGGCGTCTGCCTTCGGCTCAGCGCGTGATCCCAGCGTTATGGGATCGAGCCCCACATCAGGCTCTTCTGCTATGAGCCTGCTTCTTCCTCTCCCACTCCCCCTGCTCGTGTTCCCTCTCTCGCTGGCTGTCTCTATCTCTGTCGAATAAATAAATAAATGAAATGAACCCAAATGTCCATCAGCCTGAATGGATAAAGAATCGGAGCCACAGCCATACAAGAGAATACTATTTAGCAATAAAAGGAATGAACTATGATACATGTCACTATATGGGCAAACCTCAAAACCATGCTTACTGAAAGAAGCTACACAGAAAACACCATGTGTTGTATGATTCCATTCATGTGACATGTCCAGAAAAGGTAAATTGATAGACACAAAAAGCAGGTTAGTGGTTGCCTGGGACTGGAAGTGGGAACTAACTTAACTAAACTATCATTAGGGATTTTGCAGGAATAGTGAAAATGTTCTAAAACCAAGTTAAGATGGTGACTGCAGACCGAGGTAAATGTACTAAAATCCTTGACTCATACCCTGACTCATATAAATTAAGATGGGGCAAATGTTCTGATATACAATTTATGCCTTATTGAAGTGTTTAAAAAAATAATTGCTAATCTGTACCTCTCTGAGGAACAAATTACCAATTAGGGTACAATGTTTATGCAGCTGTTTGTGTCTTTAGCCTCAAAGTATCCACTCAAAGCACTCTTTTCCAGGTACTTCAAGCTGCTCATTTTTCTCTAACTCTGACAGTAAGGTTATGTCATTCATTTATTTTTGTTTTTTTTTTCTAGCTTTATTGAGGTGTATTTGACATATAATGTAAGTTTGAGGTGTACGATGTGTTGGTTAGCACACTTACATATTGCAAAATAATTATCGCCACAGCATTAGCTAATTCCTCTATTACATCACATAATTACCATATCTTTTTTGTAGTGAGAAAAATTAACACTTAGTTAAGATAATTTAGTTAGTTAAATTAAAGTTCTAGCAACTTTCAAGCATATAATACAGTATTGTTAACTGTAATCATCATGATGTATATTAGATCCCCAGAAATTATTCATCTTCTACCTGGAAGTTTATATACTTTGACCAACATTTCCCCCTTTCCCCCAACCAATAGCTTTTTGGTATCCACCATTCTACTTGCTGTTTCTATGAGTTCAGCTTTTTTTTATATTCCACATATAAGTGAGATCATATTGCATATGTCTTTCTCTTTCTGACTTGTTTCACTTTAGCATAATTCCTTCAAGGCCCATCCGTGTTGTTGCAAATGGCAGGATTTCCTTCTTTTTGATAGCTGAATAGTATTCTATTATATATATAAAGTTCTATTATGTACATTATATTTTGTATACAGATAATATATAATTATATTTTTATATATAATATATTTCTAGTATTACATATATTATAATAAAAGTCATTTTGAATTCTTTACAGGGTAAATTTTAGATCTCTGTGTCTTTGGGTTTGGTGCTGGAAGATTATTGTAATCCTTTGGTGGTGTCCTGTTTCCTTGATTTTTCATATTCCTTGGAGCTTTGTGTTTCTGTCTTACATTTGAAGTAGCAGTCACTTCCTCCAGTCTTTACTAACTGCCTTCAGGAAGGAACTGCCTTTCATCAGCCCTGCTAGAAATCCTGAGGCTTTCTGGGACCTTGAATGCACATACCTGCTCCATACTTATTGCTCCCTCTTGTGGCAGAATTCTTAAGCTTGTATATTTTCTCTGGATCCGGCATCACACCAGGCCAAGTGCAGACATCCTCCCTTTTGTTTTCTCTGAGGTGGCACCACAGCTCAAGGTATGGTTTTTCTCTGGCCCACAGAACCTGGCTTGCTTTCTGCAAGTGCTCACTAGATGTCCACCAAAGCTTGCTGTCACTAGCACTCTCAGGAGCATGCACATGGAGCTGGCTGCAGAGTTGGGGAAGGTGTGGGTGAGATCAGCCTGTTGTTGGGGATGCCAGTTGCTGGATTCTACATGTGAGGCTTTCCCAGCAGCTCATGGGTAGGCTTCCTGATGGAGTCCAAGCACAGGAGAAGCCACATCCCTTTAATGCTCTCTGAGAATCATATCTGTCACTCTTCTACTCTTCTGATTTACTCTCATCCCAAAATTTAGTACTCTAGATGCTTGGTGGTGTCCTGCACAGCTAGGAAAGCCTGGTACTCACTCACCTACTCTCTCTTCCCTGCAAAGGGGGACGTCATGGGATGAGAACTTGGCCCTCACTGTACCACCTTGGGGGATGTGTGATGCAGGTGAAGTCAAATTGTACCTCTTATCCAATCCCATGTGTTCAAACTCATTTGTTTGCTCCAACGAAATACTGAAACTTCTTATCTGGAAACCTGCACTTCCACAAAGCTCTCTTGTCTATGGGTGACTACCCACTGTTCTCCAGGTGCTCCCTGACTATGACCAAGAGGGGTTGGAAGCATTCATGAGCTACTGCAGAGTCCACAGCCAAGATGGAGGTTTGTCTGCCTATTACCCAATGCACAAGTGGGCAAGGCTTTTCCAGGTCCGTTGGTGTATGATGCTGGATCCCACAACTTCTACAGAGGCACTTTTGTTCATGGATGGGTGCAAAATTTTTGTTGTTGAGAATAGGGGGAGGGGGCACAAACAAGGGACATCTTATGTTATTGAGATGTTGATATCAATTGTTATACATTTGTAATAGTTCCTTATGTCCAGTGTGCATTTCATCCTAGGATATCCCAACATCCTGGTTCATTTCTTTTTTGCATGCATATTTTTATTGAGAAAATTACAATATAATTAAAATATAATATAATTGAATGATGGAAAAGACAACCTAATTGTATGGGTCATTTACTGCTATATGCCTCTGCTTATTGTGTTTTTTCTTTGCCACCTTCCCGTAAGGGACTGGCTACTGTGGGACCTATCCTTGTATCACTACTGTATTCTGTATGTGTGTATGTGTGTTTTGCAGGAAATCACATGATAGGAGCTGCCTCTGAAAATGATTATAGATCACAAAATTGTGATCTCTGGCCCTAATGCCAAATTTTAATATGAATTTGTGGGGTTCTGGGAAAAGCACATGCATTTTGCATGGGGGTATCAAGAATATTGGGAACTGAAGGGAACGTTGTGGTGGATTGGTTTCAATAATGGCCTCAATGTATTCTTTTTCCCCCCTAATATTTATTTATTTATTTATTTATTTATTTATTTGAGAAAGAGAGAGACAGCGAGAAAGCACAAGCAGGGGGAATGGCAGAGGGAGAGGGAGAAGCAGGCTCTCCGTCGAGCACGGAACCCAATGTGGGACTCGATCCCAGGTCCTTGGGATCATGACCTGAGCTGAAGGCAGACGCTCAACTGCCTGAGCCACCCAGGCGCCCCAAGCCTCCAATGTATTGTTGACTACTGGTATTCATATCCTCCCATACAACTCTGGTCTTGGCTATATGACTTTAGTAAATGGAACAAAAGCAAACAGATGTAAGCAGAGACTTCAAATGTTTCTACAATGTTTGTACGATGGGCTTGCTCACATGTTGCTCTAAGAACCTGAGGTTACAACATGTAGACTCTTAAGCCAATCAGCTGGATGATGAGACACAAGGGGCCAAGTCACCTCTTGTGTCACTTCAGAAGTTTGTTTCCTCTTAGCTCCCAAACCATCCTTCCATAGTTGCTTTGTGGTACTGGATGCAGGACTCTAATAATCACATCCTTGCTTTGCCAGGTAACTCCAAATTAGGGTTATGCAAATAAGGCACGCTAGAGAGAGACTGCAAGTTTGGAGGAGAAACAAGGGCTTTACTTCCTTCATTTGGCTACCATTGGGCTTCCTGAGAGCTTCATGTCTCTTTTCAGTTCCTGTGAACATCATCCCAGCAAGGTTTCTTTATCCCAGGAGCAGAAGTTCTTTCCATGACATAAACAGTCTGCCGTTTTCTCAACATTTGCAAAACCAGTTTTATTTAAACCTTCACCAGCTGAGACACTAGCAATGTCCCCTCTTCAGAAGTATTTCTGAGACCCCTCCTGAAAAATCGGAGATACTAGCACCAGCCAAGCTGCGTCTTCTACTCAGAGGTCTTCATCAGCCCCAGGAGTAGCAACTTCTTCCTAACATTCCTCCATGTTATCTCAGAAATCTTTTACGCGTTGTTACCTCGTTAATAACTTTATAGTTAGTTAATGAGTTTTTACATTTTTGCTCTGTTTTCAAACAACTAGTGAGGTTTTTATCTTTTGGTGAGCCCCAACTATATATCCCCATTGCCCCAAACAACAGCTAACCAATTGCCAGACATGTGAGTGAAGCCATTGACCACAGGTGACCAAAGACGCATAAGTCAGCCAGACAAAGCCAGTCCACATTGCTAACTCCCAAATCATGAACTCTAAATCCTGAACTTCTGTTTTAAGCTAAATAGTTTTTGGGTAGTTATGCAGTAAAAGAACACTAACAAATATGGAAAAAATTTAAAGATTTAGATATGATTTAATAACTCAGATGGGCATAAATTAAACAAACAAAACACCCACCTGTGTGGCTGATGGTTATGCAGAGGAAAGTATTTTTTTTCCTCCACAATTGCTGGGGAAAATGTTAATTTTAATATTCTTTTAGGAAAGCAATCTGGAAGTATCTTTTAACATTAAAAAATCCTAGGAATTTCCCAAAGAAATATAAGCATCAATAGATAAGAATGCATGTTCATGGACACATTTTCCAGTGGTGAAAAACTAAACCTTTAATAGAAGAATGATTAAATAAAGAATTCTATACTGAGAAATATTATACAGCTAATAAAAGTATAAATTAAAGCTATTTCATTTTCAGGCTTACAAGGATTTACCTAAAATACTTCCGAATAAAAAGAGGCAAAATGAGTAAAACGCAAAGCCATACTAAACAACCACTATAGGGGCTCCTGGGTGGCTCAGTCATTAAGCGCCTGCCTTTGGCTCGGGTCATGATCCCAGAGACCTGGGATCGAGCCCCACATTGGGCTCTCTGCTGTGCTGGGAACCTGCTTCTTCCTGTCCCCCTCCCCCTCCTTGTGTTCCCTCTCTCACTGGCTGTCTCTCTCTGTGTCAAATGAATAAATAAAATCTTTTAAAAAATCACTATAAGTAACTATATACTTATTTTATACATAAATCTATCATCTATCTATCTATCATCTATCTATCATATATCATCTATTTCATCTATTTTTTTTACCTTGATTGTCAAAGGGTGATAAATTGATCACTTTCGTTGGGAATTTATTCATTATGATGTTCTTCGGAAGTAAATCTTGATGATGTGAAAATATATTTTTGTCCTTAAATAAATTCATTCCTAAAATAAAATTTTTTTAAATTAGATGAAGACTCTGAATATTCATACACTACTCTCCAAATACCATGTACTAATCTTCATTTATATGTTTGTAATGTTTTCTTACCAAATTTTATTGAGTGGCCACTTGTTCATTGTTCTAGTTTATATAAACTCTTTGATCATTTTCTCTTCCTTGTCTTTATTCTGTTCATAGTTAGCATCTTCTCTATTTTTTAAATCATTGAGTATACTTACTATACAAAAATTGCACGTATTTAATGCGTATAAATTTTGATATGTTTAGACATACACGTAAGCCTGCAATACCATCACCACAATCAAGATAATAAAAATATCTATCACCTTCAAAAGACTTCTCTTGTTTTCTTCTTAGGTATGTGGTAAGAACAGTTAGCACAAATACTCCCCCCTTAATGATTTTTAAGTACACAACACTGTATTTATAACTATAGGCATGATATTGTACAGAAGATCTCTAGAACTTACTCATCTATATAACTGTAACTTTATACCAACTGAACAACTACCTGTTTCTTTCTACCCCCAGCCTCTGGAAGCCCCTGTGAGTGGCTTCATTCTCTGCTTCTGTGTGTTTGACTCTTTTTGAATTTATTTTTAAGTTTATTTTTATTTTATTTTTTATTGAAGTATAACTAAGATAATGTTATATTAGTTTCAGGTGTACGATATGATTCAACAATTCTATACATTACTGAGTACTCATCTTAGTAAGTGTATTTTGAATCCCTTTTATCTCTTTTACATCTCATATAAATGGATTATGCATTATTTCTCCTGTGACTGGCTTATTTCACTTAGCATTAATGTCTTCCAGGTTCATCCATGTTGTGGCATATGGAAGGACTTCCTTCTTTTCCAATACTGAATAATATTCCATTGTATGTCGAGGCCACATGTTCATTTCATTTCACCCAGCTTTACTGAGATATAATTGACATATAGCACTGCATAAGTTCAAGGTGTATAATGCGGTGATTTGATACATGTATGTATTATGAAAGGATTGTAGTAACAAGTTAAAACCTACATCACTTCACATAACTATTTATTTTGTGCTAAGAATATTGAGGATCTACTTTCCTAGCAACCTTCAAGTATATAATACAGTATGGTTGGTTATAGTTATCACACTATACCTTAAATCCCAGAATTTGCTCATCTTATAACTGGAAGTTTGTACACTTTGACCAACATCTCTCCATTTCCTTCACACTTCAGCCCCTGGTAACCAACATTCTACTCTCTGCTTCTATGAATTCAGCTTTTTAGATTCTAAATATGAGTGAAAGCACACAAATATCTCACTTATTTTGTTTATAATAAGACCTCAAGCTCCAACCACTTAATCACAAATGACAGGATTTCCTTCTTTTTTATGCTGAATAATATCCCTTTGTATATTTTATACAACATTTTCTCTATACCTTTATCTGTCTGTGGGCATTTAGATTGTTTCCATGTCTTGGCTATTGTGAATAATGCTGCAACGAACACGGAAGTGCAGGTATCATTTTGAAAGAGTGATTTCATTTCTTTTGAATATGCACCCAGAAATGGGATTGCTGGATCATATGGTAGTTCTTTTTTTTTTTTTTAAAGATTTTATTTATTTAACTGACAGAGACAGCCAGTGAGGGAGGAACACAAGCAGGGGGAGTGGGAGAGGAAGGAGCAGGCTCCAGGTGGGGGAGCCTGATGTGGGGCTCAATCCCATAACTCCGGGATCACGCCCTGAGCCAAAGGCAGACGCTTAACGACTACACCACCCCAGCGCCCCATATGGTAATTCTATTTCTAATATTTGAAGGAACAACTATACTGTTTTCCATAATGGTCACACCAATTTACAATCTCACCAACAATGTACAAGGGTTGCCCTTTCCCCACATCCTCACTAACATTTGTTATCACTTGTCTTCTTGATGATAACCATTCTAACAGATGTGGGATGTTATCTCATTGTAGTTTTGATCTGCATTTCCTTGATTAGTGATGTCGAGTACCTTTCCATTGGCTATCTGTATGTCTTCTTTGAAAAATGTCTATTAACATCCTTTGTCCATTTATAATAGCATTGTTTAGTTTGGGTTTTCTCCTCCTCTTCCCTCTCCTTCCCCTCTCCCTCCTCCTCCTCCTTTTTTTGCTACTGAGTTGNCTCCTTTTTTTGCTACTGAGTTTTATGAGTTCCTTACATACTTTGGATATTAACTTATTATGAGATAGATAGTTTGCAAATATTTTCTCCCATTCCATAGGTTGCCTTTTCATTTTGTTGATGTTCTTTTTGCTAAGAAGAAACTTTTTAGTTTGATGTCCCACCTGTTTTTGCTTTTGTTGCTTGTGTTTTTGATATAATGTCCAAAATACTATTGCCAAGATCTATATTAAGGAGTTTTTTCTCTGTTTTCTTCTTGGAGTATTGAGGTTTCAGATATCACGTAAGTCTTTATTTCAAATTAATTTTTTTAAAGATTTTATTTATTTATTTGACAGACAGCCAGCGAGAGAAGGAACACAAGCAGGGGTAGTGGGAGAGGAAGAAGCAGGCTCATAGTGGAGGAGCCTGATGTGGGGCTCGATCCCATAACGCCGGGATCACGCCCTGAGCCAAAGGCAGATGCTTAACCGCTGTGCCACCAAGGTGCCCCTCAAATTAATTTTTGTTAACCATACAAGATACAGGTTCAGTTTTATTCTTACATATTGATATCCAATTTTCCAACATCATTTATTGAAGAGACTATCGTTTCACATTAAGTATTCTTGCTTCCCTTATCCATTATTTATTGTCTATACATGAGGATTTATCCAGGCTTTTGATTCTGTTCCATTGGTATATGGTCTATTTTTACATCAGTACTGTCCCATTTTGGGGGGTACTGCAATGTAGTTTGAAGACAGGAAGTGTGATGCCTCTTACTTTGTCCTCCTTTCTCAGGATTGCTTTGGCTATTCAGGATCTTTTGTGGTTCCAAACAAACTTTAAGATTGTTTTTCTCTATTTTGGGAAAAGTTTCATTGAAATATTGATAGGGATTGCATTGAATCTATAGACGGCTTTGGATGGTATCAACATTTTAAAAACATTAACTTCCAATCCATAAACTTGGGTTATCATTCATTTATGATTATTCAATTTATTTAATCAAAATGTTATAGTTTTTAGTGCTTAGATTGTTACCAATCTTGTTTAAACGTATTCCTAAGTATTCTATTGTTTTGATGTTGTTGTGACTGAGACAGTTTTCCTTATTTCTATTTCAGATATTTCATTGTTAGTGTATAGGAATGCAACTGATTTCTCTATGTTGATTTTGTATCCTTTGACTTAACTGCCTTCATTTATTAGTCCTAATAGGTTTATGGTAGAATCTTTAGGATTTTCTTTATATAAGATCATAGCATTTGCAAACTTCACTTTTTCTTTTTCAGTTTGGATGCTTTTTCTTTTTCTTGCTTAATTGCTCTAGGATTTCCAGTATTAAGTCGAATAGGAATGATGAGCATGGGCGCCTTTTTCCTGATCGTAGATGAAAACCTTTCAATCTTTCACCTGTGGGCTTGTCATATATGACCCTTATTTAGTTGAGATATGTTCCTTCTATACCAAATTTATTGAGAGTTTTTTTGTTTCTTTTTTTTAAAGATATTTTTATAANTCTTTCTCTGCTTGACTTATTTCGCTTAGCATTATCTCCTCCAGTGCCGTCCATGTTGCAGCAAATGTTGAGAAATCGTTCTTTTTGATGGCTGAGTAAATATTCCATTGTATATATGGACCACATCTTCTTAATCCAGTCATCTGTTGAAGGGCATCACTGTGTGTGTCTGTTTTTATGCCAGTACCAACTGTATTGATTACTATATCTTTATAATATAGCTTAAAATAAGGAAGTGTGATGCCTCCAGCTTTGTTCTTTTTCAGAATTGCTTTGATTATAGGGTCTTTGTGATTCTATATAAATTTTAGGTTTTTTTTTTAATTCTGTAAAAAATGCCATTGGAATCTTGATAGGAATTGCAATGAATCTATAGGTGTCTTTGGGTAGTATGGACATTTTGACAATATTAATTCTTCCAATTCATGAACATGGGATACTTTTTCCATTTATTTTTTCTTTTTCAATTTCTTTCATTAATGTTTTGTAGTATAGATATAGTATATATATAGATATAGAATGGTGTATACATATATACTAGATATATATATAGATATAGTATATAGTATAGATATAGATATAGTATATAGATATAGTATATATATACACACACACACTAGATATAGATATAGTACAGTATAGATATGTTTTAGTATAGATATATTTTGCCTCCTGGGTTAAACTTATCCCTAAATATTTAAATTTTTTTATGCTATTGTAAATGGGATTATTTTCTTTATTCCTTTTTCAGATAATTTGTCATTAGTGTATAGAAGAGCTACTGATTTTTGCATGTTAATTTTGCATCCTGCAACTTTACTGAATTCATTGATCTAAATTTTTTTTGGTGGAGTTTTTAGCAAAGAATTAGTCTTCCTGCCTGAGTGGAACAGGAGAACTGGCTTCATAGGTGGCAAGCCTGTGCCCATTTCCCTGACCAAACAGTGCCACTGGATTTGCTTTGCCAAAGACCAGTTCTGCCTGCTGTATTCTCTGTTCAAGCATTTCTGGGTTATAGAGCCTCTAGCTGTTCTGTTTAGGCTTTCTGCTTAGGTTGAGACAGGAGCTACACTCAGCAGTGGGCAAGGTTATGTGAATGAGCTCCCCTGCCAAGGCATGATGGGCAGGCCAGCCTTAGGCAGCTGCCCTGGTGTTCCCAATCAGGCTTTCTAGTTGGAAGCACCTGGGAGCTATACACAGCAGTTGGTGGGGCTACAAATAAGTTCCCTTGCCTGGACAAAATAGAGAAACTGACTCCAAGTCCAGCAAAGATTTTTGTGATCTTGACTCCAGCTAACTTGCTCCCCATATTCCCTGGCCAAATGGTATCACTGGCTTTGATCTGCAAATAATCATCTCTGTCTGCCGTACTCTACTTAATTGGTGTTGGGCCACAAACTTCCAGGTGTTCTACCAGTCTTCTTGGTCAGTTAGTGCAAGGAGATACACTCAATAGTGAACCATGCTGTGACTTAACTCCCAGTTTAAGCAGTGGTAGACAAAGCTCCAGGGCTAGCAAGACTCTTCTTTTCAAAACCCAAATCATACAGACCTGCACCTCACCAAGTTTCCTGGTGAGATTATGCTACTGTCTTGTCTCTGCAGATAAGCAAACCTGCTGGTTGGGACTACTACTTTGGTACTGCAGGTAGGAACTCGGTCTGTCAGGGTCTGAGTGATGGTTTTTGCAGGCACTTCCTTCCTTCCCTGTCACAGATTCCCAGTGGTCAAGTTCCATGGATTACTGCATAATCCCCATGGTATGAGACTGAGTGGGGCTCCCAAGAGATGACACACAATGCTAAAGGAGCCAGATGTCCATCTTGGGTTCTCTTTTCCAGCTGAAGAAACTGGGGGCTCAGGGGAAATTTCTCACTGTGGTGCTCCAACTGGCATGGGGGAGGGGCAATATGGTCAGTGTGTAGCCACTTCTCCTACCTTTCTAATGCAGTCTGTCTTGGTCTCTATGATGTGGAGAGGGGGTGCTTCAGCTTTACCCTTGTGTTCTACGATTTTTCTCAAGGGTGTCCTGTCCATGAATAGATTTTAGTTTTTCTTCTTGTTTAGGGGAGTACAGTCAGGAATGACCTATGTTACAATTTTTGTGTGCTATTCCTCCTCCCACCTTTTATGTTTTTGATGTCATAATTTACCTTTGTTTATTTTGTGTATCCATTAACAAATTGCTGTGGCTGTAGATATTTTTAATACTTTTCTCCTTTAATCTTTATGGTAGAGTTAAGTAGTTAATATGTTATCATACTGCAGTATTAGAGTATTCTGAATTTAGATATTTGTCTTTACTAGTGTGTTATGTGTTTACATATCACATGACAATTAGTGTCCTTTCATTTCAGCTTGAAGAACTTTCAGCATTTCTTGTAAGGCAGTTCCAGTGGCAATGAACTCACTTAGCTCCTCTTTCTTTTTGAGGCTTATTTCACCTTCATTTCTAGTGGACAACTTTGCCTGGTAAAGTATTCTTTTGGGTTTTTTTTTTTCAACGCTTGAATATATCATCCTACTCTTTTTTTGGCCTGCAATGTTTTCGCAGAGATTGCTTCTAAGGCCGGAGAAGATTCCCCAAGAATGAGATAAATATTTTCCTCTTGCTGCTTTTAAAATTCTCTCTTTGTATTTGATTTTAGACAGTTTTATTATAATGTATATTGGCAAATATTGTTGTGGATTGAAATTTTGCAGTGATTTCTTAGCTTTGAATTTGGATATTCAAATATCTCCCCAGATTTGGGAAATTCTCAGCCATTAATTCTTTCCATAAGCTCTGCCTTTCTCTTCTTCTGGGATTCATATATTAGATTATTGGTGTTCCATAGTTCATACAGTCTTCATTTTTTAAATTTCCTCCTCTTTGTATAATTTCAATACTGTCTTCTACTTCACAAATATTTTCTTCCACTGGATCTGTTATCAACTCTGGAATTTCTCTTTGATTCTTCTTTATGATCTCTCTCTCTCTGTTAAACTTCTCATTTTGTTTGTGTATTCTTTTCTTGCTTTTGTTGAGCTGACTTTCTGTATTTTCTTGTAGCTCGCTGAGCTTCCTTAAAACAGCTATTTTGAATTCTTTATCAGTTAAATTGCAAATCTCCATTTCTTTGGTGCTATTGGAAAATTAATGTATTTCTTGCATGGTACTATGTTTCCTTGATTTTTCATGTTCCTTGAGGTCCTCTCTGTTTTCATTACATTTAAAAAAGTAGTCACCTCCTCCAGTTTACTGACTGGCTTCCAGAGAGAAATCCCTTCTTTCAGCCCTGCTAGGAATTCTGATGTCTTTTCAGACCTTTTCTAAGGGTATGCCTGCTCCACACTCCTTGTTTTGGGTTTTTTGTTTGTTTGTTTGTTTGTTTGTTTTTGTGGCAGAATTCTTAAGCCTTTCTGTCCTGTAAAGACAGGTTGGTTGCTGAGAACCTCCCTTTTGTTTTCTTTATAGCAGTGCTGAGTGCTCAAGTTTATGGTTTCTTTCGTAAGCTTTCTGGGGGTGTTTACTGTCTGTTGAAGTTCACTCTTACTGTTGTTGGGAGCATGCACAGGGAGTCAGCCACAGTGTGGAGTTTGTGTGTGTGAGGCACATGGAATATTGGAGGTGCCTGTGGACCAGTTTTAGGGACTCCACAGGTGAAGGGTTTTCAGCAGCTGTAGGCCTCCTGATGGAGTCCTTTGACACATTTAGAAGTCACATCCTTTTTATATTTTCAATTCTGAGCCTTGGTTGCTATTCATTCTATCAGCCATTCTCTGACCTCAAGGGTCATGCAACTTATGACTCAGTTCTCTGGATGAGACAAGAGAGAAATGGGTCTTTTTGACAGTATCCTGCATAGCTAGAGAAGCTGGGTACTCACTCAAATGCCCTCACTTTTTCCCGTGGGAGAAATCTTAGGCTGAAAAGGGCTCTCTTGGCACTGAAGTATGCTGCCCTGAAGAAGGAGTGGTGTAGGTAAAATCAAACTGTTCCTTTTACCCTCTACAATGTATCCAATCTTAGATTTCGTTGTTGTTGCTGCTGCTGTTGTTCCAACAGTGTGCTAGGACTTCTTTGCTGGACTCCTGGATTTCAACAAAGCCTCTCCCATCTGTGGATAATTATCAAATTGGTTTTCTTTTTCACAGGGGGTGGATGGTAAAAACGAAAGAAAGAAAGAAGAAAGAAAGAAAGAAAGAAAGAAAGAAAGAAAGAAAGAAAGAAAGAAAGAAAGAAAAAACAAAACCCCATAAAACTCCTACAACATTGATGTCATCACTGTAATCCTCCTCTCTTGCCAAATATTTTACAGGAAATGTCACTGCTTTTGTTTCTCTGATATATCCAGTTATGTCAGTCCTTTTTAGAAAGCTTTCTCCCTTCTCACTGAGAAAGGTTCTTCTTCTGTAGCATTTCGATGCAGTAGTATTTTTAGTATTTGCAAATGTAGATGTACAAAAACTCTTCCTCCTCTTCCTAGGTAAATTAGAATAATTAGCAGCAAAGCCCTCACTATTTTATCTGATATGGAGGGTGGCATACTTAGTTTTTGTCTGAAGGACAGAGATTTTATTCTCGATATCTTCCTTAATTTTGTCCAAATCCTGTTTTAGTTTGAGCCAGAATATTCGTTTCTGTATTTGATCTGTACTCTACATTTAGAAGGATGCATTTATAAGGATATACCTTTGATAATTAGAGCTGTATACATAAACCACTGGTTCCCTCTCGCCAATTTAATTAATGATTATTAAATTTTTTTGCAAATCCTACTGATTTTAAAAGTAACGTGTTATTGCAGAACTCTTCCATTTAAACAAATAATTATAAGCCTCATATTATTTAATCATTAGCTAGAGATTAAACTGAAGCAATAGGCTGAGAGTCTTAGTAAGAGACTGTAATTGAGAAAATAAAATACTGTTGACATGATTTATTTCAGAAGACATAATTCCAAGCTAGTCATTCACATTTGTCAAATATGAGTAAAAGCTGGGGAGTCGTTTAAGATAAAACCCTTAATACATGTTAGGGTGATGGCCTCATACTGTCAAATTTATGTTTATTCTTCATCTTATTTTCATGAAAGTATCAAAACTAAATTATTTGTATGAAAATATTTTGGTATATCTTCATATTAAAAATTGAATATAATTTTGGTTGCAGGTGGTACAGAAGTCTAGCTACCCCAAATGAAATTTCTAACTAAAATGTTATAGGCTCAGTTAGGCATCCAATTTGATTTTAGCTCAGGTCATGATCTCAGGGTCCTGCGGTCAAGCCCCACATTGGGCTCCCTTCTCAGCAGGAAGTTTGCTTGTCTCTCTCTCCCTCTGGCCCTTCCCTGCTGTTTTCTCTCTTTCTCGTTTTCTCTCTCTCAAATAAATAAATAAATAAATCTTTACAAAAGTATGAATGTATACATCTGCATACAGGTACTTATAAATATTAAAACAATGATATATGGAAGAATATTTATTACAATCTTAACTATGCTGTCAAAAAAATAAAATGTTAGGGGCGCCTGGGTGGCACGGCGGTTAAGCGCCTGCCTTCGGCTCAGGGCGTGATCCCGGCGTTCTGGGATCGAGCCCCACATCAGGCTCTTCTGCTATGAGCCTGCTTCTTCCTCTCCCTCCCCCTGCTTGTGTTCCCTCTCTCGCTGGCTGTCTCTATCTCTGTCAAATAAATAAAAAAAAAATCTTTAAAAAAAATAAATAAAATAAAATGTTAGATTAAAAAGAATGTATTTAAAAAAAAACAAAAGAAGTAAAAGCATTTAACTTGCAGGTTTCTGCTAAAAATAGTGTGTGTGTGTGTGTGTGTATGGTGTACATATTTTTGTAAAATTAACTGACCTACAAGAATAATGTGGGAAGTTGGAGAGAAGACAAGGGGTAATTCCACCATAAAGGAAAATAAAGAGGGCACAATCAAGTAACTTGGAAAACACTTGTATAAAACACCATTATGTATGGCTTATGACGGCATAAGTAAGAACTGAGAAAAAATGGAATGAGATTATAACAGCACAGAATGGAAACCATTAGAATCTTGTATTTTTTATATTAGTGTTACATATTTTCCAAATGCTTAAAATATTTCATAAAAAGTAAAATGAAAAAGCATACTACAAAACATGTTCTAGATAATTAGATACTTATTTTATGTTGTTATATATTTTACCTTGATTGTCCAAGGATGAAAAAC
>NC_048232.1:28888120-28893221 GCF_002007445.2 Ailuropoda melanoleuca | reverse complement strand
TGACACAAAAACAGACACATAGATCAGTGGAACAGAATAGAGAACCTAGAAATGGACCCTCAACTCGATGGTCAACTAACTTTCAACAAAGGAAGAAAAAATATCCAATGGAAAAAAGACAGATTCTTCAATAAATGATTTATGGAAAATTGGTCAGCCACAAGTAGAAGAATGAAACTGGACCACTTTCTTACACCCTACACAAAAATAAATTCAAAATGGATGAAAGACCTAAGTGTGAGACAGGAATCCACAAAAATCATTGAGGAGAACACAGGCAGCAACCTCTTTGACATCAGTCACAGCAATTTCTTGCTAGGAAAGGGAAACAAAAGGAAACATGAACTATTGGGACTTCATCAGGACAAAAAGCCTTTGCATAGCAAAAGGAAACAGTCAACAAAACTAAAAGGCAAGGTACAGAATGGGAGAATATATTTGCAAATGACATATCTGATAAAGGGTTCATATCCAAAATCTATGAAGAATTTATCAATCTCAATACCCAAAAAAACACAAAAGATCCAGTCAAGAAGTGGGCAGAAAATACGAACAGACATTTCTCCAAAGAATATATCCAAATGGCCAACAGACACATGAAAAAATGGTTTACTTCACTTGGCATGGGGGAAATACAAATCAAAGCCATGAGATACCACCTCACACCAATCAGAGTGGCTAAAATTAACACAAGAAGCAACAGGTGTTGGTGAGGATGCAGACCCTCTTACCCTCTTACACTGTTGGTGGAAACACAAGCTGATACAGCCACTCTGGAAAACAGAGGTTACTCAAGAAGTTAAAAATAGAACTACCCTATGGCCCAGCAACAGCACTACTAGGGATTTACCCAAAGGATAAAAAATAAAAATAAAAAAGATTTATTCAAAGGGACACATGCACCTCAATGGTTACAGCAGCAATGTCCACAATTGCCAAGCTATGGATATAGCCCAGATATCCATCAACAGACAAATGGATAAAGAAGATGTGGGGTGTGTGTGTGTGTGTGTGTGTGTGTGTGTGTGTGTACGAATATTACTCAGCCATCAAAAAAGAATGAAATCTTGCCATTTGCATTGACACAAATTGAACTAGAGGGTATCATGCTAAGTGAAATAAGTCAGTCAGAGAAAGACAAATGCCATATGATTTCACTCGTATGTGGAATTTAAGAAACAGAATAGATGAACATAGGGGAAGGGAAGGAAAAATAAAATAATATTAAAAACAGGGAGGAAAATCATAAGAGAGTCTTAACTATAGGGAACAAACTGAGGGTTGCTGGAGGGGAGGTGGGCGGGGGGATGGGGTAACTGGGTGGTGGGCATTAAGGAGGGTACTGATGTAATAAGCACTGGGTGTTATGTGCAACTGACGAATCACTAAATTCTACCCCTGAAACTAATAATACACTATATGTTAACTAAATTGAATTTAAATAAAAGGAAAAAAAAAGAAAACACAAGAAGAAATCTCCTTAATGTTGGTCTTAGCAATATTTTTTTTTTTGGATTTGACATGAAAAGCACAAGCACAAAATAAAAATAAATAAGTAGGACTACATCAAACTAAAAAACTTTTGTATAGCAAATAAAACAATCACACAAAAAAAATCACAACATGAAGAGGTATTCTACAGAATAGGAGAAAATATTTGTAAACTACATATCGGGTAAGAGGTTAATATCCAAAATACATAATGAATTGATACAACTCAATGGTAAAAACACTAACAATTCAATCACAATCACAGTAATTCAAGGACCTGAACAGATATTTTTCCAAAGACATACAAATGGCCAGCAGATACATAAAAAGATGCTTAACATCACTAATTATCAGGGAAATGCAAATGAAAACCACAATGAAATATCAGCTCACAAATTTTGGAATCGCTATTGTCAGAGACATGGGATAACAAGTATCGGTGAGAATGTGAAGAAAATGCAACTCTTGTACATGGTTACTTATAATGTAAATTTGTGCAGCCACTATGGAAAACAGTATGGAAGTTTTTCAAAGAAATTAAAAATAATTACCATATGGCCTAGTAATCACATATCTGGGCTTATATCTGAAGGAAATGAAATCACTATCTCAAAGAACATTTGTACACCCATGTTTATATTGGCTTTACTCACATTAGCTGAAATGGAAATAACCTAAGTGTACAGCATCCATTGATGGATGAATGGATAATGAATCGTGTGTGTGTGTGTGTGTGTGTGTGTGTGTGTGTGTATGTAATGCCATATAATTTTGCCATAAAAATGGAAGGAAATGGTGCCTTTTGCAAACATGTGGATAAATCTGGAGGGCATTTGGATATATGAAATAAGCCAGACAGAGATAAACAAATTCTATACAGTATAACTTGTATGTAGAATCTAGAAAAAGGTCAAACTCAGAAACACAGTGTAGAATTGTGATTGCCAGGTCCTGGCATGGGTTAAAGGGAGAGTGACTGATCAAAGGGTTCAAATTTTTAGATAAAAGATAAGTAAATTCTGAGGATTTAATGTACAGCATGATGATTATATATAATAATACTGCATTGTATATGTGATGTTTGCTAGGAGAGTAGATAGAAGAACTCTCACTAAAAAGGAAGGAAGGGAGGGAGGGAGGAAGGGGAAGAAAAAAGAAAAGAGAAAAGAGAGAAACAAGAAGAGAAGTGAAAAAAGAAAAGAGAAGAAAAGAAAAAAGAAAAAGCAAGAAAGCAAGACTATGTGAGGTCATGGATGTGTTAATTTGATTGTGCGAGCCATTTTACAATATATACATATATCAAATCATTGCGCTGTACACTTTAAATATATTATAATTATATTTGTCAATTACATTTCAATTAAGGTGGGAAAATGGATATATGCACAAAAAGAAAGGTAAAGGCATGGAGAAAAATGTACATGAGAGCTATATGAGTATCAGAAAAAGTGGACTTCAAAGCAAGGAAAATTACCAGGGATAAGTAGACGTTATTAAGTAATGATAAATGAGTCAATTCTCCAAGAAAATATAATATTCCTAACGTGCAGGTGCCAAAGTACATAGGCAAAAACTGATAGAACTGCAAGAAGAAAAAAAATGTACATTTTTATATTTGGAGACCTCACCGCTCTATCAGAAACGAACATAACCAGCAGGCAAAAAATAAAAACATAGATGAACTCAACAAGACCCCATCAATTAACTGAATCTAATTGATGTCTATTTGAATACTCCATCCAATAATAGCAGAATACATGTTGCTTCCAAACTCACAAGCTATATTCATAAACTTAGACCACATTTCAAAGTTAGAACACCTTTCAAAGTTAGATCATATTTTAAGAAAGAAATTGTATATTAATTTTTTTTCTAAAACAGAAATCACACAAATCATGCTCTCAGTCCACAACGGAATTAAAACTAGAAATCAATAATATACAGATAGCTGGACAATCTCAAAATACTTGAAGATGAAAGAATACATCTTTAAAGTGTATGTTCAAAGAAGAAGTGTCAAAATAAATTTTTAAAATTTTAACTAAGTGAAAATTAAAGTACTATTTATCAAAATATGTGTGACACAAAAATGAAAGGAGTGCTGAGAAGGAAATTTATAGCAGTGAATACATACATTAAAAAATAAGAAAGATAAAAAATAAATAGTCTTTCCTTACCCCTTAGGAAACTAGAAAAAGAGGAGCAGAAAAATTGTTATGAGTTGGATTTCTTTAAAATGAACACCTATGCTCTGTGAAAGACACTTTTAAGAGAATTAAAAAACATAATACATGTTGGGAAAAGATATTTGCAAAACACCTATCTCATGTAAAGGACTTGTGTTTGAAATATATAAAAATGATTAAATTAAATGTTGAAATAACAACCCAATTTTATTTTTTTCATAATAATATTTTTATAATGTTATTCACCATACAGTACATCCTCAGTTTTTGATGTAAAGTTCGATGATTCATTAGTTGCATATAACACCCAGTGCACCATGCAACGCATGCCCTCCTTACTACCCATCACCAGCCTAACCCATTCCCCCACCCCCTCCCCTCTGAAGCCCTCAGTTTGTTTCTCAGAGTCCATAGTCTCTCATGCTTCATTCATACAACCCAATTTTAAAACTCTCAAAAGATCTGAATTGTCACATCTTCAGAGAAGATACAAGATGGCAAATAAGCATATGAGATTTCATATGTCATTAGGAAATTGCAAATTAAAACAACAATATGATACCTAATGAGACACACCTATGAGAATGGCTAACACAAACACTGACAATGCAAAATGCTATAAAGGATGTGGAATACGGGAACTCTTGTTTATTGTTCTTGTGCATGCAAAATGCTATACCCACTTGGGAAAACAGTTTGGCATTTTTATAAAGCCCAGCATTATCTTATCATACAATACAGTAATTGTGCTCCAAATATTTACCCAAATGAGATGAAATCTTATATCCATGCAATAACCTGCACATGAATATTTATAGCAGATTTATCTGTAATTACACCATATTGGAAGTAACAAAGACGTTTTCCAATAGGTGAATGGTTTAACAACCTGTGGTACATCCATATAATGGTATGTTATTCAGCAGTAAAAAGAAATGGGCTATCAAGCCACAGAAAGACATAGCAAAAACTTAAGGGAATATTACTAAGTGACAGAAGCCAGTTTTGAAAAAAGCTGTATAATTTCAACTATATAGTACTCTGGAAAAGGCAAAACTATACAGACAGTATAAATATCAGGAGTTGCCAGGGTTTCAGAACCAGTAGTAATGGAGAGTTGGAGCGCAAGGAATTTTCAGGGTGGTGAAGCTATTTTGTATAATACTATAGTGGTGGGCACATGATTATACATTTGTCAATATCTATAGAATTGTGCAACAAGAGGAGTAAACCATGGATATTATTAGTAATTCATCAACATTGATTCATCAATTGTAACAAATATATTATCTAATACAGAATGTTAACAATAGGGGAAATTGTAAGTGGGGGGGAGAAGTATATGGTAACTATGTAAACCTGAATTGCTCTAGAAAAAAAATCTATCAAAAATTTCAAAAAGAATACAAAAATACTAATTTGAA
>NC_048232.1:28876180-28881548 GCF_002007445.2 Ailuropoda melanoleuca | reverse complement strand
AAAAATATAGCATCCATTCTTGGAAACCCCAAGAAAATAGGGATAGAGGGAACATACCTCAACATTATAAAGGCCATATACAAAACCCACAGCTAATATCATCTTCAATGGGGAAAAACCGAGATCTTTTCCTCTATGGTCAGGAACAAGACAGGGACGTCTCACCACTGTTATTTAACATAGTATGGGAAGTCCTAGCCTATCAGTCAGACAACAAAAAGAAATAAAAAGCCTCCAAATAGTCAAGGAAGAAGTTAAACTTTCACTATTTTCAGATCACATGATACTGTATATAGAAAACCTGAAAGACTCCACCAAAAAGTTGCTAGAACTGATACACAAATTCAGTAATGTCATAGGATACAAAATCTGTGTACAGAAACCTGTTGCATTCCTATACACTAATAATGAAGCAGCAGAAGTAGAAATCAAGGAGTCAATCCTGTTTACAATTGCACCAAACCCAGGAAGATACATAGGAAAAAACCTAATGGAAGAGGTAAAAGATGTGTACTCTGTTATATATGTTTTTAAAAATAACCCAGTGATCTCCATGAAGAATAGGATAAAAAAAGAATTTGGAAAGTGGGAAGACATGACAAGGGATAAAAATGTAATTTTTACTAGATTATAAATTTCTCCAGCACATAACTCTTAATTCCTAATACTTAACCTGATCTTCCCTCAGATACTGTTCTCATTTTCTCTTGCTTATTTAAGGATCCTTTGCTTCCTCAATTCAAATGACCAAACCCTTCTTATATATACCAGTTGGAGAAAGAACCAGAGAAGTTAAAATACATCTGCTAATACTCCCAGGTTTTTGTTGCTGTAGAACTTATTACATTCATAAACTGTTCTTACTTAATTATTGAAAACTTGTTCTGCCTAATCTGACATATTTCATTTTGTTAATGCTGCAGCAGGTCACCACCTGTATACAGACTGCAGTGTTGGTACATTTGGATTACCAAGATCATAGTGTAATCTTTACTATTTATTAACTCAGCCATTGTTCCAAAGAAAGACTTCCACGTCCAGGTGAATAGTTCATAACATGTTTCCAAATTTAGGTACATGCTGTTAGAACCAACCTAACCACAAAACTTTGGAGCCAGTGGTTGACCTTAGGTGACCCTTGCTTTTTCAATATAAACTCCCTTTAACCATGTTCATATATTTTTCTTATAATGGGATCTAGTTGAAATTTTTAAATCAAGAAAACATTTCAAATCACATAAAAACTCCAATGAAAAGAGACCAAATCTCAATCCTGGTACTTCTGCAAATTTAACTGTCTACATGCCAAAGACACCTGGGAAAGCATTGTTATTTTTTTCAATCCACAAAATATCTTGCTTTTCTTTTCCATTACTGATACCTGCTCTTTTTTTTTTTTTTTTACAACTAAGTAGCATAAAAAGAGAATAAAATATACTTGGAGTAGTCAAAGAATTTCTACTCCCTAGTAATTTTCTGTGGCAATGGAGACCATGATTTGTAACCTGTGGGGAAAAAATTTTATGTTCCACATCACTAGGTATATCCTTACAGTATGATTATGATTTTAATGTAAAATCAGAAGTTATATTATTATCATAAACTCTCCAGTTTATTTTAATTTAGTGTAAGACATAACATTGTATGGAAAAAGCACTGCTTAAAGGATTATGAGATGTGAGTTTGTGCATCAGTTTTGTCATTATCTGGATACACAGTCTTGGTCAAATCATTAACATCTCTAAGCCTCAATATATGGAAGTGTAATGATTGCTAATATCCCTTCCAATAATAAGGTTTACTGATTCTGCAATACAAATATTTCACTGTAATGCTTATCCATTAATAATAAGGCTGGTTAAATTAATGCTGCACACACACACATGAAGGTTACCTTATGAAGTATTTTTATGTTTATTTCTATAGAAACTAATATAGAAACTTGAAAGATGCTAATGGAACACGTAAATTGGTGCAAGCAATGAAGATACAATCAAAGAATCTCCCTGGTAAGAACAAGAGTTTTACAAGTCTAATATTTCTGGTTTGTTTACTTTCTTTGGGATTTAATGAAGATTGGGTCTAAATGACAAGAGTAGCTCTATGTTATTATTATACAGGTAAAATCTTCATGAATATTCTCATATTTCATTATATTCTGGTATTTACTAGAAATAAAAATTTAGTTAGATATTATGAGTTTTAGAACTCATTCATTTAGAAATTAAACCATAAAAAATTAAATGCTGTAGTGACCTTAGAATATGGTTGGTGAAAGTATGTTTAATGCTATTCTATTCATTTTTTATTTCTGGCTTGGAGAGAAAATTCCTTCAAATTTGCCAAAGGAGAAAGGCTACCTCATGAATATAATAGTCAGAAGAGGAATTTAGGATAGTTGATTCATTGGTTATCATTTCCCTCTATGGGAATAGAGGAATGATGGAAATACCAGGCATATTATGGCATCTCAGCTGTAGTAAAGTACACTAGTTGTGTTATATAGTTCAGAGATTATATTACTGCCTTTACCCATATAACAGTGATGGACACACTGCTTATTGACTTCTAGTGTGATACCAAAGAGGTAGACAGCTTAACTGATATATAAAGGAAAAGTACAGTTAAAGACAACTCTATTAAAAACACTGTCATCCAAAGGTCACTCTGGGCATGTCCAAAGACTTTGCCCTTTGGGAATAAGTATAAAGGGAAAGATATTATTTTGAAAAGAACAACATAGAAACCCAGCGGTTGGAAAATACAGTAACTTAAATTTTAAAATTCACTAGAAGTGCTCAGTAGATTTATGCCATTGGAAGAAAGAATGAGCAAACTTGCAGTATTGAAATACTACAATGAGAGCAGAGAAATTAGAGCAGAGAATATAATTTAAAATAATGGCTGAAAGAGAACTAGATGTCATAAATAAAATGATTAATATAGCAAA
Source organism: Ailuropoda melanoleuca (assembly GCF_002007445.2). NCBI lineage: Eukaryota > Metazoa > Chordata > Mammalia > Carnivora > Ursidae > Ailuropoda > Ailuropoda melanoleuca. The sequence goes on along the minus strand of NC_048232.1, from coordinate 28,878,598 downwards.
CACTATCTATACATATTTGCTCTTCTTTCAGTTTCTCTATAGGGCAAAAAGTTTTATAAATAATGAAAGAAGTATAGTTAATTATATTTATAGGTGTGGAAAGAGAATAGGGCTTTTGAATAACATACAAAACTCAATATCCAAAATACGTCGTAACATTTCTAAATCTCACTGGAATTTGATGAGTATAAATCTTAAGTACATTCTACAATTGTGTTGACTGTTACACATTTCTATGATCATATTAATAATGACTGATTAAACATTTAAAATGGGAAAATTGTATACTATATGTATAATATGCTATATTAAAAAGAATAACTCCAAGAACTTCTAGCAACATAGGATTTTTTTAAGGACTTAAAGCAATGGAAGGATATTGTGAAGGAGGAAAATTAACACATATGCCTTTTTGCTCCTAATGTTTAACCCAATCTACACTCAAGGGCTAATCTCATTGCCTCCCCCTTATATAAGAATCCCTTGCTTTCTCAATTCATGTGATTCAGTTCTTCTAACTACATCTGTTGGAGAAAGACCAGAGGGCTAAAATGTGTCTGCCAATGTTTTCCAGTTACGTGTTGCTATAGCTCATATTACTTTCATAAATGTCATTACTTAATTATTGAAAACCTGTTCTGCCCAATCCAGTTTTGTCTTTGGTTTTAGTAATGATGGCCCATCAGGTCTCTGCCTCTGTTTAGGTTACAGTAGCAGTATATTTTTTGCTGCCATGGTGGTAGTGAAAACTTTACAGTTCATGGGCTTAGTCATTTCTCCAAAGCAAGACTTCTAACCTGTGATGTCTGGATCATAGCAATGCTTCCCACTTCAGGTATATGTGTGTTAGAACCTATTGCCCACAAAACTTCACCCAATAGGTAACCCAGAGTTGCTAATTCTAGTTATTTCTTTTGCAATGTGAAATTGTTTTAGATGAGTTTCTTTTTATTTTTTTCTGTCATTAGACCTACATAGTAGTTTCCACATCCAGGAAAAAGCTAAAAATCATGTAAAGACTCCAATGGAAAAGGATGCAATGCCAATGTTCACATTATTGCAAATTACCCATTTTCTCCTCCCCAGTAGAAGTTCTACATGCTAAGAGGACCTTGAGAGAGCACTGATGCCTACTTGATTTAAAGTGCCATAACTTTATAAAAGGAAGAACATTAAAATATTCCTGGACAAATGAAAGAATTTCTGTGACCACTGACCATAGTTTGTAAATTGACCCGGGAAAAAACTGTTAAGTCCTGCCTCACTAGGTATATCCCCACCATATGAATGTGTTTTTAAAATGTGCATGGAAGTTATACTATTAAGTTAAATGCTCTGGGGTGATTTAAATTTGTAAAACACTTTATGTTTTCTGGGTAAAGCCCTAGAAGAAGCATCAATTTGTGCATCAATTTGGTCATTACCCAGAGATGTCTCTTTTGTCAAATCACTAAACATCTCTATGCTTCAGTATAATGAGGCTTACATGTTTACTAACAGCTCTTCAGATTAAAAGGTATTATGTTTCTGCAACCCAGATGTTTCATTAGAATTCTCCTCCTATAATAAGAAATGCTAATTAGAGGGATACTAGACACACAAACACACATGTGCTAACATTGACCTTACAAAAGTGCTTTGAAACTGTTTATCTCTATAGCGATTGATACAGACCCCCTCCCAGGTGTTACCGGAAGAGGTATAATAAAGAAGGAAATCGAGACACAAAGAGTCATCCTGGTAAGAACAAAAATATTTCAAGTCTACTTAAGGTTTATTTATTTCTTCTGGAGTTTAAATTTGGATCTTTAAAGACTGCACAATCTATGGGCTATTATTCTATTATAGGAATATTACATTATAGTATGTTACATTATATAATATATATAGTATATATATAGGGTATTACATTATAGGAGTACTCCTAGAATTAGTGGAATTCTAGTAGTTATTATAAATGGACAACTAGCCACATATTATAGGTTTTAGAACTGATCCATTAAAATGTGATCCTTAAACCCAATGTGAAATTGAGCTTTGAATATGCTTGATGGAAGCATTTCAAATGCTGTTGTACTCCGTTTGTTTTTTCAGGCTACATAGGATAGTTGCTTTGTATTTTCAAAGCAGAAATTCTAGCTTATGAAATGGATACGAAGAGGAATTTAACAGCTAGTTATTGCATTGGTTACTAATTCCCTCTATATGATTGAAATATCAAGCAAATTTATAATATCTCAGGTGAAGTAGAAACCTCAGTTTTGTCATNAAAACCTTAGTTTTGTCATATAGCTCATAGTTTATGCTACTGCCTCTTTTCCTTCTGGAACAGTGTTTCACACACTTTTTATCCATCCTTGTGTGATATCAAAAGAGGCAGAGAACTTAACAGAGAAACAAGGGAAAGAAATAGTCAAA
>NC_048232.1:28809446-28876080 GCF_002007445.2 Ailuropoda melanoleuca | reverse complement strand
CTGCTCAACCCTGCAGCATCCCGGGCTGTGCGCCCCACACCCGGCGTCCCAGCCATCACTTCCAGGGCCGGTGCGTCTCTGTCCTTTGTGTTTCTAACCCCGCCAGCCACCAGCCACCCCGCGCACGCTCCCGAGCTCCCGAGCTCCCTGTTTCAGTGTGGTTCACCTGTGCTCCATAGCGCCGGTTTTCAGTCTGGTCGTGCTTGCACTCCTGAGCTCTCGGTTTCACTCTAGTTTGAGTGTGCGGTCGGGAGCTCCTGTTTTCAGTTTGGACATGGGCGTTCCCAGGCTCACTGTCTCAGTCCACTCTCTTGCGGGTGCTGGTCTGAGAGTCCAGCCCGCTCCCCAGCACAAGGGGCTATTGCTTCCCGGCGCCTGAGCGCAGAGGCTCCCTCCCCCTTCCCTTTATCTTCCTATATCTGTGCTCGGATTCACAGCTCCCCACTTCGTACCTCAATACTCAGCACTGGAGATGTTCATTTGTAGAGATACAGATGTATCTTCCTGCATCTCAGGCTGATTCTGTGGGTGTTCAGAATGGTCTGGTAGATATCCAGCTTGACTCGGACCAGCTGAGAAAGGGTCGCCTCCTCCTCCTCCATCTTTTCTCTTCCTTGCAGAAAGTTGTTGCCTTTCTGTTCATAGAGTTTCTGCTACTCTTTTCTTCATTCTCCAGTTGCATTCATAGGTATTCGGAATGGTTTGGTAGCTCTCTCACTGAATTCCTGGGACCAGACGAACTTTAGGTCTCCTACTCTTCCGCCATCTTGGAACGCTGAGCTGGAGCTCAACTCCTGTTTTAAATTGGGTTCCTTGCAGAAAGTGGTGGCTATTCTGTTCTTAGAGTTGCTGCTATTCTTTTCTTCATTCTCCAGTTGAGTTTGTAGGTGTTAAGAATGGTCTGATAGCTATCTAGCTGCATTCCTGGGACCAGACAAAATTTAAGCCTCCTGCTCCTCCGCCATCTTGGACTCCTCTCCGATCTGATAATTCTATTACTATTTCCCCCAAAGAAAACAAAACTAATTTGAAAAGATATTTGCACCCCTATGTTTATTGCAGCAATAGCCAAAGTATGGAAGCAACCTAAGTGTTCATTGATAGACAAATGGTTAAGAAAGATTGGAGATTAGATAGATAGATAGATGATAGATAGATAGATATAGATATGTAATAGAATATTACTCAATATTACTCAGCCATACTAAAAGTTTAGAATGTGCCATTTGCCAAAACATGAATGGACCTAGAGGATATTATGCTAAGTGAAATAAGTCAGACTGAGAAAAACAAATACCATATAATTTCATACATATGCAGAATCTTAAACAAACAAAAAGAAGAATCAGACCTATAAATGCAGAGAACAAACTAATGGTTGTCAGAGCAGAGGGTGTTGGGGAATGGGCCAAATGGGTAAAGGGAAGTGGGAGATACAGGCTTCCAGTTGTGCAATGAATAAGTCACAAGAATAAAAGATGCAGCATAAGGAATATAGTCAACGATACTGCAATAACATATAATGGCAGATGGTAGCTACACTTGTGGTGTGAGCATAGCATAATCTATAAACTTGTCATGGGGTGCCTGGGTAGCTCAGTCAGTTAAGTGTCTGACTCTTGATTTCAGCTCACATCATGGTCTCAGGGTCTTGAGATCAAGCCCTGCATCAGGTTCCACCAATGGGCATGGAGCCTGCTTAAGATTCTCTCCCTCTCCCTCTGCCCTTCCCCACCCCACTTATGCTCTCTCTCTTTAAAAAAAATTAATTTGTCAAATCACTATATTGTATACCTAAAACTAACAATACGCTGTGTGTCAACTCTACTCAAATATAAAATAAATAAAATAAAATAAAATAATAAAATAAAATAAAATAAATAAAATAAAACGGGTGTCCTCTTTTTAAAATTTGTGCCTTTAGGACTTATGAATACTGAGGCTCACTGGTTCTCCAAGCTAGTAATTTGGGAGCTGGGAAGCTGGCTGGCAGCCATAAAACTTGGTTTCTAGGTATGTGGTCCAGACCCCTTGCTTTTAGGGTGTTCCCTCCAAGTTGTAAGGCTTGTTCCAGGGGTGGGACTTATGGCATTGAGTATGTCTCAAGTTTTCCTAATCATTTCAATGTGGGTATTTTACTGGTTGCCTAATGTATAGGAGACACTCAACTAATTTCTGGGTTTTTCTCAGAGGGAACTGATCTGTGTTTAGCTGTATATGCAGTCCATCTGTGGGAGGAAGAAAGTCAGGCGTCTCGTATCCTGCCATCCCTTTATTTTTCAATCTATGTGTCTTTATATCTAATGTGTGTTTATTATAAACAACAGGTAGTTGGGTTGTTGTTGTTGTTGTTTAAATCAACTCTGACATTATCTGTATATTTAAACCATTGACATTTAAAGTGATTATTGTTATACCTGGATTAATAGCTACCATATTTGTTACTTATTTCTCTCTCTCTTTCTTTTTCTTTCCATTTTCTCTCTTCTTTTGTCAATGTTGTAAACATGAGTTGGGTTTCTTTTTCTTTTTCTTTTTATTCACCCTAGATACCTGATAAGGCTCCTGGAGGAAAATTTCATAAAAGTTGGGATATTATATAAGGCTATGTCCTAGAACATTTTATCTCTCAATCTAGTTCATGTTCAGTCGCCAGCAATTATTCAATGATACTTTAAGTTTTCTTACTAGTTGCTGGATCCAGTTTTGATTTTGCTTTCAGTAAGATGTGATTCTCATTTTTCACCTATCTGTATAGTTTGGGAGTCATGGTTTGCCCTATGACTTCAGTTCTCTGATGAAGCAAAGGGTTGTTGAATTTCAGTTAATTTTGTTTTCTTAGTATATAGACATAAAATTGGGTTTTTTATAGTTTTATCTTATATCCAGTAATCTTAATAAATCAAGTTGATAATTTTCAGAGTTCAGTGTAGACTACAGATTCTTTTCGATTGCGATAACTGCACAGTCATATTGTCTGCAGCTGAGAGTTTTCTCTCTCCCTTTGAATTTTTACAACTTTTCTTCTTAATTTATTATAACAGCTAGGGTAACCAGGACAGTAATGAGTAAAAATAATGATAAAACACATTTATATCTCATTCTCAATATTGAATGAAAATAATTTACTATTAAGTTGCTGAAAGTCTTTTGTATTTTTTAAAGATACAAATTCCAAATAAAGAAATTTTAATTCATTTATTGAGATTATGTTTTTTCTTATTTGATTAATGAGGTAAAGTTCTATAGTGATTTTTATTCCTATAAAATTGGTATTAACTTCCCTACTTTATTCAGATTTTAGTGATTTGAGTCTTCTTTCTTTTTTCTTCATCAATCTAAGTTTTTCTCAATTTCATTGATCTAATGAATCCTCTGTGGATAGCATATATTTGGATAATGTTTTTGATCCATTCTGCCAACCTCTGCCTTTTATTTGAAGAATTTAATCCACTTACATTTAATTACTGATAAGAAAGAATTTATTGCTGTCACTGCAAGTTGTTGTTTTGTTGTTGTTGTTCCTCATTTCCTCTGATACTGACTTCTTTCATGTTCAGTTGATTTTTTAAGGGACTATGTATTTTGTCTCCCTTTTAAATTTCCTTTGCATGCATTCTGTAAATATTTTCTTTTTAGTTAGTGAGGGGATTATGTATAACTTCTTAAAATTATAACAATCTAATTTAAATTGATATCAAACAACTCCAGTTACATCCCAAAACTACTCCCATACAGCTCCATCCTCCTTTTTTTTATATTGTCACAAACCACATTTTTATACATTGTATGCTCAATGACATAGAGTTAGCATTATTTTATATATTTTCTTTACAATATTTTATAAAATAAAAAGTGGAGTTACAAACCACAATTTCAGTAATGCTGGCTTTAATATTTGGCATGCACTTTACTAAAAATGTTTATTTCTTCATATAGTTTAAAGTCATCGTCTAACATCCTATCACTTTGACCTGAGAGAGTCCCTTTAGAGTTTCCTATAAGCTAAGTCTAGTAGCAATGCCTTGGATGCCAGGAGATCTTCTATTCTTTGTAGTTTGTTGTGCTGGAGCACTTCTTCACATTTCCACCAAATTTTCTTACAATTTTGAAGATTTTTTTTTCTTAAGTAACATTCTCTTAGTTACTGTAAACATTTGATTGTTTCCCACTGCTCTGACAAAGTTGAATTTGACAGTTCCTGGGGTTTTGTTTGTTTGTTTTTTGTTTTTAATGTTTGTTCCAAAGATCAAGAACTTAGGGACTCCTAGTCTATTTTGCTGCCTTATGGTAGTTATTTGGAAACTATTTCAGAATACTCAGTTTATATTTTATAGCAAAGTACTTAGTCAACTGGCCACACCAGTTTTACACATGATTTAACTTCTTACATATTTTTCTTGCCATTAGAAATTTCCCAACTTGGTGATAAGGAGAAGAAAAGTAGCCATATTGTCTATCTTGTGAAAGCTCCATTTTTAAAATTCCTCTTGTTATTAGAAAAGATGATGTAAGAAATGAAAATTATGTTCTCTAAGAAGCTGATCATATAACATCTAGTTTGTTATGATAGTTCACAATGTAGGGTGAATCCTATCTATTTTTTGTTTCATAAACAGGAAAGGACAACTATTAACCATTACCTAATTAATCCTTGTTTGGTGGATTAATGAGCACATAACAAATTCACTTATAGATAAATATTAATTGATTAGAATAAAATTATTTTTGAGAAGTTGTCCTATGTTTGAATTTCTTATATTCTTTTAACAACAGAACTATAGATTTAGAATAAATTTAACTGTTAAACTGTGTTTTACATGCCCAAACATCATAAATCTCTACTTACCTATGACTTTGTTTAAATCTAATTGATGTATTAGATCACTAATTGATGGATTTACTGCTGGAAGTTCTGCTGTATCTGGAAGTTCTGAGGCCACTTCATTTTTAACTAGAATAATAACAGATTTCCAGATTAGTTGATTTAAAACTAAAATTTTGTTTATGGTTAAATTATAGCACATAAAATTAATTAGAAATATTTTACTGTATGGTTATTTAGTTTTATTTTTTTAAGTTTCTTTTTAAATTCCAGTTAGTTAACAGAGTGATATTAGTTTCACATGTACAATTTAGTGATTCAACACTTACATACAGCACCTGGTGCTTATCACACGTATACTCCTTAATCTTATTTACTTCACAATTTAACATACATTATCCAATTAAATACACATATGCCTAATAATTTTTAAAAACTGATTAAATAGCTACTATGTGCTAGATACTATACTAAGCACTTCTCAAATATTACCTCCTTTAATACTCACAACAATTCTAGGAAGTAGGTATTTTATTCCCCTTTAACAGATATGGGAAGTAGAGCTGAGAGAGATTATGAATATTTTAGAAGTTCACATAGTTATTAAGTGCAAAAGCTTAAAATGAATTTTGTTCTTTTAGAATCTAAAATCTATTCTCCAGCTAGTAGATTCAAATGTCTACCAGAACTGAGCATGTAATGTGAGTGAAATGGAACTGCTGATGTTTGGAGTGGCATGAATAACAGAAGTGAAATGGAGAGTATATGTTTATTAAAAATAAAAAGCTATTACTCTTACTGACTGTTACAAATACAGGCCTAGTGTTCCTGGGTCATCTAAATTCTCAAGAGAATACAGAAATGTAGATATTTGAAAAGAATTCCAAGATTTTAAAGTATTTATTAAATATTAATTTAAAAGTTTTAAGCATGTTTGTGGACAAAATATCACCAGCTATTATCACAAGAGATTTACCTAATTTTATAAAGGATTAACTCTAACACATGGGTAGAATTTAAGAGTCAATTACTACATTTTATTTCTTTGTAAAACATCATTATTTATCCACCAAAATATCGATCATCTAGGAACAGGAAAATAAGATGCTGAGGAAATCAGCACTTTCAGAAAAAAAATGCCAATACACAAAATATGCCAAGAAAAAAGTGGAAATAATAATTAAAAATTAAAATTCACAATTAAATTAATCTTTCAAAAGGTCAGGCCCCCCATATTTTAATACATAGAATTCCTTATAATTCTTAAAGAATTAAATCTTATGCCATAGTACATAAAAAGGGAATTTTTCCATTTCTTTTGGAAAGAAAATAGTCATTGTGAAGACACTGACATTGAAACAGACATAACTGGTATAACTGACAGTTAAAAAACACACATAGAAATATAATGCAATGAAATATAATGCAAGTCACATATGTAACTGAAGATAATAATAGCTTTATTGAAAATAAAAGAAATAAGTAAAATCAATTTTAGTAATGTTTTATTTAACAAAATAGATTTAAAAAATCATTTCAACATGTAATAAAAATACAGTGGATGAGATATGTTAAGTAATTATTTTCATAGTAGGTTCAAGTATGTATTTTAAACTTATAGTACACCTCAAGTATGTATTTTAAACTTACAGTACACCTCAATTCAGATTAGCTGCATTTCAAGTGTTTGATATCCACATGTGGCTAGTTGTTGCCACATTACACAGTATAGGTTTAGAATACAAATGCAAAAATCTTAAATAAGTAATAAGGAAATAGAATTCATAAGTTTATTAAAATAATGGCATTGCATCATCTAGTAGGATTCATTACCAGAATTCAAGGTAAATCATCTCTTAATATAGTTATTATATTAATGGTTCTCAAGAGAAGTGATGTAAGATTATCTTAAGGTAAAAAGTCTTTTATAAAACTTAAACATATATTCCTTTTTGATTTCCCCAACTTTATAGAGATATAGTTCACATATAACATTGTATAAGTTTAGGGTTTATAATGTGATGATTTTATACTTATATATTGCAAACTGAACACCACAATAAGATTAATATGTCTATCATTTTACATCTTGCAAACTGAATACCACAATAAGGTTAATATATCTATCATCTTACATCATATATATATATATATATATATACACACACACACACACACACACACACATTTAAGATGTAGTCTCTTGGGAATTTTCAAGTACACAGTATATTTAAGATGTAGTCTCTTGGAAATTTTCAAATATACAGTATAGTATTGTTAACTACAGTCACCATGCTGTATATTACACCCCCAGAACTTATTAATCCTATAAATTGAAGTTTATACTCTTTGGCCAACATTTCCCCATTTCACCTACTCTTAGGCCCCTGGCAACAACTATTCTACTCTATGTTCCCATGAGTTAGCACTTTTTGGATTACATATATAAGTAAGATAATACAGTACTTGTCTTTTTTGTCTGACTTATTTCACTTAGCTTAATAACCTCAGGGTCCATCCATGTTTTGCAAAGAACAACATTTCGTTCTTTTTTATGGCTGAATAATATTTCACCGTATATTTTTACACATTTACTTTATCCATTGATTTGTCAAAAAGACACCTAGATTTTTTCCATAACTTGGCTAAGGTGAATAATGCTGTAATAGACATGGAAGTTCAGGTATCTCTTTGGAATTCTGATTTCATTTTCTTCAGATACATACCCAGAAGTTGGTATGTTGAATCATATGGTAATTCTTTTTTTTTTTTTTAAGAACCTCCACATTGTTTTCCATTGGCTGTAACAATATGGTTCCCTTTTCTCCACATCCTCACCAGCATTTGTTCTCTCTTGTTTTATTGATAATAACCATTTTAACATGTGTGAGATAATATCTTATTGTGCTTTTGATATACATTTCTTTGACAATTAATAATGTTGAGAATCTTTTCATCTACCTGCTGGCCATTTGAATGTTTTCTTTGGAAAAAGGTATATATTCAGGTCCTCTACCCAGTTTTAATTGGATTGCTAGTGTTAATGCTATTGAGTTATATATTTTAGATATTGACCTCTTATCCAACATGGAGTTGACAGACATTTTTTCTATTCTGCAGGTTTCCTTTTGTTGACAGTTTCTTTTGCTGTACAGATTTAAAGTTTGGTTTGTCCTATTTATTTATTTGTGCTTTTATTGCTTGTGCTTTTGGTATGTTGTCCAAAAAGTCATTGCCAAGACCAATGTCAAAGAGCCTTTTCAATGTCAAAGAGATTTATGGTTTCAGGGCTTACAATTCAGTCTTTAATCCCTTTCAAGTTGATTTTCATGTATAGCAATCAATTTCATTTTTTGCATGTAGATATTAAAGTTTCCCAACACAACTTATTGAAAAGACTATCCTTTCTTCATTTGAGTATTCTTGGCTTATACAGTTGACTGTATAAGCATAGGTTTATTTCTGGACTCTCGATTCTGTTTCATTTGTCTATGTGGCAGTTTTTAATGCCAGTTTTGATTACAATAGCTTTGTAGTATATAGTTTAAAATCAGGAAGTCCAATGTCTGCAATTTTGCTCTTTCTTAACTTTGGCTATTTGTGGGGTTTTTTGTTCCTATTATTCCACACAAATTTTATGATAGCTGTTTCTATTGCTGTGGAAATGCCATGTATAGTGACTGCATAAATCTACAGATGGCTTTGGGTTGTATGGATATTTTAACAATATTAATTCTTCCACATTTTGGGAGAGGAAGATGACAATAGAGTAGGAGGGCCTTCAGTTTACCTCTTCCCATGAATACAACTAAATAACTATAAAACCATCCTAAATACCCCCGAAATTGACCTGAAAACTAACAGAACAAATGCAACTATAGGGAAGAAAAAGGCCACATCAAAGAAGGTAGGAAGTGTGGAGATTTGGTATAGAGAAGAAGTGAATCATGGGTACTGCAGAGGGGAGGGAGCCATAGTCAAGAAGAATGGCAAGAGACAGTGGAGCACACAGGGGAATGAACAAGAAGAACATTTCCCCAAATCCATTGGCTTGGAAAATGAGAGGAGCTGAATTTCATGAGTTCTTGCAACCAGTGGACCTTTAAAGCCCAGAATTTTAAAGGTCAGTGGGCATGGCTGGCATAGAGCTCAGAGGCCACTACATAGTTCCTGGAGAGAAGGGAGGGAAACAACCTAGAGGCAGACAGCTTGGAAATAGTGATCTGAAGAACCCATGGGGCACAATGGAGGGAGATTATTTGTTCTTCTCAGGGTGCATCCATAAGAAGAAGTGTTCATGGTGATGCCTCTCCAGGAACAAAGGAGCTGGCTGGCAGTTTCCCTCCCCACCCCTCAGCATAAACACAAGGCCATTTGTGGAAAGCAGCATAGCACCAACACTGGCTGCCTAAGTTGCATACACCAAGCCCCATGCCCTTGCACTCTGGTGGGAATGCCCTTCTCAGTTGAGCTTGCGTCATTCCCAGTGTGTTGGGCCCCTATCCCAGACAACCAACACAAACCCCTGCCCACAAACACATGTCCCAACTAGAGCTTTCTGCAGGGTCTCAGTCCTGGTGGAGGTTGTGTCAGGTCTCATTTCACAAGCAGAACAAGCACACCTAGTTAAAACCCACAACATTCAGGAGCAAGACCAGATGACTGGCCTGAAGGATAGAGCAACCAAAACACAACAGCAGAGTACACACAGCACATACCAGGGACATTCCCTGAAGTGTCAGGCCATGACCACTTCTTCTTAAGGCCTTTACTTTCAGAAGCATGAGACATAATTGGCTTTTCTAACACAGAGAAGAATGCTGAGATTTAGACAAAATGCCAAGATGGAGCAATTCATCTAAAATGAAAGAAGATAAGACCATAACCAGAGATATAAACAAAACAGATATAAATAACATGCCTAATGGAGAATTTAAAACTACAATTATAAGGATACTCGCTAAGCTTGAGAAAAGAAGACATGAGTGAGACCCTTACCACAGAGATAAAAGAGGTAAAAAGTATCAATCAGAGATGAAGAGTGCAGTATATGAGGTAGGAAACAGGCTTCATGCAATGAACAGCAGGTTGGAAGAAGCAGAGGAATGAATTAGTGACTTAGAAGACAAAGTATTGGAAATTAATGAAGCTGAAGCAAAGGGAGAAAGAATAACTATGCAAAACAAGAATAGACTTAGGTAACTCAGTAACTACCTCAAGCATAATAATGTTCATTATTACAGGAGTTACAGAAGAAGAGAGAGAAAAAGGGTCAGAAAATTTATTTGAAGAAGTAATAGCTGAAATTTTCCATAATCTGGAGAAGGAAACAATCATTCAGATCCAGGAGGCACAGGGAAATCCCATCAAAATCAACAAAAGCAGGCCAACACTAACACATATTTTAATTAAATTTGCAAAATACAGTGATAAAGAAAACAATCTTAAAAGCAGAGACAAAAGAAATCCTTAACTTACAAGGGAATACCCATAAGGCTAGCTGCAGATTTCTCAACAGAAACTTGGCAAGCCAGAAGGGAGTGCCATGATATATTCAACGTACTGAATGGGAAAAATCTGCAGCCAAGAATATTCTATCCAGCAAGGCTATCATTCAGAATAGAAGAAGAGATAAAGAATTTCCCAAACAAAAACTAAAGAAGTTCATGACCACTAAATCATCCCTCAAGAAATATTAAAGGGTTCTCTGAGTGGAAAGGAGAAACCAGAAGTGACAAGGACAAGAAAGGATCAGAGAAAATTTCAGAGAAAATAAGTATAAAATGGCAATAAATACACATGTATCAGTAATTACTTTGAATGTAAGTAGACTAAATGATGCAATCAAAATATATAGGGCATCACAATGGATTAAAAAAACAAGACCCATCTATATGTTGCCTACAAGAGACCCATTTTAGACCTAGAAACACCTGAATCAATCTGCAGGTGAATGAAGAGGGGGTGAAGAAACAGCTATCATCAAGTGGATGTCCAAAGAAAGCCAGAGTGGCAATACTTACTGGACAAACTAGACTTTAAAACAAAGACTGTAAGAAGAGACAAAGAAGGGCACTGTAAAATATAAAGGGGACAATCCAACAAGAAGATCTAACAATTGTAAATGTTTATGCACCCAGTAAGGGAACAGCCAAATATATAAAACAATTAATAACAAACTTAAAGGAACTCATTAATAACAATGCAATAGTAGGGGACTTTACCACTACACCTACATCAATAGACAAATTATCTAAACAGAAAATCAACAAGGAAACAACGGCTTTGCCTGAAACACTGAACCAGATGGATCTAACAGATACATTCAGAGCATTCCATCCTGAAACAGAATACTCATTCTTTTCTATTGCGCATGGACCATTCTCCAGAATAGATCACATATTAGGTCACAAAACAGGCCGGATCAAATATAAAAACTTTGAAATCATACCATGCACCTTTTCTGACCACAGCACTATGAAACTAGAAGTCAACCACAGGAAAAAAAAATATGGAAAAATCCCAAATACATGGAGATTAAGCAACATGCTACTAAAGAAAGAATGGATCAACCAGGAAATCAAAGAAATAAAAACTACATGGACATTTCCCCATTGATATTCTTTCCCTACTTTGATGAAGATTAATTGACCATATAGTTGCAGGTCCATTTCTGTGTTTTCTGTTCTGTTTCATTGATCTGTGTGTCTGTTTTTGTGCCAGTACCACACTGTCTTGACCATGACACTTGTGTAATATAACTTGAAGTCCAGAACTGTGATGCCTCCAGCTTTTCTTTACTTTTTCAAGATTGCTTTGGCTATTTGGGGTCTTTTGTATTTCTTTTTCTTTCTTTCTTTTTTTTTTTTTTACTTAATGTGATTAATTTTATTGTGCTCCCACATTTTTAGGGAAAGAGAAGGTTTAGGAACCCTGGTGCACATTGAAGTCCTCTTAAACTGGACCATATGCTTGATGAACATTAATAAGAATAAAAATCATCTAAATGAAACTCTTCTCCTTTCCAGTGTCTCTTTATTTCCCTTGAGTGAACCACCCCTTTGTAGTGACAGAGGAATTAGGGCACTTTGTTTCTTGTGTAATTGCCAGGGGTAGAGCTACTGACAGAAACAAATGGCCTGGATTCTTTGGATTTTTTGTGTGGTGCCTTACTGGGGTTCTACTCAGTCTCTGCTACTGCTCCTAACAAGACATCTGTTTCCAGACTTCCTTGTGCACATTCAAATGCACAGTCCCTTCAAATAGTGATATGGGGGGATCCCCAACAAATGTCCTACATCATCATCGTCATTCTATAGTTTGGCTTGCCAATAGTCAAAGTCTCCTACAAAGATTGTTTCTTCTTCTTTTTTTTTATATTCACTGTCTTTTATTTTATTTGATTTATTTTTAAATAATTTTTATTTTGTTGTGTTAGTCACCATACAGTATATCCTTAGTTTTTGATGTGATGTTCCATGATTCATTATTTGCGTATAACATGCAGTGCACCATGCAGTATGTGCTCTCCTTAATACCCATCACTGGCCTATCCCAAACACCCAAACCCCCTCCTCTGAAGCCCTCAGTTTTTTTCCCAGAGTCCACAGTCTCTCATGGTTCATTCCCCAAAGGCTTTTTCTGCATCAATGGAGAGGACCGTATGATTCTTGTCTCTTCTCTTATTTATGTGTTCTATCACACAGATTGATTTATGAATGCTGAACCACCCTTGCATCCCAGGGGTGAATCCCACCTGGTAGTGATGGATAGTCCTTCCAATGTACCTTTGGATCCTATTAGCTAGGATCCTGTTGAGAATTTTGGCATCCGTGTTCATTAGGGATATCGGTCTGTAATTCTCCCATTTTGGTGGGGTCTTTGCCTAGTTTTGAGATCAGCTACATGCAAAAGAATGAAACTTGGCCACTCTCTCACACTGTACATAAAGATAAATTCCAAATGGATGAAAGACCTCAATGTGAGACAGGAATCCATCAAAATCCTAGAGGAGAACATAGGTTGCAACATCTTGGACATCGGCCACAGCAACTTTTTTCATGACACATCTCCAAAGGCAAGAGACACAAAAGATAAAATGAACTTGTGGGACTTCATCAGGATAAAAAGCTTCTACACAGCCAAGGAAACAGTCAAAAAAACTAAAGGACAGCCCACGGAATGGGAGAAGATATTTGCAAATGACACTACAGATAAAAGACTGGTATCCAAGATCTACAAAGAACTTCTCAACCTCAATACACAAGAAACAAATAATCAAATCAAAAAATGAGCAGAAGATAAGAACAGACACTTTTTCAATGAGACATACAAATGGCTAACAGACACATGAAAAATGTTCAACATCATTAGCCATTAGGGAAATTCAAATCAAAACCACATTGAGATACCACCTTATGCCAGTTAGAATGGCAAAAATTGACAAGGCAAGAAACAACAAATGTTGGAGAGGATGTGGAGAAAGGGGATCCCTCCTACATTGTTGGTGGGAATGCAAGTTGGTACAGCCACTCTGGAAAACAGTGTGGAGGTCCCTTAAAAGTGAAAAATTGAGCTACCCTATGATCCATCAATTGTACTACTGGGTATTTACCCCAAAGACACAGATGTAGTGAAGAGAAGGGCCATATGCACCCCAAGGTTCATAGCAGCATTGTCCACAATAGTCAAATCATGGAAGTAGCTGAGATGCCCTTCAACAGATGACTGGATTAAGAAGTGGTTCATATATACAATGGAATATTACTCAGCCATCAAAAAGAACGATTTCTCAACATTTGCTGCAACATGGACGGGACTGGAGGAGATAATGCTAAGCGAAATAAGCCAAGCAGAGAAAGACAATTATCATATGGTTTCACTCATTTATGGAACATAAGAAGTAGGAAGATCAGTAGGAGAAGAAAGGGAAGAAGGAAGGGGGGTAAACAGAAGGGGGAATGAACCATGAGAGACTATGGACTCTGGGAAACAAACTGAGGGCTTCAGCAGGGAGGGCGGTGGGGGAATGGGATAGGCTGGTGATGGGTATTAAAGAGGGCACATATTGCATGGTGCACTGCATGTTATATGCAAGTAATGAATCATGGAACTTTATATCAAAAACTAAGGATGTACTGTATGGTGACTAATATAACAGAATAAAAAATTATTATTAAAAAAAAAGAAGTAGTGATCAAAAACCTCCCCAAAAAACAAGAGCCCAGGGCCTAATGCATTCCCTGGGGAATCCTACCAAACATTCAAAGAAGAAATAATACCTATTCTCCTGAAGTTGTTCCAAAAAATAGAAAGAGAAGAAAACCTTCCAAAACTCCTTCTGTGAGGCCAGCATTACCTTGATCTCTCTTTTATTTCCATACAAATTTTAGGATTGTTTGTTCTGGCTCTGTGAAAAATGATGGTGGTACTTTGATAGGGATTGCATTAAACTTGTAGTTTGCTTTGGGTAGTATAGACATTTTAATAATTTTTTTTCTTCTAATCCATGAGCATGGGATGTTTTTCCATTTCTTTGTGTCATCTTCGATTTCTTTCATAAATGTTTTATAGTTTTCAGAGTACAGATCTTTTACCATTTTGGTTTGGTTTATTCCTAGGTATCTTCTGGGTTTTGGTGCAATTGTAAATGGGATCAATTCCTTGTTTTCTCTTTCTGCTGCTTCATTATTAGTGTATTAAAATGAAACCGATTTCTGGGACCTGGGTTGCTCAGTGGATTAAATATGTGACTTTTGATTTTGGCTCAGGTCATGATCTCAGGGTCCTGGGATTGTGGCCCACATTAGGCTCTGCACTCAGTAGGGAAACTGCTTCTCCATCTCCCTCTGCCCCTCCCCACTCATGCACTCTATCTCTCTCTCAAATAAATGAAATAAAATCTTTGTTTTATTCAAATTCAATTAGCCAACACATAGTTTATCATTAGTTTCAGATGTAGTGTTCAACAATTCATCAGTTGCACATAACACCCAGTGCTCATTACATCACATGCCCTCCTTAATGCCCATAACCCTGTTACCCCATCCCCCCAACCCCCTATTCTTCAGCAACCCTCACATTGTTTCCTATATTTAAGAGTCTCTCATGGTATCTATCCCTCTCTGACTTCTTCCTATCCAGTTTCCCCTCCCTTCCCTTATGATCCTCAGCACTGTTTCTTATATTCCACATATGAGTGGAACCATATGATAATTGTCTTTCTCTGACTGGCTTATTTCACTGAGCATAATACCCTCCAGTTTCATCTGCATCAATGTAAACAGTAAGTATTCAACATTTCTGGTGATTGAGTAATATTCCATTGTGTGTGTGTATATATATCTCACATCTTATTTATCCATTCATCTGTTGAAGTACATCTCACTCCTTCCACAGTTTGGCTACTGTGTACATTGTTGCTATGAAAATTGGGGTGCAGGTGCTCCTAAGTTTCACTGTATCTGTATCTTTGGGGTAAATACCTAGTAGTAAAATTTCTGGGTCCTGGGATACCTCTACTTTTAACTTCTTGAGGAAACTCCATACTGTTTTCCAGAGTAGCTGTACCAGCTTGCATTCCCACCAACAGTGTAAGAGGGTTGGTTCCCTTTCTCTGCATCCTCTCCAACATTTGTTGTTTCCTGTCTTGTTGATTTTATCCATTCTGACTGGTGTAAGGTGGTATCTCATTGTGGTTTTGATTTGCATTTCCCTGATGCCAAGTGATGTTGAGCATTTTTTCATGTGTGTGTTGGCCATTTGTATGTCTTCTTTGGAGAAGTGTCCTTTCATGTCTGTTGCCCGTTTTTTGACTGGATTATTTGTTTTTTGGGTGTTGAGTTTGAGAAGTTCCTTATCGATCTTGGATACCACCCCTTTATCTGATATGTCATTTGCAAATACCTTCTCCCATTATGTAGGTTGCCTTTTAGTTTTGCTATTTCCTTTGCTGTGCAGAATCTTTCTATCTTGATGAAGTCCCAAGAGTTCATTTTTGCTTTTATTTACTTTGCCTTTAGAGACATGTCTAACAAGAAGTTGCTGCGGCCGAGATTGAAGAAGTTGCTGCCTGTGCTCTACTCTAGGATTTTTATGGATTCCTGTCTCACATTTAGGTTTTTCACATTTTGGGTTTATCTTTGTGTTGGTGTGAGAGAACAGTTCAGTTTCATTATTCTGCATGTGGCATTTATTGAAGAGACTGTCTTTTTTCCATTGGATATTGTTTCCTGCTTTGTCAAAGATTAGTAGACCTTAGAGTTAAGGGTCCATTTCTGGATTCTCTCTTCTGTTCCATTGATCTATGTGTCTGTTTTTGTTTCAGTACCATACCATCTTGATAATCACAGCTTTGTAATATAGTTTGAAGTCAGGCATTGTGATGCCACCAGCAATGGCGTTTTTTCAACGTTGCTCTGGCTATTCAGGGTCTTTTCTGGTTCCATAGAAATTTTAGGGTTATTTGTTCCAGGTCTGTGAAAAATGTCGATGGTATTTTGATAGGGATTGCACTGAATGTGTAGACTGTTCTAGGTAGCACAAGTATTTTAACTATATTTCTTCTTCCAATCCATGAGCATGGATTTTTCCACTTCCTTGTGTCTTCCTCAATATCTTCCAAAGTGCTCTGTAGTTTTTAGAGTACAGATCCTTTATCTATTTGGATAGGTTTATTCCTAGGTATCTTATGGTTTTTGGTGCAATTGTAAATGAAATCGATTCCTTTATATCTCTTTCTACAGTTGCATTGTTAGTGTATAGAAATGCAACTGATTTCTGTGCATTGATTTTGTATCCTGCCACGCTGCTGAATTGCTGTATGAGTTCTAGTATCTTGGGGTGGAGTCTTTTGGGTTTTCCACATAAATTATCATGTCATCTGTGAAGAGTAAGGGTTTGTGTTCTTCTTTGCTGATTCAGATGCCTTTTATTTCTTTTTGTTGTCTGATTGCTGAGGTTAGGACTTCTAGTACTTTGTTGAACAAAAGAGGTGAAAGTGGGATTCCCTGTTATGTTCCTGACTTTAGGGGAGAAGCTCTCATTTTTTCCCTGTAGAGAATGATATTCACTGTGGGGTTTTCATAGATGGCTTTTATGATATTGAGGTATGTTCCTTATATCCCTACATTGTGGAGAGTTTTAATCAGAAAGGATGTTGATTTTATCAAATGGTTTTTCTGCATCAATTGAAAGGATCATATGATTCTTGTCCTTTCTTTTATTAATGTGATGTATCATGTTGATTGATGTGCAAATGTTGAATCACCCTTGCAGCCCAGGAATAAATCCCACCTGGTCATGGTGAATAATCTTTTTAATGTAATGTTGGATCCTGTTGACTAGTATCTTGGTAAGTATTTTGGCATCCATGTTTATCGGGGATATTGGTCTCTAATTCTCCTTTTTGATGCGTATTTGTCTGGCTTTGGGAGCAAAGTAATGCTGGTCTCAACAAATGAGTTTGGAAGTTTTCCTTCCATTTCTATTTTTTTGAAATAGCTTCAGTAGAATAGGTATTATTTCTTCTTCAAATGTTTGGTAGAATTCCCCTGGGAAGCAATCTGGCCCTGGACTTGTTTTGTTTTGTTTTGTTTTGTTGGAGGGGGATTAGATTCCTACTTCAATTTCCTTGCTGGTTATAGGTCTGTTCACATTGTCTATATTTTTCCTATTCCAGTTTTTGTAGTTTATAAGTTTCCAGGAATGCACTCATTTCTTCCAAATTGCCTAATTTTTTGGCATATAGTTGCCCATAATATGTTCTTAAAATTGATTGTATTTCCTTTGTGTTGGTAGTGATATCTCCTCTTTCATTCATGATTTTATTAATTTGGGTCCTTTCTTTTTTCTTTTGGATAAGTATGGCTAGGGATTTATTGATCTTATTAAATTCTTTCAAAGAACCAGCTTCTAGTTTTGTTGATCTGTTCTACTGTTTTTCTGGTTTCTATTTCATTGAGTTCTTGCACTAATCTTTATTGTTTCTCTTCTGCTTGTTTTAGGCTTTATTTGCTTTCTTTCTCCAGGTCCTTTGGGTGTAAGGTTAGCTTGTGCATTTGAGATTTTTCTAATTTTTGAGAGAGGCTTGTATTGCAATGTGCTTCCCTCTTAGGACCACCTTTGCTGTATCCCAAAGGCTTTTAACGGTTGTGTTTTCATTTTCATTTGTTTCCATGATTTTTTAAAATTATTTTTCAATTTCCTGGTTAGCCCATTCATTCTTTAGTAGGATGATCTTTAACCTCCAATGTTTGAGTTCCTTCCAAATTTCCTCTTGTGGTTGATTTCAAGTTTCAAAGAATTGTGGACTGAAAATATGCAGGGAATAATTTCAATCTTTTGGTTTTGGCTGAGACCTGATTTGTGACCCAGCATGTGGTCTATTCTGGAGAAGATTCCATGTACACTAGAGAAGAATGAATATTCTGTTGGTTTACAATGGAATGTTCTGTATATGTCTACGAACTCCATCTGGTCCAATGTGTCATTCAAAGCCCTTGTTTCTTTGTTGATATTCTGCTTAGATGACCTGTCCATTGCTGGAGTGGGGTGTTGAAGTCCCCTATGATTGTTATAATATTATCTATGTGTTTCTTTAATGTGGTTATAAATTGGTTGATATAACTGACTGCTCCCAATTTAGGGGCATAAATATTTAGAATGGTTCGACCTTCTTGTTGGGTAGACACTGTAAGTATGATACAGTGTCTTTCTTTATCCTGTATTACCATCTTTGTTTTAAAATCTAATTTGTCTGATATGAGGATTGCTACCCCAGCTTTCTTTTGAGGTCCATTAGCATGATAAATGTTCTCCACACCCTCAATTTCAGTCTGGAGGTGTCTTTAGGTCTATAGTGAGTCTTTTGTAGACAGCATGTGGATGGGTCTTGCTTTTTTATCCAATCTGATGCTCTATGTCTTTAGATTGGAGCATTTAGCCCATTTACATTCAGGGTAACTATTGAAAGATATGAATTCAGTGCCATTGTATTACCTGTAGTGTGCCTGTTTCTGTAGATTGTCTCTGTTTCTGTCTGGCTTATGCTACTCTTGGGCTCTGTTAGCTTACAGGATCCCTCTTAATATTTCTTGCAGGGGTGGCTTGGGGTCACATATTCTTTCAGTTTCCATCTGTCCTAGAAATTATTTATCTCTCCTTCCATTCTTAATGACAGCCTTGCTGGATAAATTATTCTTGGCTGCATGTTTTTCTCATTTAGCACCCTGAATATATTATGCCAGTCCTCTGTGGATAGGTATGATATAAGTCTAATGTTCCTACCTCTCTTGGTTAGGAACCTCTTGTCTTGGGCTTCTTTCAGGATTTTCTCCCTATCTCTGAAATTTGCAAGCTTCACTATTATATGTTGGGCTGTTGATCTATTTTTATTGATTTTGGTGGGGTCCTCTCTACCTCTGGAGCATGAATGCCTGTTTCCTTCCCTAGAATAGGGAAATTTTCAGCTATGATTTGCTCAAATACACCTTCTGGCCCTTTCTCTCTCTTTCTCCTAGGCAGCCCAATAATTCTTATTTTGGTACATTTTATAGAATCACTGATTTCTCAAGCCTCTCCTCATGACCTATTAGTTGTTTTTCTCTCTTTTCCTCAGCTTCTTTCTTTTCCATCAATTTGTCTCCTACATCACTTACTCTCTCTTCTGCCTCATTTACCCTAGCTGTTAGAGCATCCTATTTAGGCTACATATCAAAGCATTTTTCATTTCACCCTGATTAGATTTCATTTCTGCGCTAAACGATTTTTTAGTATCTATTATGCTTTTTCAAATCCAACTAGTAATTTTATAATTGTTATCTTGAGTTCCAGTTCTGACATTTTACTTATATCCATATCAATTAGATCTGTGGCAGACAGTATTACCTCTGGTTCTTTCTTTTGTTGTGAATTCCTCCTTCTAGTCATTTTGCCCAGAAAAGAATGGATGAACAAGTAAACAGAATCAAAAATATCAACCATGACCCAAGCAAAATACACACTAGACAAATCTGAAGATGTCAGACACCAAAAAAGCAAGGAAAAAGGGAAAAAAAAGGTTGGGGGGGAAGGAGAGAAGATAATCTCACAGGGTGGACAAAACAGGGTGATCCAGTTGATCATGAATGTAATTTTGGCTTGTGTGTTAGATTATACTAATCCCAAAATTGTAAAGAAAACAAAACTTACAGGGATACAAAAATAAATTTGAATAGAGTGAAAGGAAGTCAAAGTGAAAATATATCTATAAAATGTAAATGTAAAAAGTGAAAGTTCAAAAAAGACTTAAAAACGAGAAGTTGATAAAATCTGAAACTAGTGGAAATGGTATTTTAAACTGAAAGATAAATGAATTATGAGAGAAAAAAACCCCTGAATTCTATACACTATTTTCCCCTAGTGCTGGAGTTCTACAGTCTTGTGGGGTCTTGTTGTGTATCTGTTCTTCCCATTGGTCTTCTGGGGAGGGGCCTACTTTGCAGCTTCTCAGGTGTCTTCCTGGGCCAATTACACCATCACTTGCCAGGGGGCCAGGCTCAGTGTAAGCCGTTCCTCTGTGTGGCTTTTTTTCCCTGAAGGCTTTCTGCACCTCTTTGGAGGATCAAAATAAAAATGGCCATGCTCCAATCTCCAGCCCCAGAGCTGAAAGCTGGTGGTCCCCTCTCTTCAGTAAACTGTCAGGGATAAGCAGTCTTCACTTTTGTGTGTGTCAAACTCTGCAGACTCCTGCGGTGTGTGCCCACAGTGATCCACCTGGCGGCGGCTGGAGGGTCCCAAGTTGCTGCACTTTGTAAGTCTCTGGCACTGAGAAGGCTGCTGGATCCTGTGCAAACCCAGTTGGCCCAGCCGGGGGAAGGTGGGGGATGATGGGATACTGTCCTTTACAGGGACCTCACCCGGAGAGCTGTTGCCTGGTCATGTGTGCACCTGGTCTCCCCTTCCTGGGGGATGTCAGAGGGTCCCTGCATTCCAGTCCTCTTCAGGGTCTCCCGGAGGAAAGCTGTCATGGATCAGGCCCCAGCTAGTGGTTTATGGCAAACCGATCTAAAAGCTCCTTCCTCGGTTCACTGACCGTAACCAGTTTCCCCGATCCACTGCTTGGGAACTGTATCAGCTCGGTTACCCCTGTTTATTCTGTGACTCTGGGGATTCTGAGACCACACCGCACCACCTAGAATTCTGCCTGTTTCATCCCCTGAGCACCTTTCAGGCAGGGGTGTCTCTCTGGAGAAGATTTTTAAGGGTTCTGATTTTGTCCTCCATGGCTGTGTCACTTTCTGGTAGCTGGCTTGTGGAGGCTTCCTCCCCTCACCACTTATCTTCCAATATTTCCCCTTAGATTCACTTCTCTGCACCTCCTACCTTCCAAAAATGGTCTCTTTTCTAGTTGTAGAGTTCCAGATATTCTTTTCTTACATCTCAGGTTGAATTCTTGGGTGCTCAGAATGATCTGATAGTTATCTAGTTAAGATCAAGGGATTAGATGAAACAAGGTCCCCAATCTTCCACTATCTTTCATCCTCCCTTAAAATAAAATCTTTTAAAAAATAAGTAGAATTCATAGAAAAGTGTTTCCTAAACGAGTATTCCATTTCCATGAAACGTTATTCCAAGATGAAGAAAAAGATAGGCTTTCTTGGTCAATAAACTTAAGAAATATGGTATAATAATTAAGAATATTAAAAACTATGAGGAGTAATAAGTGGTGAAAATAATATTATAGCATTTACTGGTCCTGTAGAACCCCAATTTTGGCAGATATTTTTCTAAAATATACAACCTAAAGAAAAATTCAATAATAAAACCATAAATAAAGCTGGTCATATTTGGGATACCTGGCTGTCTCAGTCAGTAGAGCATGCAACTCTTGATCTCGGGGTTGTGAGTTCAAGCTCCACAGTGGGTGTAGAGATTATACAAAAAAAATAATTTTTTAAAAAGCTGATCACATATCAGATGTATTTTTAAATCATCAAGTATTTTATGACTACTATTTTTAAATACATTTTCAAATATCATACACACCACTCAATCTTTGAGATTGGTAAACTCCACTTGCTTGACGTTGATCTTTGTATCCTGAAGCGAGTTCTAAATCTTCAAGTGTAAAATCTGAAAGTTCATCCATATCCTGATCTACTGAGATGAAAATGAAAAAGAAACTTTTAGTAAATTAAATATAGAAACACTTGAAATCTAACTATTGTGGCCTACTTCCAGGAAGAGTGTAATATCTGAAACTTAGGAAAATATTTTCATATATTATGTCAAATAAGAATAGAAAAAATAACTAATAAATACCACAAGTTCATTTGACAAATTTCAACATCTATTCCTCCAAGGCATTTACTCTTTATTTTTTTAAATAATATTTTTTTATTATATTAAGTTAGTCACCAGAGAATACATCCCTAGTTTTTGATTAAAAGTTCCATAATTCATTACTTGCGTATAACACCCAGCGCACCATGAAACATGCCCTCCTTAATACCCATCACCAGCCTATCCCAATCCCCCACCCCCTCCCCTCTACAGCCCTCAATTTGTTTCCCAGAGTCCATAGTCTCTCATGGTTCATTCCCCCTTCTGTTTACGCTCCCCTTCCTTCTTCCCTTTCTTCTCCTACTCATCTTCCTACTTCTTATGTTCCATAAATGAGTGAAACCATATGATAATTGTCTTCCTCTGCTTGACTTATTTCGCTTAGCATTATCTCCTCCTGTCCCATCCATGTTGCAGCAAATGTTGAGAAATCATTCTTTTTGATGGCTGAGTAATATTGCATTGTATATATGGAGCACATCTTCTTAATCCAGTCATCTGTTGAAGGGCATCTCGGCTCCTTCCACAATTTAGCTATTGTGGACAATGCTGCTATGAACATTGGGGTGCTGGCCCTCCTCTTCACTACATCTGTATCTTTGGGGTAAATACCCAGTAGTGCAATTGCTGGTTCAGAGGGTAGCTCAACTTTTCACTTTTTAAGGGACTCCACACTGTTTTCCAGAGTGGCTGTACCAATTTGCATTCCCACCAACGATGTAGGAGGGATCCCCTCTCCATATCCTCTCCAACATTTGTTGTTTCTTGCCTTGTCAATTTTTGCCATTCTACCTGGCATAAGGTGCTATCTCAGTGTGGTTTTGATTTGAATTTCCCTGATGGCTAATGATTTTGAATATTTTTTTCATGTGTCTGTTAGCCATTTGTATGTCATCGGAAAAGCGTCTGTTCATATCTTCTGCTCATTCTTTGATTTGATTATTTGTTTCTTGTGTATTGAGGTTGAGAAGTTCTTTGTAGATCTTGGATACCAGTCTTTTATCTGTAGTGTCATTCACAAATATCCTCCCATTCCGTGGGCTGCCTCTTAGTTTTTTTGACTGTTTCCTTGGCTGTGCAGAAGTTTTTATCTTGATGAAGTCCCACAAGTTCATTTTATCTCTTGTTTCTCTTGCCTTTGGAGATGTGTCATGAAAAAAGTTGCTGTGGCTGATGTCAAAGAGGTTGCAGCCTATGTTCTCCTCTAGGATTTTGTTGGATTCCTGTCTCACATTGAGCTCTTTCATCCATTTGGAGTTTATCTTTGTGTATGATGTGAGAGAGTGGTTAAGTTTTATTCATTTGCATGTAGCTGTCCAATTTTCCCAGCACCATTTATTGAAGAGACTGCCTTTTTTCCACTGGATGTTTTTTCCTGCTTTATCAAAGATTAGTTGCCCAAAGAGCTGAGGGTCCATTTCTGGGTTCTCTATTCTGTTCCATTGGTCTATGGGTCTGTTTTTGTGCCAGTACCATGCTCTCTTTGTGATCACAGTTTTGTAGTACAGCTTGAAATCCGGCAATGTGATGCCCCCAGCTTTGGTTTTCCTTTTCAACAAGTCCTTGGCGATTTGGGGCCTTTTCTGGTTCCACAAAATTTAAGGGCTGTTTGTTCCTGTTCTTTGAAAAATGTCATTGGTATTTTGATCAGGATGACATTGAAAGTGTACATTAAAAGGATTATCCATCATGACCAAGTGGGATTCATCCCTGGGATGCAAGGGTGGTTCAACATTTGCAAATCAATCAGTGTGAGAGATCACATCAAGAAAAGAGTCAAGAACAATGTGATCCTCTCAATAGATGCAGAAAAAGCATTTGACAAAATACAGCATCCTTTCCTGATTAAAACCCTTCAGAGTGTAGGGATAGAGGGTACATTCCTCAATTTCATAAAAACCATCTATGAAAAGCCTACAGCAAATATCATTCTCAATGGGGAATAGTTAGAAGCCTTTCCTTTAAGATCAGGAACACAACAAGGATGCCCAATCTCGCCATTATTATTCAACATAATACTAGAAGTCCTTGCAACAGCAATCGGACAACAAAAAGGGATAAAAGGTATCCAAATCAGCAAAGAAGAAGTCAAACTGTCTATCTTCACAGATGACATGATACTCGATATGGAATACCCAAAAGACTCCACCCCCAAACTACTAGAATTTATAGAGCAATTCAGTAATGTGGCGGGATACAAAATCAATGCTCAGAAATCAGTGACATTACTCTTTAAATAGAATATGTTTCTTTCTCAATCCAACACGTAACATCTTGATTTAGAGTGAAGCACCAATAGATATTCCTATTAAAATTGTGAACAAAATAAAAAAATGCAACTCATTACCATTTAATAATTACCAAGTTTTGGTAAAGTTAGTAATATTTAAAATAGAAATTTGAAAATTTTCAGCTAATATACACAGAGGTTCATCAGAATAGATTTCTCATATAGATTTTTATTTATAGCACATTAAATTTTTTAAGAATGAAAAAAAAAACATACCTGGGTCAAAGGGATTACACATTTCCAACGTCACTGATATCTATATTTTTATTATAGTTGATACATATTATCATATAGCTTTCCTGAAAATGTTTAGTCATTATGCTTATTTACCTGTAATATTGATGGCTGTTTTCTCACACTTTTCCTAGTTGATATTATATACTTCAGTTATTTGGTATTTTATAAATTATTTGAGTGGAATTTTATTTCATTATTAGTATAAACCTACATTATCAATAAGTAAAAAATATCTATTTTTTCTCTTGAAGGAATTCATTTTTTCTAACCTCTTTTAATATATTTTTATTAAAGAAATAATCTAAATATGAACATTAAATATTTTTATAGACGGACTTTTATGTATTTCATATAAGGATATAACCTGTTGAATGTCACAAGTGTTTTTTAAAATTATTATTTCTTTTTGATTTTGCTTTTGATAATTCTGTGTAAAGAAATTTTAAATTATTATTTAGTTTTTACTGATATTTCCCTTATTTTTCTGGCTATGAAGTCATACTTAGGGTAGTTTTCCTCAAAACAAGATTGACTTATGTTGGACTTCTGGAGAGATGGCAGAGTAGGAGGATCTTAAACTCATTTCATCCAGGGATATACCTACATAACAGCTATATCAGTATAACCAACACAAAAAACGATCTGAAACTGGCAGAAAAGTCTTTCCACATTAACCATGGAGAGGAGGCCACATCAAAAAATGTAAAAGGAGCAGGGACACAATTGAGAACCAAACTCCCAGTGATACTAACTACAAATGGGAGGAATACCACAGGCATGGAGAAAAGAGGAGCAGACCCCATGCTAGGCACCACAGACACAGGGAACCTACACTGGAAAGATGAATCACCATAACATTTGGCTTTGTAAACCAGTAAAGATTTAACTCTGGTTATTTTAAAAATCAGCAGACTCATGTCTGAGAGAGCCAAAGGGCAATAGGATATTGAGTTCCCACCCTTAAAGAGACAGCATAACAACCCCACTAAGATAGAATATGGAAGCAGCAGTTTGAAAAGTGCCTAGGGATATGAAGGAGATTTATTTACTAATCTCAAAATGTGTGCTGGAGGGGGAGGTATCTTTAAGAGACTTCTCCAAAAGCAAAAGAACTGGCAAGTGCCATTTCTCTCCCCCCAGCCTAGATAGACATTTGTGGGAACCAATTTGAACCCCCCACCCATCTT
The DNA here is from genome assembly GCF_002007445.2 of Ailuropoda melanoleuca. Taxonomy (NCBI): domain Eukaryota; kingdom Metazoa; phylum Chordata; class Mammalia; order Carnivora; family Ursidae; genus Ailuropoda; species Ailuropoda melanoleuca. Next base: position 28,850,219 of record NC_048232.1, on the reverse strand, counting down.
GTTAACACCCATGACCCATGCCCACAGTCTCCTACAGCACCCTATTCAACCTGCCCCACTAGGCAGAAGTCCCTCCAAAATGGCTCCTGTTGTATCAAAGCTGCAAGCAGCCACAGCAGGGACTGGCACCACTCCAAAGTGACTCCTGTTCTGGAGAGAGTGGAATATAACCACACACACAAGTTCAACTTCAACTCCAGCCATGGAACCTTATTACTGGCAGTGAAGAAACAGTGCCTTGCCAATCAGTACACCTGCAGCCCACAGAGAGTGGGGACAAGCATCCAATATGACTATTGGACACACCCAGCAACAAAATCCTCTCAGGAGACAACAGAAGGAGAGTAGTTCAGTGCAACTGCAGTCTCAACAAACAGGCTGAAGGCAGACATCAGGTCTGAAGGCTGACACAACAGATCTACAAGCTCATGGTGGCCCCAGACTGGGCTCTTAGCACAGGGACCAAACCCTGCTTAACAGAGGCAAAGGAACTAAAGGTAAATGAGGCTTAGCCAGAATAATAGGGCACAAGCACCTCACATAGGAGACACCCCTAAAATATCTTGTTCTAGAGAATAAGGGACATTGTCCTACAGAGCATCACAGGATCTGTTCTTCATAGTTACTCTTTTCAGATCAGGAGAAAGAACTGAATTTCCTAATACATAGAAACAAACACGGAGAGTTAACAACATGAGGAGACAGCAGAATATGTCCCAAATGAAAGAACAGGACAAAATCACAGCAAAAGAGCTAAATGAAATAGAGATAAGCAAAATGCCTAATAAAGGATGCAAAGTAAGGTTAATATATATACTTACTAGACTTGAGAAAAGAGTAGAAGATCTCAGCAGGACCTTCAACAAAGAGAGAGAAAATATAAAAAAAGAACCAATCAAAGATAACTCAATAACTGAAATTAAATTACAATAGATGGAATAAATAGAGTAAGCAGTAAAACAGATCAGTGAGCTGGAAGACAAAACAATGGAAAGCAAACAAGCTAAAAAGCAAAAAAGGAAAATGAATTTAAAAAGGAGACTAGGTTAAAGGAACTCAGTAACATCAGCAAGTGTAATAAAATTTTCATTATACGGATACCAGAAGTGGAGGAGAGAGAAGAGGGGACAGAAAATTTATTTCAAGAAGTAATAGCAAAAAAGTTTCCATATCTGGGGAAAGAAACAGAAATCCAGATCCAGTATGCACAGGAAAAAATCCAACAAAATCAACCAAAGAGGGTCTATACCAAGACACATACTAATTAAAATGACAAAAACGGTGGTAGAGAATTTGAAAAGCAGTAAGAAAAATCGGTCTACAATTCTCCTTTTTGATGGGGTCTTTGCCTGGTTTAGGGATCAAGGTAATATTGGCCTCATAGAATGAGTTTGGTAGCTTTCCTTCCGATTTCCCTGATGATATGGATGCCAAAATTCTCAAAAAGATGCTAGCTAATAGGATCCAACAGTACATTAAAAGGATTTTCCATCCTGACCAAGTGGGATTCATTCCTGGAATGCAAGGGTGCTTCAACATCAGCAAATCTATCAGTGTGATGGACTATATCAACAAGAAAAAAGCCAAAAATCATATGATCCTCTAAAGAGATGCAGAAAAGGCATTTGACAAAATACAGCATCCTTTCCTGATTAAAACCCTTCAGAGTGTAGGGATAGAGGGCACATTCCTCAAGCTCATAAAAACCATCTATGAAAAGCCTACAGAAAATATCATTCTCAATGGGGAAAAGCTGAAAGCCTTTCCCTTAAGATCAGGAACACAACAAGGATGCCCACTCTCGCCATTATTATTCAACATAGTAATAGAAGTCCTTGCAACAGCAATCAGACAACAAAAAGGGATAAAAGGTATCCAAATCAGCAAAGAAGTTAAACTGTCTCTCTTTGCAGATGACATGATACTCTATATGGAATACTCAAAGAATCCATGCCCAAACTATTAGAAGTTATAGAGCAATTCAGTAATGTGGTGGGATACAAAATCAATGCTCAAAAATCAATTGCATTTCTATACACGAACAATGGGACTGAAGAAAGAGAAATTAGGGAAACCATCCCATTTACAATAGCACCAAAAATCATACAATATCTTGTAATTTACTTAACCAGGGACGTAGAGGATCTATATTCTAGAAACTACAAATCACTCTTGAAAGATACTGAAGAAGACACAAAAAGATGGAAAAATATTCCATGCTCATGGATCGGAAGAGTTAACATAGTTAAACTGTCCATGCTACCCAGAGCAATCTACACTTTCAATGCTATCCTGATCAAAATACCAATGACATTTTTCAAAGAACAGGAACAAACAGCCCTTAAATTTGCGTGGAACCAGAAAAGGCCCTGAATCGCCAAGGACTTGTTGAAAAGGAAAAACAAAGCTGGGGGCATCACATTGCCAGATTTCAAGCTGTACTACAAAACTGTGATCACAAAGAGAGCATGGTACTGGCACAAAAACAGACCCATAGACCAATGGAACAGAATAGAGAACCCAGAAATGGACCCTCAGCTCTTTGGGCAACTAATCTTTGATAAAGCAGGAAAAAACATCCAGTGGAAAAAAGACAGTCTCTTCAATAAATGGTGCTGGGAAAATTGGACAGCTACATGCAAATGAATAAAACTTAACCACTCTCTCACTCCATACACAAAGATAAACTTCAAATGGATGAAAGACCTCAATGTGAGACAGGAATCCATCAAAATCCTAGAGGAGAGCATAGGCAGCAACCTCTACAACATTGGCCGCAGCAACCTTTTTCATGACACATCTCCAAAGGCAAGAGAAACAAGAGATAAAATGAACTTGTGGGACTTCATCAAGATAAAAACTTCTGCACAGCCAAGGAAACAGTCAAAAAAACTAAGAGGCAGCCCACGGAATGGGAGGATATTTGTGAATGACACTACAGATAAAAGACTGGTATCCAAGATCTACAAAGAACTTCTCAACCTCAATACACAAGAAACAAATAAATCAAAGAATGAGCAGAAGATATGAACAGATGCTTTTCCGATGAAGACATACAAATGGCTAACAGACACATGAAAAAAATATTCAAAATCATTAGCCATCAGGGAAATTCAAATCAAAACCACACTGAGATAGCACCTTATGCCAGGTAGAATGGCAAAAATTGACAAGGCAAGAAACAACAAATGTTGGAGAGGATGTGGAGAGAGGGGATCCCTCCTACATTGTTGGTGGGAATGCAAATTGGTACAGCCACTCTGGAAAACAGTGTGGAGGTCCCTTAAAAAGTTAAAAATTGAGCTACTCTATGATCCAGCCATTGCAATACTGGGTATTTACCCCAAAGATACAGACCTAGTGAAGAGAGGGCCATGTGCATCCCAATGTTCATAGCAGCATTGTCCACAATAGCTAAATTGTGGAAGGAGCCGAGATGCCCTTCAACAGATGACTGGATTAAGAAGATGTGGGCCATATATACAATGGAATATTACTCAGCTATCAAAAAGAACGATTTCTCAACATTTGCTGCAATGTGGATGGCACTGGAGGAGCTAAGGCTAAGTGAAATAAGTCAAGCAGAGAAAGGCAATTATCATATGGTTTCTCTCATCTATGAAACATAAGAACTAGGAAGATCAGTAGGAGAAGAAAGGGATAAAGAAAGGGGGAATAATCAGAAGCGGGAATGAACCATGAGAGACTATGGACTCTGAGAAACAAACTGAGGGCTTCAGAGGGGAGAGGGGTGGGGGAATGGGATAGGCTGGTGATGGGTAGTAAGGAGGGCACGTTTTGCATGGTACAGTGTGTTATACACAACTAATGAATCATTGAACTTTACATCGGGAACCAGGGATGTACTGTATGGTGAATAACGTAATATAATCAAAATATTATTATATAAAAAAAAAGAATCAACGGATGATTAAGATGGGTGCTTGGGAAAAACATAACACCAGAGAGGTAACACTAAGATGAAAGAGAATGGTATTGTGTTTTAACTCTAAACTTTAAAAAAAGTTATAGATACCTATTTTTGAAAGAAAAAAAATGAAAAGCAGTAAGAGAAAACAATTACTAAATACAAGAGTAACCCCATAAATTTATCAGCTGATTTTTCAGCAGAAACTGCAGGCCAGAATGGTGTAGCCTGATACATTCAGAATGCTGAAAGGTAAACATGTGCAACCAAGTATGCTCTATCCAGCAAGGCTATCATTCAGAATAAAAAGAGAGGTAAAGAGCTTCTCAGAAAAAAAGAATCACCACTAAACCAGCCTTACAAGAAATGTTAAAGGGAATTCTTTGACTGGAAAGGAAAAGCCATTATCAAAAATTTTTAAAAAAAATTAGGAAAGGAAAAGAATTCACATGTAAATACAAACATAATAAAAATGGGAGATTAATCACTTTTTAATACCACTATAGAGATTAAAACACAAAAGCAGTAAAATCAATTTTATCTATAAAAATCAGACAAGGGATTCCCAAAATAAAAGGATGTAAAGTATAACATCATATACATAAAACATGGGGGGAGGACTAAAACTTAGGGCTTTTAGAATCGATTCAAACAAGTGACAATCAAATTAATATAGATGTATAAGATGTCATATATGAACGGAATGGTAGCCACAAATCAAAAATGTGTAATAGATACAAAAAATAAAGAAGAGGAATCCAAACATATCACTAAAGAAAGCCATCAAACTACAAGGGAAGAGAGCAAGAGAAGGGAACAGAGAACTACAAAAATAAACATAAAACAAGTAACAAAACGGCAATAAGTACATATCTATCAATAATTACTTTGAATGCAAATTAACTACATGCTCCAATCAAAAGACATAGGGTAACTGAAAGGCTAGAAAAGCCTGACCCATCTATATGCTGCCTACAAGAGACTCATTTCAGACCTAAAAACACATGCAGATTGAAAGCAAAAGGATGGAAAAACATTTACACTGCAAGTCAAGTGAAAAGAAAGTTGATGTAACAATATTTTTAGCAGAAAAATAAACTTTAAAACAAAGACTGCAACAAGAGACAAAGAAGGACACTACATAATAATTTTTTTTAATCTAACAAGATCTACCAATGTTAAGTATTTATGCACTCAGCATGGGAGCACTTAAATACATAAAACAACTATTAAAAGATATAAAGGAAGGAGTCAATAGTAATACAATAATAGAGACTTTAACACCCCACTTACATCAATGGACAGATCATCCAGGCAGAAAATTAGCAAGGAAACAGTGGCTTTAAAGATACATGAAACCAGGTGGACCTTATGAATATATCTGGAATATTCCATCCTAAAATGGAGGAATACACATTCTCTTCTAGTGTACATAGAACATTCTCCAGAATAGATCACATTAAGCCACAAAACAAGCCTCAATAAATTCAAAAAATTGAAATCATATCATACATCTTTTCCAACCACAATCGTATGAATCTAGAAATCAATCACTATAAAAAATCTGGAAAGAACACAAATACAAGAAGGCTAAATAAAATTCTGATACATAATGAATGAGTCAACTAAGAAATCAAAAAATAAATAAAAAATACATGGAGACAAACGAAAATAAAACCCAGTGGTCCAAAATCTTTGGGATGCAGCAAAAGCTGTTCTAATAAGGAAGATTATAGCAATACAGACCTACATCAAGAAGAAAAATTTCAAAAAAAAAATGACTGAAGCTTACATCTAAAAGAGTTAGAAGAAGAAGAAAAGTCCCAAGCCAGGGGGTGCCTGGGTAGTGCAGTCGTTAAGCATCTGCCTTCGGCGCAGGGCGTGATCCCGGCGTTCCAGGATCGAATCCCACATCGGGCTCCTCCGCTGGGAGCCTGCTTCTTCCTCTCCCACTCCTCTGCTGTGTTCCCTCTCTCGCTGGCTGTCTCTCTGTTACATAAATAAATAAAATCTTTAAAAAAAGAAAAAAAGAAAAAAGAAAAGTCCCAAGCCAGTAAAATGAAGGAAATAATAAAGATTAGAGCAAAAGTAAATAGAGACTAAAAACAAAACCAAAAACCCAACAGTAGAAGAGATCAATGAAAGAAGAGCTTGTTCTTTGAAAGGATCAACAAAATTGATAAACCTTTAACTAGACTCATTTAAAAAAAGAGAACTCAAATACATAAAATCAGGAATTAAGGAAGAGAAGTAGCTAACAGCACAATAATGCAAAAGAATATAAGAGAATACTGTGAAAATGATATGCCAACAAATTGAATAATCTAGAAGAAATGTATACATTTCTAGAAATATATTCCAAAGTGAATTATGAAGAAATAGAAATTTGAACAGAATAATGCTAGCAATGAAATTGAATCAGTTATCAAAAAAACTTCCAAAAAACAAAAGTCCAGGACCACATGGTTACACAGTCGAATTCTACCAAGCATTTATGAAGAGTTAAAACCTATTATTTTCAAACTATTCCAAAAAAATAGAAGGAAAGTTTCCAAATTCATTCTATGAGGCCAGCATTAACCTGATACCAAAACCAGATAAAGATACACACACACACACACACACACACACACACACACACACACTACAGGCCAATATCTCTAGTGAACATAGTGCAAAAATCATCAATAAAATACTAGCAAACCAAATCCAATAATACATCAAAAAAATCATTCACCATGAAGAAGTGCAAGGTGGCCCAATACTCACAAATCAATCAATGTGATACACCATATGATAAGAATAAGGATAAAAACCATATATTCATCTCAATAGATGTAGAAACATTTGACAAAGTACAACATCCATTCATAACAAAAACTCTCAACAAAGTAGGTTTAGAGGAAAACATATGTCAACATAAGAAAGGCCACATATAAAATCCCCATAACTAATATCGTACTCAATGATGAAAATCTGACATTTTTCTCCAAGATCAAGACAAAGATGTCTACTCTCACCACCTTATTCAACATAGTACTAGAGGTCCTAGCTGCAGCAAGGAAAAAAAATAAAAAGGCATCCAAGTCAGTATGGAAGAAGTAAAACTTTCATTCTTTGCAGATGACAAGATACTACATATAGAAAACTTGAAAGACTCCACCAAAAATCTATTAGAACTGATAAATTATTTCAGTTAAATCACAGGATACAAAATTAACACACATGTCTATTGCATTTCTATGCAATAATAATGAATAGAAAGAGAAATTAATAAAACAATCCCGTTTACAACTACACCAGCAAATTTAAAAACCCAGAAATAAACCTAGCCAAGGAAGGGAAAGACCTATACTCTAAAAACTGTAAAATATTGAAGAAAGAAACTGAAGATGACACAAAGAAATAGATATTCCATGGCCATAGATTGAGAGAACTAATTTTGTTAAACTGTCCATAATACACAAAGCAATCTTTAGATTTAATGAAATTCCTATTAAAATACCAACAGCATTTTTCAAAGAACTAGAACAAATAATCCTAAAATTTGTATGGAAACCTCAAAAGACCAGGAATAGCCAAAGCAATCTTGAAAAAGATAAAAACTGGAGATATCCCAGATTTCAAAATACACAACAAACCTTAGTAATCACAACAATCTGGTATTGGCACAAAAATATACACATAGATCATTGGAACAGAATAAAGAGTCCAGAAACAAACCCATGTTTTTATAGTCAATTAATCTACAATAAAGTAAGTAAGAATATTCAATGGGGAAAAGATAGTCTCCTTAGCAAATGGTGTTGGGAAAACTGGACAGCTTTCTCACATCATACACAAAAATAAACTCAAAATGGATTAATTACCTAAATGTGAGACTTGAAACCATAAAAATCCTAGAAGAAAGTACAGGCAGTAATCTCTTTGACCTCAGGCATAGAAACATTTTTCTAGAAAGGCAAAATTAAACTGTTGGGACTACACTAAAATAAAAAGGTTTTGCACAGCAAAGGAAACCATCAACAAAATAAAAAGGCATCTTACTAAGTGGGAGAGGATATTTGCAATGATATATCCGAGGAGTTAATATTCAATTTATATAAAGAATTTATACAACTTAACACAAAAAATCCCCAAATAATCCTGTTAAAAAATGGCAGAGGAATGAACTCTGGGAAACAAACTGAGGGCTTCAGAGGGGAGGGAGGTGGGGGATTGGGATAGGCCTGCGATGGGTATAAAGGAGGGGATGTATTTGCATGGAGCACGGGGTGTTATACGCCAGCAATGAATCATGGAACACTACACCAAAAACTAAGGATGTACTGTATGGTGGCTAACATAACACAATAAAAAATGTAAAAAAAAATGGCAGAGGAAATAGACATTTTCTCAAAGACATGCATATGGATAACAGATACATGAGACGCTCAATATCACTAATAATCAGGGAAATGCAAATCAAAACTACGAGATATCACCTCACACCTGTCAACATGGCTAAAATTGAAAACACACAAAATAACAAGTATTGGCAAGGGTATGGAGAAAAAGGAACCCTTGTTCACTGTTGGTGGGAATACAAGCTGGTGCAACCACTGTGGAAAAGAGTCTGGATATACCTCAAAAAATCAAAAATAGGACTACCATATGATCCAGTAATTCCACTACTTGGTATTTACCCAAAGAAATGAAAACAGTAATTCAAAAAGATACATGCACCACTTTGTTTATTGCAGCATTATTTACAATAGCCATGATACAGAAGCAACCCAAGTGTCCACTGATAGACAAATGGATGAAGAAGTGAGATATAGATATAGATATATACACAATGCATTATTACTCAACCATAAAAAAGAATGAAATCTTGCCACTTACAATTACATGGATGGATCCAGAGGGTATAATGCTAAGTGAAAGAAGTCAGTCAGAGAAAGACAAACACCATATGATTTCACTCATATGTAGAATTTAAGAAACAAAGAAAAACAGAGACAAAAATCCAGACTCTTGGTGATTGCTAGAGGAGAGGTGGGTGGGTAGATGAGTGAAATAGATAAGGGGGATTAAGGGTACACTTATTGTGATGAGCAGTGAGTAATATATAGAATTCTTGAATCATTTTATTGTACATAGGAAGCTAATATAACACTGTATGGTAATTATACTTGAATAAAAAAGATCAATTTGTTTTATTTTAATATTTGCTTTCTCATGGAAATAATCTATAAAATCAGTTTTTTGCACAGGGGAAGATAAAAAAACTCACACTTTATTTTGTCCATTTGTCTTAATACCATTTGGTAAACAATTGATTTTTTTTACATGACCAGTTTTTTGTGGTTTTTTTTTTTTTGCATGTCATATGATTTTCTTTGATTAATTTCTGGAATTTCTAGTGTGCTCCATTGATCTGAGTGTTTACTAGACATTATTGGGACTTTTTAATATGTAATTATATCAAGTGTCACTCCCCAAGCTTTATCCTTTTTTTTTTTACTCAATTATTTGCTATTGAAGTATGTGAACTCTTTTCAACGTATATCTTAGAATCATTTTCATAAAATTCCATCAACAACAAAAACAACTAAACATCATTGGCATCTTGACTGGAAATAAATTGTTAACTTACAAGTTTTAGAAGCCTTTCACTCAGGATTATGGAGTGCTTCACTGTTAAGTCAACATTTCCTTTTTTGTCACTAAAGTTTGTTTTTTTCATCACAACAGGTCAGCATATTTTCTGATGTTTATCATCAGTTATTTTATTATGTTTTTACTTGTTTCAATGCTGTGGCATATAGGAATATTGTTTTCCTGTATCAAATTGGTGTTAGTCACTTTGCTAAACTTTTATATTGATATTTCATAGACTTTTATTTGATTATTTTAGGTTTTAAAGGTAGAAATCTAATAATTTATAAATAATAACCATATTGCATTATCTCTCAATATTTATAACAGATTACTACACTGGTTAGATATTTTACAAAAGTGTTTTATTTAGCAGCAATAAATAACAATTTTGTTTCTAACTTTAATTGGTTATTTTATTTCACCATTAAATATAGCACTGTAGATTTTCTTCATCATATTAAAAAAGGATTGCTTCATAATATAAAAAAATCAGGAACAAATATATATCTATGAAAATGAAATTTATATAAAAAATAAAGAGGAAAACACAACTGGCATTTCTTTTTATCATTTTAACAACACATCTTTTTACTTAAACATCTGAAATTGAGGAACATACTGTCTCCTTTATAATTATCATGGTAATAACAAGTAAATGCTACATAAGTACAGAAGTCCCCCCTTATCCACAGAGGATATGTTCCAAGACCCCCAGTGGATGTCTGAAATCACAGAGAGTACCAAACCTTATATATGTTATGTTTTTTTCTCATACATACATACCTATGATAAAGTTTAATTTCTAAATTAGGCACAGAGGAGATTTGCAGCAATAAATTATAATAAAATAGGACAATTATAACCATATATTGTAGTGAAACTTATGTGAATGTGGTCTTACTCTCAAAATATCTCACTATACTGTACTCACCCTTCTTGTGATGATATGAGATAATAAAATGCTACTTGATGAGATGAAGTAAGGTGAATGACTTAGGCACTATAACTAGTGTTAGGCAACTACTGACCTTCAGATTAAATTTCAGAACAATGATCACTGGCTTCCAGACCATGGTTGACCTAGGGTAACTGAAACCATGGAAAGTGAAGCTCCAAATAAGGGGAAACTACTGTGACCAACTATAAGAAATTCTGATAGCAACAGAGGAATGATAGCAAAAGAGAAAGGAAGAATAAAAGAAGGGTTTGCATGAGAGGTTAGAGGAAACAGTTTCATTACTTTAAAGTTGAATACAATCAGATACTTCCAGGATTTTCTCTATTCTCTTGAGGTCATAGCAGAGTAAATAGCTAGATTATCTAGGTTTGAAGTCCATATTTAATTATGGGATTTAGGCAATTTACTCCATGTCTCACTGTCCTCATTTCTTAAGTGTTGATAATAATAGTACTTCCCTCATAGGGTTCCTACATGCGTTAGTTATTGACTGATATTGAATGCTTAATAAGTAACAAAATTTTTGCCATTATTATTATTATTGTTTTTAAAAAGTCCACATAAAAAACCATAATTAGTTTGATATATATTTATAACTACATTCTAAATTAATTTTTCTGAATGTGAATATTTATATGATTTAAAGTTATTTTAATATTATATATACTAAGAACTTCCATTTGGACAATTGTATGTTTCTTAATTTGAGGATAATCTTTTTTTTTAAGATTTTATTTATTTATTTGACAGAGATAGAGACAGTCAGCGAGAGAGGGAACATGAGCAGGGGCAGTGGGAGAGGAAGAAGCAGACTCATAGCAGAGGAGCCTGACGTGGGGCTCAATCCCATAACGCCGGGATCATGCCCTGAGCCGAAGGCAGGCGCTTAACCGCTGTGCCATCCAGGTGCCCCTTGAGGATGATCTTTTGATTTTGAGTCTACTGGCAAAAGATTTTTATCTGATATCTGAGGCACCTTCTCATCTACAAAACAGATGTTTGAAATACATTAAAGAGACACATACATCTACGTACATTTACTCTAAAAGCATTTTGAAACACATGACATATTTATTTCCTCATTTCATTAAATTGGTGATTTTCCGTATTAAATTGTACAGCTGAGTAACCATCTGTTAAACATTTGTAATTTGTAAGAAATTTAGCATGTGTGAATAAGTCAGTGAACTAAATACAAGTAGTCACCCTTTTCCTTCACCCAACTAAAAAAACTCAGGAATAATATATATATATAAATTAACACACATAGGAGGTTAAGAACAGGGGCCTGAGACAAAAGTAGGTAAATAGATGTTAACTCTTCAGGGAAAATGTAGATATTGAAATACTTCAGAATCATATGGGTACAAATATTTATTGCCATTGATGCATATTTTGAAATACTTAGAAGTTTTTAAAATCATTGTATATTTCTACTAATAATATTGACAACCAATACAGCTTCACAATCTATTTCTATCTTTTGCCCATTTTGGGGTATTTATTAAAATGAATGCTCTCAACTACATGGCCTGTCCTATGAATGTCAGTTAGCCTTACCCCTCTGCTACGCTGGTTCTTATTTCATGGACCTAAAGTACCGAGAACCCACAGTAGCAATGATGAAACATCTGCATAGACTTAATAACACAGAGTTTTTCTCACTAAGAATGTTCAGGATTCTGGTACTGCTGAGTGCTCAAATTGTCAAGAGCATAGGACAAAACTGAGCTTTTCAGTATGACATCATTGTCCAGAAGGAAAGAAAACCACCCAGTAGTAGATGGATTACACTAAACTTTCTATCATAGAGAGAGCAGTGATTTGCCCTCAATGGATTAGACATATATGCTTGAGGTACAAATTCACTTTCTCTGCCTATAGAATTTCTACCAGCATCATTGTTTATTAACTTGAAGAATATCTTTTCCACTGTCATAGTATCATATGTAACATTATCTCCAACAAGGGACGTGTTTTATGGAAAATGACGTGTCACAATGGGTTTTACCTATGGAATTCACTGGTATTAGTAGAAGCTCCACCATTCAGAAGCAACAACTTTTATGAAACAGTAAAGTGGCTGGGTGAATTCTGTTACTATGGCAAATGACAGACAACACCCTGAAAGATTGCAGTGCTGATATACAGAACGCACTATATGACTTAGATCAGATGCCAGTAATGGCACTATATACCCCATAGCCTAACCCCATATCCCAAACAACTAATAACTCACTTAAATAATTTTCACATCACTTCCCAATGACCTTTGTTAAGTGGGTTACAGAGGTCCTTATGCCCAAGGGAAGAAATCTCCTACTAAAGAAATAGTCATGCATCCAATAAATGACAAGCTGTGATTGCCCTCTTGACATTTGGGGCCCCTATGCCATTAAATCAATAGGTAGACAAAGAGATTACTATACTGCCCACAGGATTTATACCAGTAATCAACAGGGAATCGAGTTGGTCCTAATTAGTGAAGGCAAGAAAAACTATATTCCAAACACAAGGGATTCACTGAGTCACTGTATAATACTCCCTTCCACAAAATTCATGATAAGGGAAAAATGCAGCAACCTAATAAAGTAAAAACATCAAGTTATCAACTATTATAAGAGTAAAAATTTGGGTTACCTTACCAGATAAATCCTTTCTAGGAGGTCGTGGCAAAGATGAGAATATGGAAGTGTGATGTGAGAAAGCAGTTATGGCAACTATCCACTTCCATAACTAGTTACAGAAGTTGCAACCATAGCAGCAAAGTTTATGTTCATTAATTATTTTTATCACACCACCCCCTTTTTCCTCTGCCACTTTATATAAAGAACATGGGTGGTGAACAATATTTTAGGCTACATATGGGAGTAAGATCATATTGATACTATTCTGTAATTATATGGATTCTATATTTTTCTTTATCCAAGTTTTTCTTTAAATTCCAGTTAGTTAACATGCAGTGCAATATTAGTTTCAGGTATAGAATTCAGTGATTCATCACTTACATATAACACCCAGTGCTCATCACAACAAGTGCCCTCCTTAATACCCATCTCCCATCTAGCCCATTCCCCACCCACCTCCCTTCCAACAACCTCAGTTTGTTATGTATACTTAAGAGTCCATTTCCTGGTTTGGTTCTCTCTTTTTCTCCCCCTTTTCATTTGTTTCTTAAATCCCACATGAGTGAAATCATATGGATTCTAATAGGACCTAATTCTCCTTAAGTTGGGGACATAAATTCATCACATGGATGAAGAATAAAATGGGGATAGTGAGGGTCAAAAGAGGTAGGCAGAGAAGACATCTTTCATTTCACATTTAGAATCACTCTCCAACTTTCTCTAGTTACCTATATGTCCCCAAAAGCCAACATATAGGGAGTGCATCAATTAACTCCCTTGCACTTTGGTTTCCAGTTGAATTCAGCCAATAAAAGCACAGCAGGAGATCAGAGGAAGAAAGGACAATGAGTCCAAGGGATGTATTTCCATGGCTTCCTCCCTGCATGGTCACAGTAACCTGGCATGTATCTTCCCCATCTTAGATCTTGCCAGGCTAACCTCTCTGTATAGCTCCAGTAACTATTCATTCTCATTTCCTCTTCAGAACTAGAGGTACTTAACTTTTTCTACCTCTGAGTTGTTACAGTTTCCCTTATGATTCTTTCCCACTTTGTAAACTGTCCTTCTATTAAAATCTTAGAGTACTCAATTTGTGCCATCTCTTCCCCAAAGAGGTTTTGATTATACTCCCATCAGTAGGAGACTGGATTTTAAAAAAGTGCATTCATACAACAGATTGTTTAACAATTAAAATAAACAAAATATAAACTACACATGAAAATGTCACATTGCATTTTAAAAAGCAAGATAAGAAACATATTTAGAGAATTATTTATAAATTTCAAAAACTATATTTATAGATACGTATTAAAACAAAAATCAGTTAGGTTGAACCATAAGAACTTGCCATATAGTTGTTCTAAAATAAAGAGAAATAGGAAAACTATTGCCAAAAAAATCTAAATAGCAATTACCACTGTGGGAGGAAAGGGAATTGTGAAAGATATACTGAAGATTTTATGTGAGAGCAGTACTCTATTTCTTCACCTCAGTAGTGGTTACCCTAGTTTTGTTAATATAATTGTTAAAACTTATACACAAGTCTTATGAAATATCCCATGTTATATTTCACAGCAGGTCATTTAGAAATGTTAGAGATATTTTCAGTATTAGTTGTTCTTGAATATCCTTGTTCTGGCATCTCTTTCAACTTCTGAACTATAAGAGATATTTTTAAATCACTTAAAAGTTACATATTAAAAAAAACCCTATATATTGAAACTATACAGCAGTCCTTCCTCTCAGTTTTATAGCGTAATGAGAACATGACCACAGTACAGTAGCAGTGACTATGTGGTTAAAGCACAGACAGTACTTTTTCTGAATGCATGTGTGAAAATATTATTTCATAAATATACCTAGTTATTAAACACATTTGAATTTACTATTCAATTTTATTATGGTACATATATTTTAAGAAAAAGTTTAAATTCTTAAAAATGGTTGAAAAAATGGAAAGATGAAAAAAAATATCAATCCAAAAGAATGCAAGAAAAAAGGGAAATCTACAAAATGTGGGGAAAGTAGAAAGCTAAAAAAAAAAGGTAACTCGATTTATACTTTGGCATGTAAGGAGTCTAGAAGTTGTTACTCCATTTAACAAGTAAAAAGCTAAACAAACTAAAAAATCAATTCTTTTTAGGTTTTTCATAGAAATGAAGTCATAGGGTAATCTGCTGTCTCCAAAACTGGAGAGACTGACAGGCAGATACAGAGAATCAGAGCTTAACAGAACAGAAATTGTGATCAGAAGCTTCCGTAGGAACAAGTACTGGAGTAAGAGAATTTGAACTGCAATTGATGAACTGTTGGAGGCTTAGTGTGGATAACTGTGAGATTAAAAAAAAAAATCCCCAGGAGGGTGCCCAGTCATAGTGGATCTCCCATACTTTTGTGAGTTTTGCTTCAGGGAGCTCTTCCAGGTTCTCACAGTGAATACGGGGAAAATCCACTCCTGTTTTCAAAAGAGGAGAAGAAAAGTAACCATTTCGAAATATACCAGAGCAGTCTGTTCTTCCTTAAAAGGCCTGGCTTCAAGAAAATCTATTTTACCAGAGCCAAACCTGCTGGAGCCTAACCAACTTAGAGCCTAACCAACTTGAGTGATGGTAAATACCCAACTCCAATCTCTCTGGCCTTCCACCTGAGGAGATGGAAATATCCAACTCCAGGCCACTCTAGACATCTAGTGCCACAGACATGGGGGGCAAATGAGAAGCATTGGTGAAGGTGACAGTGCAGGGACTTAGGCTCACAAATAGAGTGAGATGTAATAATGAGACTATAAAACACTTCCCCCGCCCTCACACCTTACTACCACATCATTAAAGACCTATTTACTGGGGTTCCTTTTCCCAGTAAATCATGTCTGACTTACAAAAAAAATTATAAGGCACAGCAAAAGATTAAAAAGAATAGTTTAAAGAGACAAAAAGCATCAGAACCAGACTCAGAGATGGCAAGGATGTTGGAATTATCAGACTAGGAATTTAAAACAACTATGATTAATATACAAAGGACTCTAATAGAAAAAGTAGAGAATATACAAGAACAGATGGGCAATGTAAACACAGGGATGGAAATTCTAAGAACATAAAATAAATACTAGAAAGTAATGTCAGTTAGATAGCAGAATAGAAAGTTCCAGACCTTGTCCATTCACAGAAACAATGATTTGATAACCAACCACACATAAATACCTTCATATGAGTTCTGAAATCTAGGTGAGAGATTACAGCACCTGGATAAAGCACAAAAATAAGAAAAGACACACTAAATAGGGGAGGCCAGACAGTTTCACTTAACCCATGTCACTCTTACCCCAAGCCTATGCAGTACTATATCAAGAGAGATCCCCCTTTATTCAAGAGCTCTCCTGGGGGGAAAGAAAATGAAGTGAGTGTTTGACTTCACTACAGCCCTGGGCACCAGACCTGCTAAAGTGCGACCTGGTACCAGCTTGGCCCCTGTGGATCCAGGCTCCAGGCCCATCTCCAAAGATCCCAGTACCAGGCTGACTTCAGCAGATTCAAGCTCTAGGTCTGCCTCTGCAGACCTGGACTCCAGGCTCACCCAAGTGATCCCTGGTACCAAGTTGGTCTCCACTGACACAGCTCTAGGCAGGCCCTATTGATCTAGTCTCAAAGACTACACTACTGGAAGTTGGTGCCAAGCTGGCACTCATAAACCCAGACTCTGGGTCTGCTTCCATGGACCTAGACATCAGGATCCAGGACCACCCCTGTGACTCAGGTAAAAAGCCAAGTGCAGTGGACCCTGGTGCCAAAGCAGCCTCTACAGATTCTTTCTAGGTCTATCCCACTACCAAGACAGTCCCTGCAGACCCATGTGCCAGACTGCCCCAATGGATCCAGGCTCCAGGACTTCCCCTGCAGACCCAAGCACTAGACAGACCCATGGACTATCTGGTGGTCCCTGGTGCCAATTTGGCTCCTGAAGATGCATGATACTGTCCTACAGTTTTGTACCCAGTCTTGAAACTCACCCCACAGACACCAGCTTTAGGTCTGACCTATAGACCCTGGTGCCAGGTCAGCCTTCATAGACCCAGATGCCAGGCCCACCCTGAGAAACCAGGCTCAAGGATAGCCTCCATGGAATCAGACTCCAGGCTAGTACCCATAGACCTATTATCCAGGTCCATTCCTGTGGACCCCAGACTCTATGCTGGAACTAGGTTCCAGGCTAGCACACATGTACCAAGTCTCCAGGCCTGCCCCAATATAATTCAGAGCCAGTCTAGATCCCATGGACCCAGGATCCAGTCCCCTCCTGCACAGACCCAGGATTCAGCCTTATTCCTGAGGACCCAGGTGACAGGCCCACATCAATGGACCCCAGCAACTGGCTGACCTCCATGGACACAGATACCAGGTTCCCACAGAAGTCAGCAGCCAGCCACCCAGAATCTCTGACCAGGGTGACTGGTGAAGAGCTTTCCTGATGAAGCCAGTATGTAAAGATGGTAAGAGGCGACTACTTCAAATTCACAGGAATCAATTCAAGGCTGTAAGAATCATGAAGAATCAAGGAAACATGATATCACCAAAGGAACAAAACAAAGTACCATAAACAAAGCAAAAGAAATGGAGGTTTACAAACCTCATGACAAATAAATCAAAATAATCATTTCAAAGAAGCTCAAATGAGCTATAAGAGAACACAAATAGACAACTAAATAAAATCAGGAAAACAATACATAAACAAAATGAGAAGTCAACAAGAGATAGAAATCATATAAAAGAAGAACCAAACAGAAATTCTGGAGCTGAAAAACACAATGACTGTACTGAAAAATATATTAGAGAGCTTCAACAGCAGACTCAATTAAGCAGAAGAAAAAAATCAGTGCACTCAAAAACAGGTAATTTGAAATTACCCAAACAACAAAAAGAAAAAAAGATGAAAAAGTGAAGAAAATCTATAGGACTTATGGAATAACATCAGTTAAAAAAATAGAAGGAGAGAAAAAGGACAGAAAGCACATTTAAAGAAATAATGGCTAAAAACTTCCCAATCTGGAGAAGGAAATGGATATCAGAATTTATAGCTCCCCAAAGGTCCCAAATAGATTGAATTTTAAAAAGTCTATATTAAGACATACTAAAATTAAATTGATAAAATCAAAAAGACAAAGATTTTGAAAGTAGCAAGAAGTACATACAAGGGAACCCCCATAAGACAATCAGTGGATTAAAGAGAGAAGCAAATCATAAAACAGACTCTTAACTGTAGAGAACAAACTGAGGATTGCTGGAGGGGAGGTGGGAGGGGATGGTTTAAATGGGTGATGAGTATTAAGGAGAGCACTGCTTGTGATGAACACTGGGTGTTGTAGATAAGTGATGAATCACTAAATCCTACACCTAAAACTAATATTACACTGCATGTTAATTAATTGGAATTTAAATAAAAACTTGAAACTAAAAAAAAAGACTATCAGTGAATTTCTAATCAGAAATATTGCACCCTAGGACAGAATGAGGTGATATATTCAAAGTACTAAAAGAAAAGAAAAACTGCCCATCAAATATATTATTATACCTGGCAAAACTGTTGTTTAAAACTGAGGGGAGATGAACTTTCTCAGACAAACAAAAATTGAAGAATTTTGTCACCACTGGACCTGCCTTAGAAGAAATAATAAATGCGGTTTTTCAAGTGAAATGAAAGGATGCTAAGCATCAGTGCAAAAGCATATGAAAGTATACAACTCACAGATAAATATATACACAATTACAATATATGTAATACTGTAAGGATAAGCCATAAATCAATTTTAATTCTAGCATAAAAATTAAAGCTTTGAAAAAAGTATTAAGACTAACTATAACCATAAAAATTGGTTAAGGGATATACAATATAAAACGAAGTAAATTCTCACTTCAATAACGTAAAGTTGGACTGGGACTAAAAGTGTAGAGTTTTTGATGCAATTAAAGTTGTTACTGGATCAACATAGACTACTATAACAATAAGAAATTTTACACAGGCTTATTGCTCAAAGTTGAGGGTGTATTAGCTTGAATCTTAGTGGTACCCCCACATTACCATGTGTTTTACCTCTAGAAACCCAACCAGGTTCTCAGGGTGGAGATCAAAGAAAAATCCCCACACAATTCCAACAGGAGGAGCAGAAAGTAGCTACTTTTAAACATGTTCTCCGTAACAAAAGTTTTCCCTCAAAGAAAACTATTTTACCATAGGGCAACCAACATGATTTATTAGAACCTAATAAACTTTGAGGAAGGAAAATACTCAACATGGTGTAAGCAGATAAAAAATTTCATCCCCTTTTAACCTTCCTATCTTCCCAAATGAATAGGAGAGACATGGAAACACTTATGAAGGGACTAGGAGGCACTGACTTACTAAAAGACTGAACCCTAATCAGATGCTTATAGCATTTCCCCCCTATCCTGACACCCTACCACCACATTATTAGGGCTCCTATATAATAATAATAGATTATAGCTAAAAGAAAATCAAGCCTCAGACCCCAAGAATGAGTCTGAAAGGAAACCCAAAGGTATCAGGGGAGATAAAAAAACCACAACAATATAGGAAATTTTAGCAGCTGACACCTTCAGCTACAGCAAACAGAAAACAAAACCTTACTTCTAGCAAGATAAACATGAAGCTTCACACCAGAGTCCTATATACCTCACTTCCTTTACCCAATACATCACATCTACATTTCAACAGTGACAATAAATGCAAGGCATGCTAACAGTAAAAAAGTCTGAAGAGATAGAGATTAAGTATAAGTCAAGTCAGGTATGGCAAAGATTTAGGAATAACTATACTGAGTATTTAAAACAATTATGACTCATATGCTAAGAGCACTCATGAAGAAAATAGACAACATGTAAGTACAGATGGGTAATGTAAGCAGATATCTGGAATATCTAAGAAAAAATCAAAATGTTAGAAATCGAAAGCATTGCAACAGAAATTAAGGATGTCTTTGATGTTCTTATCAGTAGATTGGACATAGGGAAAAAAATCAGTGATTAAAGATATGTTATTAACCACTTTCCAAATTGACAAGGAAAGAAAAATAAATGGAAAAAAAAGGAATAGAATATCTAAGATCTTTGGGATAATTACAGAAGTTATAACACACAAGTGGGAATATCAGGAGAAGAAACAGTAGAACAGAATATTTGAAGTAATAATGGCTGAGAGTTTTCCAAAATGAATGACAGCACCAAACCGCAGATCATAGAAGTTCAGAGAACATCAAAAGTGATAAATACCAAAAAACCTACATCTAATTATACTACATTCAAAGTAGAAAATCAAAGACAAAGAGAAAATCTTAAAGGCTCCAGAGGAAAACAAAAACAAAAACATCTTACCTATAGAGGAACAAGGAAAAGAATTACACCATACTTCTTATCAAACCATGCAAGCAACAAGAAAATGGAGATAAATATTTAAAGTGTTAAAGGAAAAAATCTACCAATTTAGAATTCTGCCTCCAGAAAAGTCATCCCTCAAAACTGAAAGAGACACAATAACTTCCACATATTAAAAATAAACTGAGGATATTTGTTGCCAGGAAAACTGCATTTCAAGAAAATATTGAAAGAAGTTCTTTAGAGAGAAGGAATGCAATACAGATCGGAAGTCCAGATCTATATAAAGGGAGGAATGGCATTAGAGAGGAATAAACTAAGCTAAAAAATAAAATACTTTATTTTTCTTACTCTTAATTGATAAAAATTTGTTCAAAATAATAATGGAAACAATGTATTCACTGATTATAGCTTGCAGGTAAGTAAAATGAATGACAGCAATGTTATGAGGGACAAGAGGAAGAAATTGTGAATACACTGTTATCAGATACCTGTACTACAGATGAAGTGGTATAGAGTTATTTGAAAGTGGATAGATTAGTTTGTAAATGTATATTGCAAATTTAAGACAGCCACTAAATTTTTTTAAAGAAATATAATTGACATGCTAAGAAAGGAGAGGGTATGGAATCATATTAAATATATATTTAAAGCCAGAGAAGGTAGGAAAAGAGTGATGGATGGAAAAAAAAAACATACTAGGGATTAAAAAGAAAATAGTTACAAATACTGTCGATATTAAACCAAATATATAAATAGTCATTTTAAATGTAAATGGTCTAAGCACATAAATTAAAATACAGACTGTCAGAATGAAAAAAACAACTAACCCAACTATATGTTGTCTATAAGAAACTCACTTTAAAGATAAGATAGACTAACAATAAGAGGATAAAGAAAGACATAGCATCCTAACAGTAATCAAAGTAAAGCTGGAAAAGCTATATTGATTTGAGACAAATCAGACTTCAGAGCAAGGAAAATTATCAGAGATAAATAGAACACTACATAATAATAAAGGGGTCAATATCCAAGAAAATATAATAATCCTTAGTGAGTATGCATCTAACAATAGAGCAACAAAATACAGGAGATAAAACCTGATAGAACTGCAAGGAGAAACAGAGAAATCTATTATTATACTTGTAGCCTTCAACACCATCTATCAGTGATTGACATATCTGGCAGCTGAAAATCCATAACTTCCTTATGGAGCACCATCAGTCAACTAAATCTAACGGACATTTATAAATTGCTTCATCTCTTCTCAAGCTCACACAGAATATTCACCAAGATATGCCATATTCTGGGACTTAAAATATCCCCAACAAATCTAAAAGAAGAGAAATCATATATTTTGATTTTTGATTCTTTTAAATTTGTTAAGGTATATCTTATGGATAAAGAGGATTAAGAGTTCACTTATGGTGATGAGGACTGAGTAATGTATAGAACTGTTGAATCATTATATTGTACATGAGAAAATAACACCATATGTTCATTATACTTCAATAAAAAAGAATAGAAATCATATGAAGTATCTTTTCAGACCACAGTGGATTTAAACTGTATTATTATAATGCCAGGACTAGACAAACACATTACAAGAAAGGAGAACTACAGATCAATCTCTTTCATGAATAAGACACTGAAGTCCTCAACAGAATATTAGTAATTTGAATGCAATAATCTATAAAAATAATTATACACCATGACCATGTGAGATTTATTCCAGGTATTCAATACTGGTTCAATATTAAAAATCAATTAATGAAGGTTTTGGGAGATGGCAGCAGAGTAGGAGAACCCTAAGCTTGTTTAATCCCACGAATACAAATAGATAACCATCAAATTATCACAAACACTCTAGAAATCTACCTGAACACTGATAGAAAAATCTCAACAACTAAAGGGAGAGAAGAGGCCACATTAAAGAAGGTAGGAAGTGTGAAGACATGGTTTAGGGGAGAAATGGATCAGAGGGGCTGCAAAGGGAAGGAGGCAGTGGTCATGGAGAATGGTGAGAGAGAAGCACACAGGGGGGAACACATAGGAGAATATTTCCATAAAGCCATTGACTTGGAAAACAAGAGGGGCTGAATTTTTTTTAAAGATTTTATTTATTTATTTGACAGAGAGAGAGAGCACAAGCAGGGCGAGCAGCAGAGGGAGAGGGAGAAGCAGGCTCCCCACCAAGCAGGGAGCCAGATGCAGAAAGTCCAATGCAGGGCTCGATATCAGGACCCTGGGATCATGACCCGAGCTGAAGGCAGATGCACCCAGGTGCAGCAAGAGGGGCTGATTCTTGTGAGTTCTTTCAACCAGTGGGGCTTAAAGCCTGGAGTATTAAAGGTCAGCTGTCTTGACTGGGATAAAGCCCAGAGGCCACTGTGCTGCTCCTAGATAAAAGGCAGGGAAAAACCCAGAGGCAGACAGCTTGAAAACACTGACCTGAAAAATGCATGGGTCACACAGAGGGGAGACTCTTTGTTCTTCTTGGAGTGCTTCCCTGAGAGTCAACATTCATGTAGATACCACTCCAGGGACAAAGGAGCCCACCCCTCAGCATAGTAACAGAGCCACCTGCAGGAAGCAGTGCAGCACCAACACCTGCTGCTTGATTACTCACACAACCCCCTGTGCTCCTTGCACTCTGGCGGGACTATCCTACTCAGTTAAGCTAGCCTCAGTTCCAGTGAGGGGGGAATTTCCCCCAGAGGACCAGCACAAAACTGTGCCCACAGGTTTCCCAACCAGAGTTTTGCAGAGCCTCAGTTCTAGTAGTAAACTATTACTACAGGTTTCATTTCACAAGCAGATCAAGTACACGGAGTTAAAACTCATCACATTCAGGCCAAGGAAAAAACACTTCCCACAGTAGGCAGGGAGACTCTCTTCAGACACTGGCCTGAAAGAGCAGCTAAAACACAACAGCAAAGTGCACAGAGCACACACCAGAGACACTCCATGAAGTGTAAGGCACTGGACACTGATCTCTTCTTCATAAAGCCATTATTCTCAGAGGCAGGAGACATAATTGGCTTTTCTAACATGGAGAAGAATGCAGGACTTAAATGCCAAGATGGAGGAATTCATCTGAAATGAAAGAACAAGGTAAGGCCATGGCCAGAGATCTAAGTGAAACAGATATGAGTAACATGTCTGTTGAAGAATTTAAAGTGACAATCATGAGCATACTCACTCGGCTTGAGAAAAGAACTGAAGACATCAGTGAGATCCTTATCACAGAAATGAAATAGTTAAAAAAGAATCAATCAAAGACAAAGAACACAATAAACCAGATTGGAAACAGGCTTGATGCAATGAACAATGGCTGGAGAAGCAGAGGAATGATTTACAGACAATAGAAGACAAAATAATTGAAAATAATGAAGCTGAACAAAAGAGAAAAAGAATTATGGAACACGAGAATAGTCTTAGGAAACTCACTACCTCAGAAAATGTAAAAACAGTCATATTATAGGAATCAAGAAGAAGAGAGAACAAAGAGGGCAGAAAATTTATTTGAGGAAATCATAGCTGAAAACTACCCTAATCTGGGAAGGAAATAGACATCCAGATCCAGGAGGCACAGAGAACTACTATCCAAATCAACAAAAACAGGTCAATGTCAAGACATATTGTATTTATGTATTGACTTTAAAGTTGTAAAACATAGTGATAAAGAAAAAAATCTTAAAAGCAGTAAGACAAAAAAAGTCCCTAACTTGCAAGGGAAGGCCCATAAGGCTAGTTGCAGATCTCCCAGCAGAAACCTGGCAAGTGAGAAGGGAGTGGAATGATATACTCAACATGCTGAATGGGAAAAATCTGCAGCCAAGAATACTCTATCCAGCTAAGCTATCATTCAGAATAGGAGGAGAGGTAAAGAGTTTCCCAGAAAAACAAAAACTAAAGGAGTTCATTACCACTAAACCATCCCTGTAAAATATATTAAAGGGGAATCTGAATGGAAAGAAAAGACCAAAATTGACAAAGACATGAAAGGATCAGAGAAAATCTACAGAAAAACGACAAAACAAGCAATAAAATGGCAACAAATGCATATCTATCAATAATTACAATGAATATAAATAGGCTAAATGCTCCAATCAAAAGACATAGGATATCAGAATGGTTAAAAAAAGAAGATCCATCTATATGCTGCCTACAAGAGACTCATTTTAGAACTAAAGACACCCGCAGATTGAAAGGGAAGGTAATGAGACATATTTATCATGCAAATGGATGTTAAAAGAAAGCTGGAGTAGCAATACTTATATCAGACAAACTAGACTTTAAAACAAAGTGTGTAACAAGAGATAAAGAAGGACATGACACCATAGTAAAAGGGACAATCCAAAATGCAGACCTAACAATTGTAAATATAAATGCACCTAACATGGAAGTACCCAATATATAGAACAATAACAAACATAAAGGAACTCATTGATAATAATACAATAGTAGTAAGGGATTTTAACACCCCACTTACATCAATGGACAGATCACCTAAGAAGAAAATCAACAAGGAAACAATGGCTTTGCATGAAACATTGGACCAGATGGACTCAACAGATATAGTCAGAACACTCCATTCTAAAACA
The DNA here is from genome assembly GCF_002007445.2 of Ailuropoda melanoleuca. Taxonomy (NCBI): domain Eukaryota; kingdom Metazoa; phylum Chordata; class Mammalia; order Carnivora; family Ursidae; genus Ailuropoda; species Ailuropoda melanoleuca. The sequence goes on along the minus strand of NC_048232.1, from coordinate 28,825,074 downwards.
GTAGAATGTTCATTCTTTTCAAGTACACATGGGACATTCTCCAGAATAGAACACATATTAGGTCACAAATCAAGCCTCAAGAAATAAAAAAGATTGAAATCATAACATGTACCTTCTCTGACCTCAACGCCATGAAACTAGAAATCAACCAAAGAAAAAATTTGGAAAGAGCACTAATACATGGAGGTTAAACAACATGCTACTAAATAATGAATGTGTCAGCCAAGAAATCAAAGAATAAATTTAAAAAACACGTGGAGAAAACTGAAAATGAAAACATAACAGTCCAAAATCCTTGGGATGTAGCAAAAGTGGTCCGAGAGGGAAGTATATAGCAATACAGGCCTACCTCAAGAACCAAGAAAAATTTCAAATATGCAACCTAACCTTACACCTAAAGAAGCTGGAAAAAGAACAAATGAAGCCTAAAGTCAGTAGAAGGAAATAATAAAGATTAAAGCAGAAATAAATGATATAGGAACAACAACAAACCACAATAGAACAGATCAATGAAACCAGGAGCTGGTTCTTTGACAAAATTAATGAAATTGATAAACCTCTAGCCAGACTTATCAAAAAGAAAAGAGAAAGGACCCACATAAATAAAATCATAAATTGGAGAGGAGAAATAACAACCAACACCACAGAAATACAAACAATTGCAAGAGGCTATTACAAAAACCGTAAGCCAATAAATTGGATGACCTAGAAGAAATGGATAGATTCCTAGAAACATATAAACTACCAAAACTGAAAGGAAGAAAGAGAAAATGTGAACATGCCTATAACCACCAAAGAGATTGAATCAGTAATCAGAAAACTCCCAACAAACAAAAGTCCAGGGCCAAATGGCTTCGCAGGCGAATTCTACCAAAGTTTTAAAGAAGAGTTAGTACGTATTTTTCTCAAACTATTCCAAAAAATAGAAAATGAAGGAAAACTTCCAAACCCAGTCTATGAGACCAGCATTACCTTGATACCAAAACCAGATACAGACTCCACTAAAAAAGACAACTACAGACCAATGTCCCTAATGAGCATGGATGCAAAAATGGGTGGGAAAATGGGGTAATTGGGTGATGGGCATTAATGAGGGCACTCATGTAGTGAGCACTGGGTTAGTTATATGCAACTGATGAACCACCAAATTCTACCCCTGAAACTGATAATACAGGATATGTTACCTAAATGATTTTAAGTAAAAAATGTTTTAAAAAGAGGGGCTTCAAAATACAAAAAAAAAAAAAACTCAATAAAATACTAGCAAACCAAATCCAACAGTATATTAAAAGAAGCATTCACCGTGATCACGTGGGATTTATTCCTGGGTTGCAAGGGTGGTTCAATGTTCACAAATCTATCAATGTGACATACCACATAAACAAAAGAAATTATAAGAACCATATGATCCTCTCAATAGATGCAGGAAAAGCATTTGACAAAATACAACATTCATTCATGGTAAAAAAAACAAAACAAAACAAAACAAAAACCCTCAACAGGATAGGGTAGAGGGAACATACTTCAACATAAGAAAGACCATATATGTAAAATCCATAGCTAATGTCATCCTGAATGGGGAAAAAACTTGTTCTATGGTGAGGAACAAGACAGGGATGTCCACCATTGTTATTTAACATAATACTGGACGTCCTAGCCACGGTGATCAGCCAACAAAAAGAAATAAAAGGTGTCCAAATCAGCAAGGAACAAGTCAAGCCTTCTTTATTTGCAGATGACATGATATTCTATGTAGAAAATCTGAAAGACTCCACTAAAAAACTGCTAGACCTGATACATGAATTCAGTAAAGTCACAAGATACAAAATCAACATATAGAAATCCATTGCATTTCTATACATCAGTAATGAAGAAGCAGAAAGAGAAGTTAAGGAATCAATCCCATTTACAATTGCACCAAAACCAGTAAGTTACCTAGGAATAAACATAACCAAAGAGGTAAAAGACCTGTATCTGAAAACTGTAAAACACTGGAGAAAGAAATCGAAGGACAAAAATAAATGGAAAAGCATTCCATGCTCATTGATTGGAAGAACAAATCTTGTTAAAAATATTATCTAAAGCAATCTACGCATTTATTGCAATCCCTATCAAAATACCACCAGCATTTTTCACAGAGCTAGAACAAACAATCCTAAAATTTGTACAGGACCACAAAAACCCCAAATAGCTAAAGCAATCTTGAAAAAGACAAGCAAAGCTGGAGGCATCACAATTGCAGACCTCAAGCTATATTACAAAGCTGTAATCATCAAGACATTATGGACTGGCACAAAAATAGAAACATAGATCAATGGAACAGAATAGAAACCCCAGAAATGACCCACAACCATATGGTCTACTAATCTTCAATAAAGCAGGAAACAATATCCAGGAAAAAGACAGTTTCTTTAACAAATGGTGGGTGTTGGGAAAACTGGACAGCAACATACAAAAGAATGAAACTGGACCACTTTCTTACACCATACACAAAAACAATTTCAAAATGGATGAAAGACTTAAATGTGAGACAGGAAACCATCAAAATCCTAGAGGCGAACACAGCCTCTTTGTATCAGGCATAATAACTTCTTCCTAGAAATGTCTCCTGAGGTAAGGGAAACAAAAGCAAACACGAACTATTGGGACTTTATCAAGATAAAATCTTCTGCATACTGAAGCAGTCAATCAACAAAAGTAAAAGGCTACCTACGGAATGGGAGAAGTTATTTGCAAATGACATGTGAGAAAGTGTTAGTTTCCAAAAAATATAAAGAACTTATAAAACTCAAGTCCCCAAAAATAAATAACCCAGGTAAAAAATGTGTGAAGACATGAATAGATATATTTCCAAAGGCATCCAGATGGCCAAAAGACATATGAAAGATGCTCAACATCACTCATCAACAGGGAAATACAAGTCAAATCTACAACGAGATATCACCTCATACCTGTCAGAATGGCTAAAATGAACAACACAGGAAGCAACAGGTGTTGGTTAGGATACAGAGAATGGGGAACTCTTTTACACTGTTGGTGGGAATGCAAACTGGTGATGACTTATTTAGTTAGTTAACATAAAGTGTAAGATTGGTTTCAGGAGTAGAATTTAGTGATTCATCACTTATATGTAACACCCAGTGCTTATCATAATAAGTGTCCTCCTTAATACCTATCACCCATTTAAGGGCACTTGTTATGATGAGCACTGGGTGTTACATGTAAGTGATGAATCGCTGACTTTTTAGGTACAACCAAAAGTACATTCCTTGAAAAAGATTGATGTTAGATTTCATTTAAAAACAACAACAACAACAATACCAACAAAACTTCTGATCTGTGAAAGACAGTATTAAGAGAATAAAAAACAAGACACAGGTTAGAAGAAAATATTTGCAGAACACATATTTGATAAAGAACTGTTATTCAAAATATAAGGAACACTTAAAACTAGACAATTAGAAAACAAATAATCCAATTATAATATGGGCAAATTATGGGAACAGATACCTTAACAAAGAAGTCATAAAGACGGCACATAAGCATTGAAAAGATGTTCTACATATATGTCATCAGGGAATTATAGATTAAAACAATGAGTTAAAAATAGAGCTACCCTATGACCCAGCAATTGCACTACTGGGTATTTACCCCAAAGATACAGATGTAGTGAAAAGAAGGGGCACATGCGCCCCAATGTTCACAGCAACAATGTCCACAATAGCTAAACTGTGGAAGGAGCTGAGATGCCCTTCAGCAGACTAACGGATAAAGATGTGGTCCATATATACAATGGACAATTACTCGGTCATCAGAAAGGATGAATACCCACCATTTGCATTGACATGGATGGAACTGGAGGAGATTATGCTAAGTGAAATAAGTTAAGCAAAGAAAAACAACTATCATATGGTTTCACTTATATGTGGAACATAAGGAATAGCATGGAGGACATTAGAAAAATGGAGGAAAAAATGAAGGGGGAAATCAGAGGGGGAGACAAACCATGAGAGACTATTGACTCTGGGAAACAAACTGAGGGTTTCAGAGGGAAGGGGGTTGAGGGATGGATTAGCCCAGTGATGTGTTTTAAGGAGGGCACATATTGCAAGGAGTGCTGGGTATTGTGTGCAAACGATGAATCATGGAGTACTACATTGGGAACTAATGAAGTACTGTATGGTGACTAACATGACATAATAAAAAAATGAAAAAAAAATTAAAAATGAGATACCATTACACACCTATAAGAATAGCTAAAATCCAAAACACTGAAAACAACAAATGACACCAGGGATGTAAATCAGTGGAAACTCTGATTCACTGCTGGTGGGAATGCAAAACACTACAGCCACTTTGAAGATGGTTTGGCAGTTTCTTACAAAGTTAAGTATAGTCTTACCATATGCTCCAGCAATCATGCTTCTAGATATAAGTCCAAATTTATTGAAAATTTATGCTCCCACAAAAGTTATGCATTTCCTAACAGGTGCTAAGTTGTTTGGACACAAGCAATTAATAAAGAAATTGTTTTGCTTTTCTTGTGGTTCAGAATCATTATGAGAAAATTACTGAGGCCCTACAGGCACCATTAACTTCTTTCTGAACTCTTAACAAAAAACTATAAATACTTATCACAAGAAAGCAAACATAGCTATATTATTAACAGACAATATAAACATTAAGACACAAAAGCAGTCCTAGAGCGAAAGAGAATACTTTTACAGAGACAAAGGCTCTGTATCAGATATAAATAACAAGTACAAATTAGTATACATTTATTTTTTTAATTATTTTAACTTTTATAATAATATTTTTTTTAAAGATTTTATTTATTTATTCTACAGAGATAGAGACAGCCAGCGAGAGAGGGAACACAAGCAGGGGGAGTGGGAGAGGAAGAAGCAGGCTCACAGCAGAAGAGCCTGATGTGGGGCTCGATCCCAAAACGCTGAGATCACGCCCTGAGCCGAAGGCAGACGCTTAACCGCTGTGCCACCCAGGTGCCCCTATAATAATATTTTTTATTATGTTAGTCACCATAATAACACAGTTTCCAAATATATAAACCAATCTGGCAAAACTAGGAAAAACAGAGAAATCTATAACCATGGTGGAAGAATTTAATAAACATCTCTTAATAACAGAATAGAAAGAACTTCAATTAAAGAATTGAACAACACATTCAATCTAATAGATGTATGCAAAAGACATGATTGATTGAACACTCATAAACCTAAGGACAAAGTTTTGCTACTTGCTTTAATTAAAAATAAATCAATGACATTGAAAATTGTCATACTTACTACTTAGTTTCATTTTGATAGGTCTAAGTTTCTTAGTTTGAGATTAGCTTTTTGACAATACAACTTTAGCCTTGGGTAAAAGATTTTCATCTAACACATCTTCTGCTTTCTGAGCTATAAGAAGAATTCTTTTAACCCATTAAATAGGCAATTGTATTTATTGAAAAACTTTTGTAATTCAAATACATTTTATAATTTCTTTCTTATGCAGGTTGTGTTTTTGAGGGGGACACCAATTCATATCTATTATAATTTCATTGTGAATTGTGGTCGTTAGCATTAAAAGTATTTTTTGTTATCAAAAAAACCAAATACATTTCAATTCTCTGGGAATACTTCCTCTCATGTTTTGAAACTACATAATCAAATACCACATTGTTGAAATAGTGATATATACATATTGTTGACATAGTTATTTATAGAATGAGTGTGAATTATAGAAATTATATTTTTCAAGAGAATAGTTTGATAAGGTATTTACAATTTAGGACTGAATTCAATATTTTTATAATAGATGTGGGTGAGGGAAAAAAGAAATGATAAGGAATACATTTGAAATAAATTTAAAAGAATATTAAAAACAGATCAGGTAAGAAAGACAAAATACAAATGATGGTATATTTACCTCAAAAAAATCAGTACTTCCATTAAATGTAAATGTATTAAATGCTCCATTTAAAATACAAAGATTATTACATTGGATTAAAAAATAATAAATCACAATGCCTTTTATTTTAAATTGACACAACTAATTCATAGCAATATGTAAAGACTGAAAGCAAAATGATGAAAAATTTATTTTATGTACATAATTAACATAAAGAAAGAAACTATGTTAATATCAGATAAAATAGACTAAAAGCACACAAAGAAGTTTCTAAAAAATGTTCATCATAAAGACAGAAATTTCAGTTCACTAAGAACATATGACATTTTCAAATCTATATATTTATTATATATATTAAAAAAAGCTTTAGAAACATAAAATGAAAATTGGCAGAACTAAAAGGAGTAATAGAGAAATAAACAATCACAGTAGTTGAATTTAATGTACTTTCCTCACAGATGATAAACATAGAACTTCAATGAAATTAAGAAGGCAACAACATAATTAATCAACTTAACTAAATGGAGAACATACACACACATGTTATGTATGTTATGTACATATACATAGGTATATATGTACATATATGTATATCTGACACAGTATATAGCATTCATTTATATGATTGAATATATAGTCATGAGCTAAAGAGAGAAATTTAATTAAATATCCTTACACAATATTTTTAATAAGTATACTTACTACTAAATCCTGCTTTGCTGGCAGCTCCAAGTGTCTTAATTTGAGATGAGCCTTTTGAGATTAAAACTTTATTATCTTCAGGTGAAAGATTTTCACCTGCTTTCTCATCCATTTTCTCAGCTACAAAATTAGAGGCTTTTAATTCAATAAAAAGTAAAAGTGAAGTCTATTATTAATAAAGAATCACTTAAAGCTTCCTTCTAGTTTTATAAAATTTAAGCAAATAAACACGATTTAAACAAATCAAACACACTCTCCCCACCCTGCCAAAAAAAAAAAAAAAGTCTGGTGCATTTTCAAAACAGACTATAAAATTAAATGTAAAAATCATCACAATGTTTTCCTTAAAGTATGAGAAGGCACTCTTGTTACTTTATACATACACTTACAAAGCTATAATTAGACTTTATTTTATTAAGGGCATTCACAATTTTTATTTATTTATTTATTTATTTAAAGATTTCATTTATTTATTGGACAGAGAGAGAGACAGCCAGTGAGAGAGGGAACACAAGCAGGGGGAGTGGGAGAGGAAGAAGCAGACTCCCAGCATGGGAGCCTGATGTGGGGCTCAATTCCAGAAGGCCAGGATCACGTCCTGAGCTGAAGGCAGAAGCTTAATGACTGAGCCACCCAGGTGCCCCCACAATTTTTAAATACTTAAATTTTTTACAACATATATGACTGATTAAAAAGTTAGACTGATTGGGGGAGTCTGGGTAGCTCAGTTTGTTAAGCATCTGATTCTTGATTTTGGCTCAGGTCATGATCTCATGGTCATAGGATCTAGCCCTGTGTCAGCCCTGATGGGAGTCTGCTTGAGATTCTCTCTCTCCTCTCCATCTCTCTCTGTCCCTTCCCCGTCAACCCACGCTTGCATGCTCTTTCTTTCTCTCAAATATATAAATAAGTATTTAAAAAAAATAAAGTTAGACTGATTAGAAAGTAATAGTTCCAAAATAAGGAAATGAAATAGAGAGAAATCTAGATCAGATAGGAAAAATATAAAGCACTCCAAAAAGAAATATTTAAATTCAAATGTATCAATAAGTACAATAATTATAAATGGATTATATGTTATAGGGATAGAGACAGTCACACTAGATTTATAAATAGTTACAGGTTATTTATAAGTGACACTACTAATGAAGCATCAAACTTTACATCGGAATCTGGGGATGTACTGTATGGTGATTAACATAATATAATAAAAAAATAATAAATAAAAAAAATTAAAAAAAATAAAAAAAATAAGTGACACTACTAAATAAAAAGAATACAAATATTGGAATCTAAGTAGGTGAAGAAAGATTTACCATGTAAATACTAGCCAAAATAAGTATGCAATAGTTATGTCAATGTCAGGCAAAATAGGATTTTAGTCAAAAGACCCCACTGGAGACCGACTGACCTTTCATAAAAAGAAATTATTGAGTCCATAAGGAATTATCTAACATTTGTATTTTTATGCACCTAACAACCTAATCAGTATAAGGAAAATAGGCAATATAATGAAATGGACAGTACTACAGGAAGAAATAGTTAAGTCCACAATAATTGTGAGATTATTCAAGACACATCTCTCTGTAATTGATAGGACAAGCAAAATTCAAGGAAATCAAGAAAAAAGAAATTTAAATAACACAATAAAAATTTGACTTAACAGATATATGTAAGCTTATAGTTGAATATATATCCATGGACAAAATTCTGCCTAATCAATTAAAATTTTAAGTAATTTAAAAATATTCATAATTATCATATTCACTAGTGAGTCTTTTCTTTCTAACAGTCCCAAGTGTCAGGGAAAAGGTTTTCATCTGATACCTTGTATATTTTCTGGGCTTCAGGAAGAAAGGCTCATAAAAGCACTAAATAGAGAACCAGATCTATTGTGGAACTTCTAGATTTATAATCTACATTAATTATCCAATAATACATCATGTCATTTTTTAATGATATAAGCAAATCCTGTCTAAGTTGAAATATAAACATCATGTGAACACATTTTTCACTTCTACATATATACGCAGTCTTGTTACTTCTTAGATATACAGAAGATTTAAAAATATTTAATTTACAGATATTAATATAAATATTATTATATTTACACATTTAATATTATTCTTTAGTTTTTTTAGAGTATTTACACTTTAGAATAAAGTCTAATTTTTTGGATCAGATAAGGCTAAGGAAAAATATATACAAGGATAAAAAATTTCAGAGGGTGAAAAAGTGAAAGAAAAATAGGAAGAGCCAAGAAAATTGTGCAATTACTCCTAAAAATATAAATAACTGGATTATATATGATTGAGCTCTAATAAAAAGACAAGGATCAAGCTGAATTTTAAAATATATACAATTATAATTTTCTTACAAGAGATACAGCAAAATCATAAAGATACAAGAAACAGGATAGAAAAAAATGTATGCTACAAATACCAACCAGATGTTTGTGGAGGTACATTAATAGTAGATAAAGTAGTTTTAAAGGAATATAAACAAAAACTGTAAAATGATAAGGAGGGTCTTTTCATTAAGACAAAATGTTCTGTCCTCCAAGAACATTACCAATCTTAAATTCATATACCATAAATAATAGAGTACCATAAATATAAATCATAACCTGGAACAACTACAGGAAAAATAGAGAAATCCCAGTGTGAGATTTAACACATCTAATTCAGTAATTATAAAACAAACAGATAAATCATCAATAAAGATCTGAAGTGTGATGGGAATAATTACCAAAGAGCATATGGTTGAAGATATATTCTAAACCCAAATCAGTGTTCTCCTGAATTTAATTAAACATAGTTCATAAGATTTATATTTAATTACTTGCTATCAAGATTCATGTTTCTGGTAGCTCAAGTTTCTTAGTTTGAAACCGATTTCTTGAAAATAAAACTTTCTCCTCAGGAAATAGATTTTCCTGTGATATCATATCATTTTTTTTGCTTTTCAAGGGGAAATGCTAAGTATAAATAAATAAATAAATAAATAAATAAATAATAAACAAATGTAATGGAATTTCTAAATATGCCAAAAAATTATCAAATTTTCTTCCCATGGAGGTGAAGTGAAAAAAATCATGTGAACAATTTTCATTAGTCTTTGTAGAGAAGCTATCTTGGTACTTAATAATTACTGACCATGTAAATACCAGCCAAAAGGTATTAATTTTACTTTTGTCTCTATCTTAGGATATTTACACTTTAAATCTGAGTGCAAAGTTTCTATAAAATATGTGTTAAAGGGGCGCCTGGGTGGCACAGCGGTTAAGCGTCTGCCTTCAGCTCAGGGCGTGATCCCGGCGTGATGGGATCGAGCCCCACATCAGGCTCCTCTGCTATGAGCCTGCTTCTTCCTCTCCCACTCCCCCTGCTTGTATTCCCTCTCTCGCTGGCTGTCTCTATCTCTGTCGAATAAATAAATAAAATCTTTAAAAAAAAAATGTGTTAAAATACATATTCATGAACCAAAAGAAATCTTCTGATGAGGTTAATTTAAGTAATGAATCATGGAACTTTACATCAAAAACTAGGAATGTACTGTATGGTAACAAACATAATATAATAAAAAATATTATTAAATAATAAACTAATAATAATAATGATTTAAATTTTCCTATAATTATTATACTTACTTTTGTGTCTCCCCTCTTTGGAAGTTATTGGTTTCTTTACTTGCACTTGGGATTTTGATGCTGACTCTGGATTTTCAAACATAAGATTTTCATCTGGTGCACCAAAATAAGCTACATAAAGAGATAGATTTAGTCTTCTAAATGGAAAAACAGATCAATTGTGAAATCTCTAGATTTCAAATTTAAAACAAGTGTATAGTAGCATTTGTTCATTTCCATAAAATCATAAGTAAATTATTATAATACTAGAATTGTTATGAAAATGAAAACTTTGAAATTGTCTCATTATTTTATAAATATGCCTAAGCAACAAATATATTTTATATTGGTCTTCAGGTTTCATGGGTGATTTATTCTTTAGGCTGATACAATAATAGAGAAAGCAACAAAAACTTATATGCACAAGTTTATTCATTACAGCCTTATTTGTAATTGCAAAATACTTAAAGTCACTTAAATGTTAAAGCATAGGAGACTGGGCAAATAAATTGATATATATATCACAACTACAGAATTGGTATAATGTGAGTACTACTATACTGGTAGATAATGGTACCTACATAGTTGTATATAAGTGTGTATGTGTAAGACACAGTACGACATTCCTCACCCATCTGCACTGGTACATCTGATGCTTGCCTGATGTCATTTCATGGGAAAATGAAATACTGGTTGAAATATTGGTGGGGCTGGTACCCTTTTATATTTACTTTTGCTTATAATGTCACAGCAAGTAAATAAAGGCTTGTTACTTTCAACTTAGTTTATTGTCTGAATTAACCAACTCCATAACTGGCAGCTCTCTCAGTGACAAATGGTGACAAATAGTGTGGCCTAACTAAACCCCTCACTTTTCTCAACTGGAGCATATGTCAGAATGACACTGCTGCAGGTCAGAAGTGACCATTGGTCATAATCTCCTGGAACCTATAATCTCCCAGAGTCAGCTGAAAGATACTTTGAGATACTACTGAGCACTTATTGGGCCTTCGTGGATACTGAGTGTGTGTCCTATGGCTGTGAAATAATCTTATGTCTAGAAACTTCAACCTGAAGGTATTAAGGTTTTTGCTTTTGTTTTCTAGTTATCTCTGCATTCTCACACTTTAGGGTCAGAGTGTAAAATTTCCATAATATATATGCTCAAATATGTATTCATGAACCAAAGAAAAAAATTTTGATGGGTTTAAAATACCTTAAAGTTATCCATAACTATTATACTTACTATGGCGTCTCTCACTTCTGGAAGTTATTTGTTTCTCTACTTGCATTTGGGGTTTTGAAACTGAATCTTGACTCACAAGCATTAGATTTTCATCTGGTACTCCAAAATGAGCTAAATAAAGAGATGCATTTTGTTCACTAAATGGAAAAACAGATCTACTACGAAAATTCCAGTTTTGAATTTATATCAAGTGTACAGTAGCATTTTCTCTCACTTTTATATCTATAAATAAATAGTCCTAATGTGAGGTCTGACATGAAAATGGTAAGAAAAGGGTTTTTTTGTTGTTTTGTTTTTGTTTTTGTTTTTGTTTTTTGAGAGAGAAAGAGAACGTGTGCCTATGAGGGGGGAAGGACAGGGAGAGAGGGAGAGAGAGAATTCCAAGCAGGCTCCATGTCCAACACTGAGCCTGACAAGGGACTTGATCTCACAATCCTGAAATCATGACCTGAGCCAAAATCAAGAGTTGGACACTTAACCTACTGAGCCATCCAGGTGCCCCAATAAGAAAAGTTTTAATGGGTACTACTGAAACTTATTATTTCGTAAATACTCTGAGACATCAAATATATTTCATAGTAGTCTATACTTTTGGGTTACTTATACATTAGCTTAATTTATAACAATAGACCAAACAATAAAAGTTCCTATGTACAAGGTTATTCATTACAGTATTATCTGCAATTGCAAAATATTTAAAACCATCTAAATGTTCAAGAATAGTATATTGGTTGAATAAACTAAGGTATATACCATAAACTATGGTATAGTATAATCTATGGCATATAATATAAACTGCTTTGTGTATTTGTGTAAAATAATAAATAGTTCTATAACCTGACAAGAAGAGATTTCTAGGAGCTAATGTTTAAGTGAAAAAAACTCTTAAAAATAGTGAATCTAGTATGCTACATTTGGGGTCAGAAAGAAGAAACCAGAAAAAAAATAGAGAGAGAAATAGACACTAACTTTACAAAATGAAGCACAGGAAAAATAAACATGACAATAATACAGTAAGCTACCTATAAGAAAACAGGGGTGGAAGAGAGGACTTGAGAATGCAAGGGGAAGGACATATATCTTTTGCATAATACTTACTTATGGAAGCAAGCTAATGCTCTACACATTACAAAAATAGAATTAAATAACAAGGATAAGATGAAGCAACTAAAACTGAAAGCAAACTTAATGAAATGAACCTAGTGAAGGGATAATAATAACACTAATCCAAATAAGTCATCAATACAGCCTTTGAAACATACCCTCAGTCTTGGGCAAGAATATAAGAACTAGGAAGATCGGTAGGAGAAGAAAGGGAAGAAGGAAGGGGGGTGAAAAGAAGGGGCAATGAACCATGAAAGACTATGGACTCTGGGAAACAAACTGAGGGCTTTAGACAGGAGGGGGGTGGGGGATCGGGATAGGCCAGTGATGGGTATTAAGGAGGGCACGTATTGCATGGTGCACTGGGTGTTATACACAAGTAATGAATCATGGAACTTTACATCAAAAACTTGGGATGTACTGTATGGTGACTAACATAACATAATAAAAAATTATTATAAAAAAATATATGGGGGCAGACAGCAAGAAAATCACTATTTTGAATAGGTTTATTTTTTTAGTGGTATGTGCTGAACAGTTCTTTAACAAGGTTGAAGCATTGTAGGATTGAACAAATACGTAAATCTGTTGATGTTTTAAGATTCGAGGTTAATACTGGAAGAAAGAACATATACATATGATGGAGGAAGGCAAGAATAAACCCTGAGGGACTAGAATTGAAGGTTTCCAAAAGTCCTCATGACTTCTAAAACATGCATATGTGCAATATATGAATATATATGTTCACATGCAAGTGAATATATGAATATGTGTATGTGTATGTATCTGTGTGTGTGTGTATATATATGTGTGTGTATATATATACATATGTGTATACACACACACATCTTTGTATAAAATTAGGGAGTGCAGATCAAAGTTAAAATCCTATGTGTAATCTTTTAGGCTCAACCCACAGAATATTACAAAGTTTTACATGGCATTTATCACGTGAGAAATCTTCTTATCCCACACTAGACCTAAAGCACAGCCAGTGCACTGGTCTCTGGAAGGAAATACTAATCATGGATACCAGTTTTTATCTGTAGTGTCATTTTCAAATATCTTATGCGGGCTGCCTCTTAGTTTTCTTGACTGTTTCCTTGGCTGTGCAGAAGCTTTTTATCTTTTTTTATAATAATTTTTATTATGTTATGTTAGTCACCATACAGTATATCCTTAGTTTTTGATGTAGTGTTCCATGATTCATTAATTGCGTATAACACCCAGTGCACCATGCAATATGTGCCCTCCTTAGTACCCATCAATGGCCTATTCCAGTATCCCAACCCTCTCCCCTCTAAAGCCCTCAGTTTGTTTCCCAGTGTCCATAGTCTCTCAGGGTTCATTCCCCCTTCTGTTTACCCCTTCAATCTTCCCTTCCTTCTCCTACCGATCTTCCTGCTATTTCTTATGTTCCATAAATGAGTGAAACCACGTGATAATTCTTTCTCTGTTTGACTTATTTCACTTAGCATAATCTCCTCCAGTCCCGTCCATGTTGCTGCAAATGTTGGGCAATCATTCTTTCTAATGGCTGAGTAATATTCATCTTACAATTGTAGGATACTTAAGAATAAACCTAACCAAAGAGATAAAGGATCTGTACTCTGAAAGCTACAGAACACTTACGAAAGAAATTGAGGAAGACACAAAGAAGTGGGAAAACATTCTATACCATGGATTGGAAGAACAAATATTGTTAAAATGACTACACTGCTATTCAATGAAATCCCTATCAAAATACCATTAACATTTTTCACAGAGCTAGCACAAATAATTCTAAAATTTGTATGGAACCAGATAAGACCCTGAATAGCCAGAAGAATGTTGAAAAAGAAAACCAAAGCTTGTGGCATCACAATTCTGGATTTCAAGCTATATTACAAAGCCATGATCATCAAGACAGTATGGTACTGGCACAAAAACAGACACATAGTTCAGTGGAACAGAGTAGAGAAACAAGAAATGGACCTTAAACTCTATGGTCAACTAATCTTTGACAAAGTAGGAAAGAATATCCAATGGGAAAAAAGAGAGTCTCTTCAACAAATGGTGCTGGGAAAATTGGAAAGCCACATTCAGAAGAATGAAGCAGGGCCATTTTCTTACACCATACATTAAAATAAATTCAAAATGGATGAAAGACCTAAATGTGAGACAGGAATCCATCAAAATCCTAGAGGAGAATACAGGCAGCAACCTCTTCAAACTCGACTGCAGCAACTTCTGGCTACACACCTCTCCAAAGGCAAGGGAAACAAAAGCAAAAATGAACTACTGGGACTTCATCAAGATAAAAAGCTTTTGCAGAGCAAAGCAAAAAATTGACAAAACCAAAACACAATCTACAGAATGGGAGAAGATATTTGCAAATGTCTTATCTGGGGCTAGCATCCAAGATTTACAAAGAATTTATCAAACTCAACACCCAAAGAACAAATAATCTAATCAAGAAATGGGGAGAAGACATGAACAGACATGTCTCCAAAGAAGACATACAAATGGCTAACACACACATGAAAAAATGCTCAACATCACTTGGCATCAGGGAAATGCAAATCAGAACCACAATGAGATACCACCTCACACCAGTCAGAATGTCTAAAATTAACAAGTCAGGAATCAACAAATGTTGGTGAGGATGTGGAGAAAGGGGAACCTTCTTACACTGTTGGTGGGAAAGCCATGCTGGTACGGCCACTCTGGAAAACATTATGGAGGTTCTTCAAGAAGTTAAAAATATAGCTACCCTAGGACTCAGCTATTGCACTACTAGGGATTTTCCCAAAGGATACAAATGTACTGATCTGAAGGTGTACCTGCACCTCAATGTTTATAGCAGCAATGTCCACAATAGCCAAACTATGGAAAGAGCCCAGATGTCCATCAACAGATGAATGGATAGGAATATGTGGTATATATACATAGTGGAATATTACTTAGCCATCAAAAAGATGAAATCTTTACAATAGCACCAAAAACCATACGTTACCTTGGAATTAACTTAACCAGAGACGTAAAGGACCTATATC